>NW_027491820.1:0-600000 GCF_021521415.1 Bidens hawaiensis | reverse complement strand
GAAAACAAAGTTTATATGTTCGAAAAGCTTGAACTATTGTTCACAAATCGAAAATATAATTGTTGCTTTAACAAAACGATTTTTAGAGAATTAAAGTTTACTTTGCGATTATTACACGATTTTTAATAACGACTTATGAAAACAAGAAACTTGATTTTTATATGTAAAATAGTGAGATATATTTTATAGTTAATTTACATAATTTTTATTTAATTTAAAAAGGTTTTTATAAATTTATTATGATTATTAATTGATTAAAATGATTTATTAATTAATAATAAACTGGAAAAATGTTTAAATAAAAAAATATGCGATTGACCCGGGTTTCGAACCCGGGTCTTGGTGGTATAAGTTCTGGGTATTATCCAACTGCTCTAGTGACAATATTCATTTATAGTATGGTTTTTAATACTTAAATATACCATTAGCTTTGAAATGGATTTTAATAATAATAATAATAACAATACAGGGCCCAACACAAAAAGAAAAAAAACGCTTGACCCGGGTTTCGAACCCGGGTCTCATGTTTACAATGTTAACGATTTAACCAGTTGGACTAGGAAGCAATTCAATGAAGTTATGGAAACAGTTTACTTTAAACAGATGTTCAACTTCATCTTCTTCATCTTCAAGAACATAAACGCTAATTTATCAATTGGGTTTCTGTTCCATGTTCGTTATAATTAGACTAGGGGTTTTGTTTATTGGTGTAACGACATTAACAAGCATATATTAATTACCTTATAAGGTTTTGTTTTGACCGAAACCCAGTTGCCGGAAAAGTAACAAGAAAGCTCCCAATTACAGACAAATCGGTGTATTAGAGGGGGATTGAGAGGAATGAGCGAGTTGTTTATAAGTTTAGTCGTCTATTTATACTAGGTGGAGGAGCGTCTTCACATTAATTCGTTGATTTGATTTTCTGGATTTTCCGGCGACCATTATGGGTCTATTTACGGCGAATAAACGCAATTAACTTTTTGGTTAATGTTTTATATTGACGGAGAAACGCGTTTACATATTTATTTGGTTAAAACAACGAAGTTTGGTAGTGTTTGGGTTGCCTCCGGCGCCGATTCCGGCGGCCGGAAAAACGTGAGGTGGGGGGGGGGGACGGGATAGGGTTGGGTTTATTTAATAATATAATTTAAATATTATTTACACTTTGGACCCTGCAGTTTCATAAACATTTTAAATGATGTTTAATATCTTTTAAGCTATAATAAGTTTTTAGATTTTACACTTTTTGCCCAAACTTTATATTATAAGGTCTTCGGTTTTGGATTATTTACGCGTTTTACTCACGCGGCTCGATTAACGTCAATGTTCGGGAATTTATAAACATAACAACGAACAACGAATAAAGAACATTAAATGTCGGGAATCACTTTATTAAAATATATTTAATACATCGAAACGACCCAACGGGTCGGGTTTACAATACGAACACGAATCGAAAATTGACGAATTTCACAGCATTCCCTACTTTTGAAAATTTCGTCCCGAAATTAGGTTTAAGAATCTGTATCAAACAAATGGGGGTACTTAGTTCGCATTTGGTCTTCCCGCTCCCAAGTAAATTCAGCGCCTCGTTTAGATTCCCAACGAACCTTTACCAAGGGTATGCGGCTACGTTTGGTCTCTTTGTCCATGCGGTCCATAATTTCCACCGGCTTCTCAACAAAGTGCATAGATTAATCGATGCGCACTTCGTCAAGTGGTATGTGGAGATTCTCCTCGGCTAAGCATTTCTTAAGGTTCGACACATGGAACGTCGGATGAATATTCGCGAGTTCTTGCGGAAGTTCAAGAGTATAGGCCACGCTACCAACACGGTTGAGAATTTTGAAAGGTCCAACATATCGAGGAGATAGTTTGCCTTTCTTACCGAAACGAACAACACCCTTCCAAGGAGATACCTTGAGAAGAACACGATCATCAACGCTGAACTCGAGAGGTCGTCGACGATTATCCGCGTAGCTCTTTTGGCGACTACGAGCGGTTAAGAGATTTTGTCGAATTTGTGTGATTCGATCAGTGGTCTCTTGGACAAGTTCAGGGCCGGTGATTTGGGTTTCACCAATCTCATTCCAACTAATCGGAGAACGACACTTACGACCATAGAGTGATTCGAATGGAGCCATACCGATGCTTGTATGAAAACTGTTATTGTAGGAGAACTCAATTAGATGAAGATGAGAATCCCAGTTTCCACCAAAATCCAAAACACA
The DNA here is from genome assembly GCF_021521415.1 of Bidens hawaiensis. Classification (NCBI taxonomy): domain Eukaryota; kingdom Viridiplantae; phylum Streptophyta; class Magnoliopsida; order Asterales; family Asteraceae; genus Bidens; species Bidens hawaiensis. Next base: position 597,769 of record NW_027491820.1, on the reverse strand, counting down.
AGACCTAAGCATATCCTCAAGCGTTTGAATCGTCCGCTCGAATTGCCCATCGGTTTGAGGATGATAGGCGGTACTAAGGTTCAAACGAGTTCCCAACGCAGTTTGCAGAGATGACCAAAAGTGAGAAGTAAAACGACTATCATGATCGGAAATAATACGCAAGGGTACACCATGACAGCACACGATACGTTGAACATAGATTTGAGCAAGTTGATCAACCGAGAATTTTTCATTGATCGGAATGAAGTGCGCGGACTTAGTCAAACGGTCAACAATAACCCAAATTCCATCGTGGCGGTTTCGAGTGGTTGGAAGTTTAAACACAAAATCCATGGTCACATCTTCCCATTTCCAAATCGGGATGGGCGGTTGCACGAGTAAACCAGATGGTCGCTGATGCTTGGCCTTAACTTTAGCGCAAGTAAGGCACCTTGCGACGTACAATGCAATGTCTTTCTTCATACCAGGCCACCAAAATATGGACCGTAAGTCGAAATACATCTTATCTGCACCAGGATGAATGGAATATCGCGACTTATGAGCTTCGTCCATGATGAAAGTACGAAGATCGTCACGATTGGGAACCCACAAACGATTAAGGTAATACAAAAAACCATTGCGCTTAGTTTCGAGTTGAAGCTCAGCGCCACAAGACATCTCGTCGTGCATATTACCCTCAGTGACAGAGACATGTTGAGCTTCAAAGATTCGGAGTTGGAGATCGGTTTGGACGGTCACACTATGAAGCAAGATAGATTTCACATGAGTTTTTCGGCTAAGGGCATCGGCTACAACATTCGCTTTACCGGGGTGGTAGCGAATTTCGCATTCGTAATCACTAAGTAATTCGGCCCATCGACGTTGCCGCATATTTAAATCCTTTTGGTCAAAAATGTGTTGAAGACTCTTGTGGTCGGTGAATACCACACATTTTGTGCCATAAAGGTAATGTCTCCAAATTTTTAACGCAAAAACCACAGCACCGAGCTCGAGATCATGCGTCGTGTAATTCCTTTCATGAACTTTGCGTTGCCGTGAAGCGTAGGCGATGACTTTACCTCGTTGCATAAGGACACAACCGAGGCCTTGATTAGAAGCATCGCAATAGACAACAAAGTCCTCGTTGCCCTCGGGGAGAGCAAGGATTGGCGCATCGCAAAGCATACGTTTGAGAGTTTGGAATGCTTCATCTTGCTTTGGCCCCCACACGAAAGGCTTGTCTTTGTGAGTCAAAGCGGTTAGGGGCAAAGCAAGATGGGAGTGAAGTACGAATAACGAAGCCGAGTATGAGGCATTCTTGGCTGGGCTGAGAATTGCGCGCAAGATGGGAGTGAAACACTTGGAAGCCCACGTGGATTCCATGTTAGTAGCCAATCAAATCAACGGGACGTACACGGCCGTGAATGACACAATGGCCCTGTACCTCGCACAAGAAAAATCCCTTATGCGCGGTTTCAACGACTGCAAAGTCATACACGTCAAGCGAAGTGAAAACAAATCTGCGGATGCGTTAAGCAAGCTTGCATCGTTAGCCTTCACCCACTTAGGAAAGGACATCCGCATTGAACTCCTCGAGACACCTTCGGTCCCGCACAAGGAAATTTGTGTCATCCAAACCGGCACAGAAACATGGATGACACCAATAATAAATTACCTTGTGGCAGGTACACTACCAGAGTCAAAAGCACAGGCAAGAAAACTACGCTGTAAAGCACTGAATTATCAACTCATCGATGACATCCTTTACAGACGTAACTTTCTTGGCCCACTCTTAAGATGCGTGGACAACCAAGATGCTGACTACCTCCTAAGGGAAGTACACGAAGGCATCTGTGGAGTACACGCAGGTCCCCGCGCTGTTGTAGCTAAGCTAAACAACGCGGGATACTTTTGGCCGGGGATGCATACGGATGCGCTGGCATACATCAGAAAATGTAGGTCTTGCCAGCTCTACGCACCCAACACACACCGCCCGAAGAACGAACTTGTTCCAGTCACCTCTTCATGGCCATTTCAGAAGTGGGCCATCGATGTGACAGGCCCATTTCCTACAGCAGCAGGAAATGTTCAGTTCCTAGTGGTAGCCATCGACTACTTCACAAAGTGGATAGAAGCAAAACCCTTAGCCCAAACAACCGCGAAACATATCAAAAAATTTATTTGGGAATTTATTATTTGTCGTTTTGGACTTCCACAGAATTTGGTGAGCGATAACGGCACCAAGTTTGCTGACAAGAAACTACAACAGTGGCTGAAAGAACTTCAAATCACCCACACCTTTACCTCAGTGGCACACCCGCAAGGTAATGGTGAGGTGGAAAGAGCAAATAAGAGCATCGTCGAAGGCATCAAGAAAAGACTCTTGGAACACAGATCCGGCTGGGTGGACGAGCTTCCGCAAGTCCTTTGGGCAAACAGAACGCTGAAGAAGGCCAGTACGGGAGAAACCCCATTCAGTCTCACTTATGGCACTGAAGCCATGGTCCCGGTCGAAATTGGTTTACCCTCACCAAGGGTCTTGATTCAGCCAGAAGACAATGATGCGGAAAGACGGTTGGACCTTATGCTAACCTAGGAACGCAGAGACTTAGCCGCAGTGCGTGAAGAGAACTACAAGCGACAAATGCAAAAGTACTACAACACGCGGGTAAAACTCTACAACTTCAATGTAAGAGACTACATACTGCGTAACAACGAGGCTTCGAACCAAGAACGCCCGGGAAAGCTGGCCCCGGTCTGGGAAGGGCCATACATTATCAAAGAAGTCCTGGGAAAGGGCGCATACCGGCTCGAAAGGCTCGATGGCACTCCCATCCCAATAACATGGAATGGAGCTCAATTACGCAAATGTTATATGTAGATCAATTCCAAACTTGTAAAAAAAAGGCTTAGAGCCACTTCTAATGGAAATGATTCTCCTTTCACAATGTGTTGATAGCCTTACCTTTATACTTATGAACTTCCCACACTGATGTGCCGGTATTCACCGCATAAATGGGGGAAGAAGTAAGTCGTTACGTGTGGAAGGCGGCAAAACCCGCATAAACACAACGCTAGAAATCTCAAGTTTTAAGGAAAACCTACACGCAGGTCAGATGTAAGTAAAGTTTAGCCATCCTTGTAAGTGCAAGTGACGGTCTTACCCGCACAATCACGAACAAGGAAGCAAAACTTCAACCTATCATCTACCACGTTCAAAGGTTAACTTATTCTGAACACTTAGAAAATTTCAATGGAAAAGATGAGGAAAACTTCCACGCAGGTCAGATATAAGTAAAGCCATCCTACTAAGTGTAAGTGACGGTCATACCCGCACAATCATGAAAGAGGAAGTGAAACAAACTTATAATTTACCACGTTAAAAAGTTAACTTATCAAAGTACTAAAGAAATTGCTAAGTTAGATTAAAACATGCGTAAAATAAACAAGGCAAAGAACTAACACAATCTTTATTCCATCAAATTCAAATATTACAAAGATAGCTATACAAAAGCAAAAATCTACGCTAATGGTGGAAAGGGATCTTCAGAATCAAGCTTCAGGACCACTTCCACTTGGACCCGCTCCATCAGTAGAGCGTGGTGGTTCAAGAAAAGCTTTAAGGATAGCTAGCCCATCATCAGCAGCAGCGACTTCGTTCACCTTCTCCACCACCGGATGCGGGAAGGCGGCATACTGGTTCACTGCTTGGTCATAAACAGCTTCAGTATCCACATCATACAAAGGGAAGTTGGAAGGCGGGATGCCTTTCTCAACGAACCCTATACCAAGCAGGAAGCCGGCCTTTTCCCCATCCTCATGAGAAGCGTTGAGGGCTGCGCTCATAGCATCGTCATAAGACGTATCTGAGAAGACCCGATGCACAACCTACAAAGAAAAAATACAAGTATCAAAACCTTTTCTATTTACAAAGAAAAGCGTAAAGAAATGAAAAGCTTACCTGAGACAACGCTTCTCGAAGAAGCCATTCCTTGGCAACCAGAGCTTCTTGGAGGGCGGCTTGAGCTTGGGTACAAGCGCGTTCGGCTTCACTTTTATTGAGGTTGGCAAGCAACACTTCCTTTGCAGCAGCCTCTTCGACGCCCTTTAGCTTCCGCTCAGTGTGGTCAAGCACGCCCCTCTGGTCCAGGATCTCTTGGAGCTTCTTCGCGTCCTCCATCGCCAAGGCATCATGAGCCTGTTGAAGCGCCTCTAATTTAGCTTTAAGTTCCTCATTCTCGAGGCGTAGAGGCTCAGCAACAGCTTCAGCCTTGGTGGTCCTTTCAGTTGCGTTCCTGGCAGCTTCCTTAGCCAGCCGAAGCTGTTCATTAACAGCTTGGGCAGCCTTGGAACGGGTCTCGAGACGGGCCTGAACCTCAACTTCAAGGGCCTTGAACGCCTTCTCCTTCTCTGCAGCCGCGGCGGAAAGCCTCCTGTTCTCCTCCCGGACAGCCCGCGCCTGAGCCACTTCTTGAATGCGAGCTGCTTTTAACTTGTCGTTTTCACGACAAAGCAGCTCGACGTGCGGCTGCATCCGGGCCAGGAGAACCCGAAGCTCATTGGTTAGCCTACCCTCCTGGTAGCTAGCCATGGCTTCCCCCAACGCACCACTGGGAGCTGCGTGACGAGCCCAATCCACGCACTCCACAGGGGTGCGAAGGGTTGTTCCTCGGCGGATGTTCCATCGTGGAACATACACTTCATTGGAATCCGACACTGCAAAAAACAAAAAGCAGTTAGGAAAAGATGATAAAAAAAAAAACAAATATAATAAAAGGCCAAGAGAACCCTACGCACCTGTAGGGTCAATAACAGGCCGATAGCCGCCAAACCCGTCATCTGAACCCAAGGGAAATCCGTCCAAGAGGTCAGGTAGACGGGAAGGAGACAGAGGTTGGCGAGAAGCCCCATGCATACCTGAAGGATCGGCCGTCGAGGCCGATGACGGAGGAGGCATGGTGAAGTCCGCCGCGGTCGCCAGCTGCGGGGTCCGCAGCAAAAGTAACCGCCGGCTCGGTGAAAGATGAGGTAAAAATGGCACTCACAGCCGGCGGTGACGTCATCACAGCAGGAACAGTCGGCTCAAAGGAGTGAGCAACTGAACCAGCGGAAGCAGGCGCAGGCGCCTGGGTCGTCGCCTCAGGTAGGCTGACCAAGCCTACCGTCATGGGCGGAGGGGTACTCTGCGCTCCACCCTGGAATGCGTCAACATCCACGCCTGCACAAAGAAGATAAGTATTAATGATGGAAGACTATGAAGTTAAAGATAAAGGAAGTTTGTACTTACGGGTTTTCTTGAGCCTGAAAGTGCGGACGGGCGGGATGAACCCGATGGAGCCGGCCTCTTCACGCCGGTCACCATTGTCATCCTGGGCCCTCCGGAGGTAACAATCGTCGCAGCCTCCGGAGCGGTGGTCTTATCACCACCGGGATTCCCCGCCACCTCTTCGCTCTCGGTCTCCGAATCAGACCGAGGCGCCGGATCGGCAGTGGAGGCCACCTTCTCCTTCCCCTTTCCGCCGGCAGCCTTCTTCTTCCGCACCAACGGAGGACCATCTGCGGATTCCTCATCAGAACATACGATTAGAGGAATTCCAGCAGAGGTTTCAACATTGAGGGGTCGAGGGTTGAATAGCGCCTTACCTGGCCGCCTGGCGCTCAGGATCTCGTGGCCTAGCGGGTAGACCTCCACGAACCGATCCGCCGTTTGTTATATGATGGGCAACTCGTTCTCGTCTAGAGCGCGAGTACCCATCCGAGCGGGACCGTCAGCCTCCCGCGGGTACATGAGCGACTGCAAGTCGTTCCCCTCTGAAATAAACAGGAAAAAAGTTAGAAGAGATTCTAAATCAACAAAAAGAAACAAAGCATACCGTAAGGAACAGAGTTCGAACCGTATTCGAGGACGATCGGGATCTTTCGCGCATCCGCATCCTTCCACACCCGGCTCATCCCGAGCATTACCATCCCGGACTCCGCAAACCGGTAAACCGGAGATTGGATTCGGGATATCTTCGAAAACCATTCCGCCTCCTCGTAGTTGGAGGCGTGAAGGCCGGGAAGTGCTTGCCCATTTTTGAACTTCATGGCAAGGGGGATGGCGCGAGCGGAAATGTAGAAGAACTCCCGCTTCCACGAGCGAAGACTGCGCTCGGTTGCGGAAATCTTCAAACCCTTAATCCGGGTTATCAACGTATACCACCCCTGGATGCACCTCCAAGAGTAGAAGGTCATCAGGCGGTCAACATAGGGCTCAATGCCCAGAATCCGGCACACCCACTCGAAGTGCCGAATCTTGGCAATCGCCATCGGGTGCACCTCGGTCAGGTGCACACCGTGCCTCTCCAGGACACGGTACACAAACTTTGTCAATGGGAACCTAAGATTCCCATAAACAAAGAATGCAGCATATACCCCGATCTTGCCTCTGGGGGCATCGTACACTGTCTGATGGGGTTCAGGAAACTCAGGCTCGAGAGACTCGAGCATGAACTTCCTGATGACGTACTGATACAGATCGACAGGCAAAGCACACTGGCACTCGCCAGCAGTACTCTTGTCGTCGGCTGTAGATTCGAGATCACGAGACGACATCTTGCAGATGAAAGAAAACGATTTCGAGAAAAGGCTCGACTGAAAAGTTGAGTATTCACCGGAAATCGTTCTGAAGATGAAGAGAAAAGTGAAAGTGTGAATTACAAAGAACCCTCTCCCCCTTTATATACTAATCGCAATTAATGCGATGAATTTAATGCGGAGGAGAGGGAAATCGAAGGTGCAATGAAACTATGACACGTGGCAAAAAGCAAGCTGGCAACAGCTGTTGAAAGGACGCATACCATTAATTTCGCGGCCACGCGCCCGAAAAAACGGGCCCACGCGCCTGAAAAAGCGTCTGGAATGACCGGGTACTGTCACGTCACCATAACTTCCTGCACGTCCTGACACAGTCTTGGCAGCACTTTGAATCAAGTCTTGGCAGCCCCGGTGAGATCTAATGTACTCGACCTGTGGTATGAAGTCCCAACAACATACACCCCCAACCGATCTCCACACAGACCACGAATCCTAAGCTAAAGCATAAGCTTCTCGTGTCGTGTTGGGTTATGTTGTTTGTATCAGACGGTTGTTTCCTGTAAATAGACTCTGGAACCTGTTACTGTGAATCTTTTTTTTTTTTTGGTGTATACGAAAAACATCAAACTCGAGGGCTAAAGTTTTTTCAGTTTCTAGTTTGTTAATGTTTTAAGTTTTGTTTACTAAAGCAACTCATGTATGTATTGAACTGCTTTATATGACAATTAGTTCAAAATATCTTTTACATTTTTGAGAACACAATAATATCATTGTATAGAGTCCTAACTTGGTACTTTTGGCGTTTTACAATCTCCCAATGTGATCGTTTAGTTCAGTTTGATATAAATCTAGGTGGTCAAAGTTGCAAGGCTTGCTCGAGCTCAAGTCGGCTTTGACTTCTTCAGCTTAACTATTAGTTAGACTCGTATTTAATTTCCATTTAAAACAATGGCAAAAGACGGATACCTACATTTGCTGCTTACTAGGAAACGTGTGGTCATTGACGTTTTATTTGTGCTTAAATATACATATATATCTTGTATATGTGATGAAAATTATAGAATATTAATTTGCATGCTAAATCCAAATTATGACAGTATGAGAGGTGTTAACAGTCTGGTGATGGAGATGAATTAGTGTGAATAGGTCATTGAGAGCCAATTGAGGAAGGTGGTGAGTTAGGACTTAGGAGTATGAGGGGAAGGGCAGATTGTGTGGAAGATGTATGAGTTGGTATAGGGAGGCTATTAATGAGGTAAGTGGCTGTGGTAAAAGCAAAATGACCAAAAAACAGTGGGAAGGTTTGCATGGGAAAGAAGAGATAATCCGGTTTTGTCGATGTTGGTGTTCAACATAGCCCTTGTGTTTCGGAGTGCGTGTGGTGGAGATGCAAAGTGAGAGGAATCACAGAGTTAAGATGAGGAATACGTTTAAGATATTCGCCACCATTATTTACAAATATTGTTTTATATTGATTTGGAAATAGTTTTGAACTAGTTTTTGAAATCGAATAAAAGTAGAGAGTCCAGTTTTTGTTGAGAGGATAAAGCCAGACGTACTTTGTGATTTGCCTACAAAAATAGTATAATACTAGTAAGTTGCCCACGTGTTGCAACAGAATTTTATGTGTGCAAGATGTTTTTTTCCCTGTTCCTAGTAAATATTTATAATTTAAAGAAGCAAATCCAATGATAATACAAAGAGACATTGAAACTTCTTAGGCCAAAATTCAATAACCCTTCTTGTTTGGCGAATAAGTAAAAAATTTTCATGAGATGTATGACCCCTGCCTTAAAAGTAGAATGTGTAATGTCATCCATATTGACGATCGAGATCAGAATTGCCAATTTCAGTGATCTTTGTTTGTTCTTGTTTAGAAGTCAAAGCCTAGCTCGATTCTAAGGACTCTTAAGTGCCCTTCTCTATTGGTAGCTCTCCTCAGTAATCCTTTGATTCTGCCTATTAAAGTAGTATCCGCTATCTTTCTTCAGTACTGGCTTTTTGAGTCCATCTATGAAACATTGAAACCTAGCTATATGAACATACATATTATAGGATCCTAATCAAATAGTTCGAAGGCTTTGAGCAAGTTTTGTAGGATAAGTACCTTAAGAAATATTGATATTTGATAGTATAAATCATGGTGAGTTGGTAACTTTGAGTATATGAATATTATATGAGCTACGTTTAGTAAACCAGTGTTTCGGGTCTATGAAATTCACTTTCTCTATAAATTTAGAAGGAAAAAAAAATAGAGTAACAATTGAAACATATCCCACTTGAAATCTCAATAACAAAGAAAAGTTTGATAAAAAATTTAGTGACCCTACATATTTATAGGGTTACTACTATTTAAGTATTTGTCAATCCATATGATGTTGTTACTTGTAAGTGTATAAAATAGTAAGTGTATAAAATAGAGACAAACCAATAAGATAATTGTTTGTGAGTAATATAGAGATAGTTATATGATGCAAGAAGTTTAAAAAATAAGTTCTTTAGTTAAATTATATAGATAAAGATAGATATTCGGATAAGAATGCTCTAATGATAGGTGTAGTTAGAGGCTTAATACTTGGGGGTTTACCTAAGAAGTATTAAGTTTCTTTGTTGACCCTGTACAAAGTCTTTTAAATTTATAACATTTACCAGGGTATTTCTCCTATACCCTTAAGAAAACAAGAGGTTTCAGTTGGATATCATATTATTGCATTGTTGAGGAGTTGATATGAAAATTTGTTTTTGTCTATTGAAGTTCTCCCTCTTTGAGATAACTAAATTGCTAATTGTTTTGTTTAAAACCCTAGCTATTGAAGATCATCTTTCCTTGATTTGATTTGCAATTCTCTACTACACCAAGCAGTTGTTTTTAGATTTGATTCTAGTATTGCATATATAGTTGTAATCTTTGGGTAAAGTTTTGGCAGCTTAATCGCATTTCTTGAGTTCATTTGTGTTTGTGTTGGATGTCAAACATTGTTTTTGCAAAAGTTTACAAAACAACTCTCCCTCATACTGTTCGTACAATTAAAAATCATTATATTTTGATATATTCGGAATGCAAGCAACTCTTGATAGAATTAAAACAATAGTGGCTTTAGGCAAGAGATGAACACAATTTCAATTCTTTGCCCTTTATCCGGTAATGCCTCGAAGTCAATAAACCATTTATTATTTATTGTAGGTTGGTGATATCGTATGGAATAACATTGAAATACAGTGTAAAACTTCGTTCGAAACGGTGCTCCAGAAAGACGAAACAATGCTTTAATTCGGGTGTTTGAACTTACAATTAACAAAAATTAAGTCGTCTGGATCACCATTTCGAGCTAAGTTTTACATCAATCAACTCGTATCCTCCTTCCGATCAAAGGCCCTAAAACAATATTTTGAAATTTGGAAAAAAGTATAACGACGTTAAGTTATTTTTAACGTCAGACCATTGGGGGCTAACTTTTTTAAATTTGGAACCGCCAGTGATAATAAAATAAATAGAAATTATTATCAGCAAATATCAGTTAATAGGAATTATTAAAATCTAATAAATTTTTTTTTTTTTCAAAATATAATTTGTGTTCGAAAACTAATTGGATTACATCGAAACAGAAGGCAAGCGGGCAACAAGCTGCGCCGCTACTCCTTTTTGAATCGCAAAACCCAATCTTTTAAAAACTATATTTGCTGATCTTGGAGTCATAACATTACTATGCATGACCCGCTGAACACGGGTAAGTAGCTCCACAGCTTCAGGCGCGAGGAAACCAAAAGTGTCAAAAGCAAAAGGAATAAATACATGTTGGTTGTCAAGACACGCCTTTTCATATTTTGCCACCTTACCTGAAGCAGCTTTTACTGCGGCTTGACCGACCGCGAAACCACTACTCCCTAAGCCCACCAAAGGAGAAACCCCTGTTAAATCCACACACACGTGTTTCCCTCCTATCCATCCAAACACCAAAATGTCAGCCGGTCGAAGAGATGATCTTCCCTCCGACGGGTCAGTCAGGAAATTCACAGGTGCTTCTTTCTTAACAGAAATTCCAGCTCGCCTGAATATATCAAAGAGCACATCCCTAACCAGATCGTGTCGGTACTTGAACCCCGGGAGCTCTTTACAGTGCACCGCGTGCTCCCCATATGAGTCTAAACACGCTTTACGACAAACAGGACATATCTCATCAACCGGAAATAGAGGAATCATAAGGCGATACTTAAGGATACTACGATACTCCACTTGAGACATATGCTGGCTTAACCCATCTATAGGGATAACAAGAAGAAAATCTTGAGCATATGGTGCTTGTAGACACTCAAAAATGGCTTTTTGTCTGCTTGTCATGTTAAAGTGTGACAAGCAGACAATCTTTTATTTAGTGTCAATCTATAGGGATAGCAAGAAAAAAATCTTGAGCATGTGGTTTTTGTAGACACTCAAAAATGGCCTTTTGTCTGCTTGTCATGTTAAAGTGTGACAAGCAGACAGTCTTTTATTTAATATCTAATAAACCAAAAATATATACTGCATGTGGTATAGTTTAATGTCAATCTTTTATTTGATTGGTAGATAGTTTATCTAGGTACTTTTTGAGGCTAGTTACTAGCTAGGCCTCTCTTGAAAATAGCTAAGTTAAATGACAACCAAATTATGATTACTTTCTACAAATGTTTTTTGAAAAAATTCTTAAAATAGCCTCTTTTAGAGAGAAAAAGTCCAAAATAGTTTTTTTTTCTCAAAATTTTTTAGAATTTAAACTTTTTAGACGCATTTGGAAAAGATAATAATATAGAGGGAGTAGACTAAATAACTAAGAAAAGTTAGGGAGGATACCAGATTTGAGAAAATAATGAAAGGAAAGTCCAAATAATTTTGAAATCTTGGAGTAAAAATTCAAATTTCTACTAAATTTTTTTTTCTCAAAAAATCGTCTTGAGAGACTGTTTTTTTTATGTTTCCTACATTTTCTGTCCATATTTTCAAATTTTAGGAAAAAGAGATTTTCAAACCTCGTCTTGAGAGACGAGATTTTACCACCACCACCACCACCCACTGTTCGCCTTCTACCACCACCACTACCGCCACCATCCACTACCACCGCCACCACCCACCGTTCGCCACCACCACCATCCACCCTCGCCACCATCCATCACCACCACCACCCACTGTCCTCCACCCGACAGTAAAGATGAAGATAAAGATGAAAATGAAGAAGAAAAAGAAGAAGAAGAAGAAGAAGAAGAAGAAGAAGATGATGATGATGATGATGATGGAGAAGACGGTGGTCGTGGAGAACGGTGGGTGGTGGTGATGGATGGTGGTGGCAGACGATGGTGATGGGTGGTGATCGATGGTAGTGGCGGACAGTGGGTGGTGGTGGTGGTGGATGGTGGCGGTAGAAGGCGAACAGTGGGTGGTGGTGGTGGTAGAATTTCGTCTCTCAAGACGAGATTTGAAAATCTCTTTTTCCTAAAATTTGAAAATATGGACGGAAATGGTAGGAAACATAAAAAACAGTCTCTCAAGACGGTCTTTTGAGAAAAAAAATTTAATAGAAATTTGAACTTTTATTACAAGATTTCAAAATTATTTGAACTTTCCCTTCATTATTATCTTTTTCCAATGCATTTAGAGAGTCCAAATTTTAAAAAATTCTGAAAAAAAGGAGAATTTTCTCCCTCTGAAAAAAGCTATTTTAAAAATTTTTCTATTCTTTTTCTCTTCTCAACGCATGCATAACACCACAAAAGTCAATATTTCAACCACAAATCAGATAATACTTTAAAAAAATTCAAACTTTAGACCAACCAAAGAAGATAAATCAAAGCTCGCTTCCCAATAATTAAAAAACCAGATTAAAATATAACTCATAACTAAACTACAAAATGTATTTAACAACTATCTAATGTAATCCTAAAAAAAATGAGAATTCATGTACTTATGTTATGGCTTTAAATGAAATGGTAAAATTGCACTTCTTCCATGCCCAAATGAAAAGAAACCTCTTCTAATTCGGCTATTGCTACTGTTACCGCTACTACTGCAACCATCGTTTACTTCAATTAAATCTACATGATTCAACGAGTTTCTAATTTCTTGAACGGCCAAATAAAGTTGTCGGTCTGCAGCCGAATCCATGGAAATCGATCTACGAATCGATTGAATCAAGAATTGCTCATCACCCTTTCGTCTCGTATTAACGCCAATGCATTCATCTCCCATGCTTGAATTATATCCATATCTTTTCCTTAACTTCTCCATGAGTTTTCTAGCAACGGGTTCCCGAGGTTCACGAGAATCCAGACTCTGGTCTTCTCTTGCCAAGTGTCGCCTCCCCTCACCGACACACTCACTTCCTACACCACCACCACCATCGTCACAGCTTAACTCAATCACAACATAATCTTGATCATCAGAAGACTGAGGTGGTGGGTGCTCGGGTACCGGAACATGTGGCGGTATCGAAATGGAAATGCTATTCCGACAAAGCGGGCAATTCGGATTGTTTTGTAACCAGACATCAATGCAGTCTATATGAAACACATGTGCACAGTTTGGTATGATTCTCAGCTTCTCGTTATCTTCAAACTCTCCAAGACACACAGCACATTCATTGTCAGAATTCGTTTGTTTCTGAAACCGGAATACGGGTATTGAGCGGATAACGGATTCATGAAGACCAGTGAACTCCGGTGAAGAAGGGACAAGAGGGTAATGGTGGTTGGTGTTTCGAGAGAGTGAAAACCGGCGGAGGATATCGATTCCGTGCCAATTGAGGCAGCATTTGATGACAAAGATATAGTAAAAGACAAGAAGTAAGATGGTGGCAAAGATTCCTATGATGGCAACTGCTATGAATGGGAAGCTTGCATGGGATTCTGATGATGATGGTGATCCATGAATCTGGTTCATGTGTGGGATTCATGGAGATGTGTGTGATTGGATCTTGATGGATTTGATTTGAGCATCTTGAAAGACAGATTTGTGAGTATTAAAATATGCACACACATACAAACATGTTATGTATATTAATATTAATAGTGTGTATGAGAGAGAAAGGTTATGGGGTGCACAAATGTGTTAGGTTTTATGTGATTTACAGAAAGGGTAATTAATGTGGGAAAGGTTAAAGTTTAGGTTTGACTCCAATCATATCATTGTGTACTCATCTTCATTTGTGTGTGAACGAACGAGAGAGAAGTGATCTGTGTTAGTTATTCAGTTTTGTTGTGAATCAGAGAGGTGTAATTAATGTGTGAAAGGTCAAAGTATAGGTTTGACTACTCTTGTTCCTTTCAGATGAAGACTCTATAATGTCAATTTAAAAAAGGGCACCTTTTTAATTAATATTGAACTTTATTAGGAATGAATTTTTTTTTTGAATTAAGTAAATTTGTTTTTCTTTGTGGATTTGAATCCATAACTTTCTATTTTATACCTTAACTACTTTATCATTACATTAAAGTGAGAATGATTAAATTCGAGCATTCACATTTAAATGTCTGAAACCCACTTTTTTTATATAAATTTAGAGGAAATATAGGAAAATTAGTAAAAACACTCCTATTTTGGGATCTCTTTAATAAAGAAAAATTTAATAAAAAGAATATTGACGCTCTATATTTAAAGAGTTATTATTCATCAACCTATATAATTTTGTGATTATATAAAATCGAGACATAACAATGAAGTAATTGTTTGTGAATAAGTTAGATATAGAGATAGGGAATTGGATGTGAGATATTTTTAAAAAAGTTTACAAGTTTAGAGAATAATGTGTTTTTAGTTAAATTTTATAGATGATAAAGAACTAGATGAGAATACTCTTAAAAACTCTAATCCAAAATACATAGTTGATTTTTTTCCCTCTCCTGAAGTGGTGGTCACTACCCATCTCTCAAAAATAGGTTGATTTGATAAAAAGAATGTCCTTGTATATATCTCAAGGTAAAGAACAATTCATTCTAGGCCTACTTAATCTAAAAAATGGAACAAACAATGGGCATATATATGGTAGCTCCATCCACTAGGGCATGTGTACTGGTCCACACCCAGCAAAGCCGCATCAGATTTATCGTTGCTTGGAATGTCGGAGCTTGACCAACACCACCTCCCCCCCCCCCCAACGCATCTGCTCTCCACGTCTACTTCGATGTTGTGTAGCTCCTGCCAAACGCCCTCCACACCCCAAAAGTGTTGCAACGCTTGTTGTTGAATATGTTTCCTCCACTCATTGGGCGTAGAGCACCATCGATGCTCTTACACTTGTTTGTTTTAACCATCTACTTATCCATAGTGGTTTTCGTGTGCAATTTGCATGAGAGATTCAAAATGTGACCTGCATACTTTTGCTAATTGTATATGTGCTCGTATAATTACAAGTTTATAACTATGCACCAAATGAATATAATTATGCAATAAGATATGTAATTATGTACCGCACACGTATATGATTATTCATTTTTATGTATGTAACTAAGCATTGTCATGATATAGTTAAGTAACACTCTCTATATAATTATATATTATCGTCAATATTTATATACTCATGTATATATATAAACCCTTTTCTATATATATAGGACGAGTTAAAGTAAAAAAATATAGTTTTCTAAAAAGAGTAAAAACAGATGTTGGCCCTTGGATTTAAGATCTAGTAATTGAGATTAGTAGTTTTCAAAATAACAAATAGTTTCCTAGATATAGGATTTATGCTACATAGTTTCCAAGATAATCTCACATAGTTTTTTGACTCAAAATTTTATATTCTTCTTACTCTTTCTAAAAAACTATGTATTTTTATTTAACCGTTTTCATATATATATATATATATACACACTAGTTAGGTGTCTGCACGATGTAGCAGGGAATAATACTCTAGCTCAACTCGAATTTCATACCGAGCCTGACTCACGTTTGTTTAATTATTTTAAATATTTATATAACTTGAATACTTTTAATCACATTTCTATAAAACACATAAGAAGGAAAAAACAATTAAAGTTAAGTAATATTTGGATAAATTTGAGGGGTCAAAGTTATAAATATTACTTAAATTTTGAATTGAAACAAGTTAAAAAAATAAAGGGTTGGATACATAATTATATGAAAACATGAGATTGTAAACATTTGTCCTTTAAGAAACTTGTACATTCATGCAGTAATGACTTGTACATTTTAAACTGTCGATCTCTTTTGAAAAAAATTAATATTGAAACGTCGACAAAAATAAGCTCGTTTAAATAGGTATGTTCGGATTTTTGTTAACCGTATTTTTGTAAAACATACATGAAGAAAACCAAAAAAAATAAAGCCAGAGTAAAAAATGGGTAATCATGAGAGATTAAATTTGTAATTAATTCTTAAATTTACAAAATCTAAGTAAAGTTGAGGTGCTATACTTGTAATTGTTTTTATAGAAATTAAATGAACGTGGGTGATATGTGTGAAAAAGACAAACTTATCTCTACTTTAACATGTACCTTATGCATCATAACTTGTAAAACTCTTAATTCTAGTGTCTTAATTTACCCATCACTTACATATTATATATATTATAGATATGGTTAAGTTCATTTTAAAAGTGTTTATTACACTGTACAAAATATTTTTTTTCCACGTTAAACTATATATAAAAAATAGCAAATCATTAAAAAAAATACATTAATGTTTTTCTAATACTCATTTAAAAATCTATATATAACAATATGATACATAAGTTAAAGATAAAAAATTCTTGATTTTTTGATATAATAATATTAAAAATACTAATAAAATATAAAAAATTATTTAATTTAAATGTTAGTAGACACGATCCATACAATTTTGTGTTCGTATATACAACAAGTTAAAAAATAATTATACAAATTTTAAACATCAAATTCTACCACCCAAAAATGTTAAAAACAAAATCTAAAGTAAAATAATAATAGGTTGAATAAATCACCACCAACCACGTGAAGATATGAATTAACAAACAAGTAGAACGCGTCTTGGTTGAAGTCAAAGTGAGTTGTTAATTATCAGAGTGGTGTATTCTCTAGGAAGATATAAAAATATATAAAACACAAATAAAAAATAAATAAATAACCGACAAATCAATTCAATAGCTAGGTTAGCATGACGTAATAACCGACAAATCAGAAATTACTTCGGTAATTTAAACATCTAATCCAACGATAATGATTGGATCAATAGAACTTGAGCTGCAAATCATCAATACTAGATTATAGTCACATGGTGATAGCGTACAACCAAAGAATGAGAGAAACTATGAGAACAGAAAGGAAATTTTAGGGGCGAGCTTAAATTTTGGACTTAAAAGATGCCACTGAAAGTTCAAAACTAGTCTTAAAGATGGCCCGTTTAGTTTTTTAACAAGACAATCTTGGTTGATTTTAATAGGTTATTATCGATTTTAGATTAATAATTAAGCCGGCACACAAGTTAGTGTCCATATATTTACATATTGAAAAGTTTTTATTTTTCTTATCAGGTACTTTGCATGAGGATTGAAGATGATGAAAAAGGCTAACAAGTGTGGTGAAGTTTTTGGTTTTTATTCAAATATTTGTTACTTTACTTTTTATGTGATTGATATTTTGACTTAACTTGAGAGTTATTAGACATTTAATATGCATTTGGAATGTGATTGGTGTGTGTTTAGAATGTGATGGAACTTTTAATTATAGTAAAGATATTATGATTTCTATATTTGACGGTTTTATTTTTATTTTATGTTGTTAAAAGGTGCCATTAAGATACCAAAAATTTGTGGCTGTAGACAAAAATAGTGTCACTAAGAGTTCAAGGTTTAGTGGCGGACAAAAAAGTGTCACTAATACCCAAAAGTTTGTAATGGCATACGGAAAAAAATGCCACTGAAAATCCAAAATGTTTTTAATGGCATACGGGAAAAAAATGCCACTGAAAGTTCAAAATCAATGGCATACGAATAAAAATGCCACTGAAGTCCAAAATGTTTTTGTTGGCATACGGAAAAAAATGTCATTGAAAGTCCAAAATGATTTTAATGGCATACGAAAAAAATGCCACTGAAAGTCCAAAATGTTTTTAATGGCATACGGAAAAAAGTGTCGCTAAAAGCCCAAAAGTTTGTAGTGGCAAACGAAAAAAGTGCCACTAAAAAGGCTTTAGTGGTAGCTCTCCTAGTGACACTTTTTGTGTGTGTCATTCATTCCAACAAGGTTCTTTAGCGACACTTCTTTGGTTTCTTATGACACTTTTTGTGTGCCATTAAATGCTTTTTATTTGTAGTGTTTCGACACAATGAGTTATATTTATATATGTGTTCAACACACCATACTAGGTTTAAAATACATCTAATATGATTTATATCGATACTCAAAATTATATGGTTGGAGTGACTAATGATGCGAAAGTCGGGAAGAAAATGAGTCGAACTTGTCTCAGATAGGAGGTGAATTGAAATTTAAAGTTACAAAAAAGTGAGACATTTCTAAGGACATTGTTTGGTTGGAGTGACTAATGATTAAAAAGTGAGACACTTTTAAGGATATAGTTTTCTTAGTCAAATGAACAAGATACGAGGCACCCTAAATTGCTCCACACACATGTGCACGCGTGGCGAAGGTGATGGCGCAATGTGACGCTATGTTGGTGCACTTTGAGAGACGCCTCTATGTTTTTGAGGCTTGGGTCGGATCCGTCAACAACAACTTGCTGCTGAGCTCGGTTGCCATTAATGGGTGCATCGGCTGCACTTGTGAATGCTAGTCAACACCCCGTGCTTGCATGCTACAACTACTCAGGCAACGCTTGGTTGACATTGGTCGGTCATGTAGTTACCGCGCGCTGCTCAAGTAGCAACTTGGTTGGTATTGTTTTGCATCTTAGCCAAAGGAACAAGTAAGGAACCTAAAGATGTGAAGCACCCAAAATCGCTCCACACACACACATGCACGCGTGATGTGGGCGGTGGTGCAATGTGACTTGGTGCACTTTATGCTTGAGAGACGCCTTTATGTTTTTGAGGCTTGGGTCAACTCCGACAACAAAAACTTGCTACTGAGCTCTGCTGCCATTATTAATGGGTGGATCAGCTGCACTTGCGAATGTTAGTCAACAACCTCGTGCTCGCATGCTGCCTACTCAGCTAGCAACAACTTGGTTGACATTGGTCGGTCACATAGTTCCCACTGCTCGGGTAGCAACTTGACTGATATTGTTGCTCAAGAGTTGTTACAGTTCGGTTAATGTTAAAAACAATATATTATAGGAGGTTTGGCTCGCCTAGATACATTTCAATACAATAAAATTGCAGGATTAATATACATTTTGGTTTCTATTTTGTGTGACTATAAAATGGACTTGGTAGTCATTTTCGAGCCAATGAAAAAAACCGGAATACTCACAAAGAAATCGACCGAGAAGAGCAACCCATTTTCTAACCAAGTAGAGAGAAGTCTTAATAACTCTTTTCTCCATATCATAACCCTTTTCAGTTTCCATGAATAAAGAACACCAAAAAGCTCGGTACCGTCTCATGCGTGTGACCCATCTCCATCTAAAACATATTGTTTCCATGGTTGTACTTTGGGAGACAAATGATCGTTCTCTGAGGGATGACTCGAAATATGTTTTAAGGTACCCCTTTTGAACAAGACGTCTAAGCTAACACAAACATATTACTTTGTTCGTTTTACATCCTAAATACTAATCAGTAAAGACGTTTGTTTGAATCTTTGTGTTAATGTAACGCGTATATAATTATATATATTTCTTGAAATTTATTTCTTACTTATATTGTAACACAAAAATTTCTCATCAAAATAACAAAATTTCCCATCCGTCTCTTGATTGTGTGGAACCCGCTGTAACTCATTATTACAAACATATATATGAACACTCATACCAGATCAAGAAAACTCTTTCTTAGAGTATCTTGTATAGCTAGATTCATAACAAAAACACAAGATATAATTAAGTGATAAGTGAATATATCATCTATTATGTAAAGGATTGGAACCTGAGTTGACCTTCCTCTTGCAATCACTGAATACATCTTCTCCTTGGTCTTTCTGCTCTGTCAGACCAGAATTTAAAGACTCTTTTGGTGATGGAATAGACCCTTGAACATGAGAAGATAAAGCTTCAGACTGTAGCATCAACAAGATCAGAGAGAAGCAGATAAATGGTGTTCTTGAGGTACCCATTTCTGGTGTTTGGAATGGTTTTAGTTTCATGAAAGCTTGAGCTCAACATCAAGAGTGACAGAGATTGGAGTTGCAGTGCAAGTCTAATGGGGTATTTGTCTCTTGTTAGAACTTATTTTTTATATACGCAGAGAACTCGTATGTTGCTTTTGTTTTTTGTTTTTGTTTTTGTTTTTGTTTTTTTTAACAGCTAATATTTTTTTTCTCATATATTTCACCTTATGTCTCAAGTGAGACTAGAACTCACAACTATTTGATTGAAGGCTATACACTTGAATAATAATAATAATAATAATAATGTGTTAATGGGATTAATATGGTTGGAAATGTCTTTGTAAGCAAAATGGCAACTTTTCCTAAACGCTGTCCAGAGTAAACTCCGTCGAAACAGAATAATCAATGTTAAAAATTGTTCTAAGCTATATTTGACATTACGCTAAGCTAGCATAGGCTACTGGACCCGGCGTAGACTAGGTTGACTTGTTAACTTTTGAGACTTTTTCACATTTTTAAGTTGGCACTTGCATCTCAAAAGACAAAAATTGTGGACCAATTTTAGGTATCAAGTTAAAAATAAAGCTGTTTTCAAATTTTTGAGACCTATTCTTAGGTACGTCTTTAATAAAGCTATAATTATACCCAACATAAAAAAACAGGACTAAGTTGATAATATTATCAACAAAACACATAATTGCGGAACCAACCTAGTTATCAAATTTTTGAGACATATACTTTTGAATAAACCATCACAAATAGTGTCACACCATCGATATCGACATATTTGCGGAACCGACCTAGTTAGGAACATTCAATAGTCAATTGAAGTCAACGTAATTTCTGTGGCATGCTAAACAATGCATCATACATATATCAGTCCTATACTCTGTATTCAAACAATGCATAGTTCAAATCAGCATAATTGAAATAAGCACTAAAAACACATAATGATGATTTCATGGTGGTTCAACAACAATTATTGAATCATACATATATCAGTCCTATACTCCTGTTATGCGCCTCACGAAGTTGAAAGTTTAATGAAATAACATTTTACAAAGAATAAACAAAATTAGAAAGGTGTTTAGTGGGACAAATGAAATGAGAATATAATGGTTATATTCTTGAGAAAAATGATGATGTCTTAACAAACGTACAAATCTTGACAAAAGTTATCCCATCCGAAATAATATCATAAGGGCTGGCCTCTTCTCTTTTGCTTTTTTGGGTTGTCATCATATTGAGCTATGATGAGCGTCATTTCAAGAACGTTTGTATGTATGTACTGTAGTACGTACATCCATGTAATGGCTGAAGCGAATGATCAGACATACGTACATTTAAGTTTAATATGTATGCACGGTATTATGTATATTAGTGATGCTTAAATGGTGGATAATCTTATGTAAACAACACAATTTACAACATAACCGTCACAACCGTCCTATGTAAACAACACGATTGTTCACATAGTATATATTGTGTAAATGACATATGAAAGTAAAAAAAGTATATATAGAACTTTGTAAGAACAAGAAACAAGTTAACCAAACTTGTTTCTGCATCCCTTTGATAATCACATATCAGTCTCCACATAGAAAATAAGAGGCAAGTATCGCAATTTCAAACAAGTGATCGGGTATGACAACGAATAACGCAAATGGTGTACAAACTCAAATGCCTAAACTAACCGGGCAAAACTAGTATCATTGGAGCATCAAATAAAGGTATTATTTGAATCTTAAGATATATGGAAAATTATCAAAGATGGATATATGGAACCCACTAAAGCCCCACCCTCACAAACAATATTAAGGAAAACAAGACACAAGACGAGAAAGAACTATATCTTTTGTATAAAGTCGTTAATGTGTGGGTGATTTTAGTGTTATCAGGTCATTTTGTTAGGATCAAATGAGAAATAAAATATACATTGATACAAATTAAAAGTTGCAGGTTGCACACTTGATCAAGACTGTTTTAAATTTTAATAACAACGGGTGTGGGGGTAGCCCGACCAGTAATTATGGAGGTTATAACGACATCCAGTGGTTATGGTGGCTATATAACTACCAATGGTATTTGTGACGGCTTTATGACCACCATCTACTCAACTCCTGTATAAGATTGCATTTGGTCATCTCTTGGGCACATTCTAGTCCATTAAATTCACACAAACACGCATACTTGCTATTGTTAGAAGTCTGGGTCTTATATGATTAAAAGTTCGGGAGAACCACCAAATTATTTCGATATGAAAGTGTTTCATGGCTCTTAGATTATTTAAATGTTACAAATATCAAATCCCCTACATAATTATAATGGTATAAAAATTGTACATGGAAATCCCAACAGGTATTTTATAACAAATTAACTCGTATACTTGATACCCACATGTATGATAATACCTGACATGTCATTACTCAACAAATACCTGACGGGTATTGGGCCAGCAATGAGACACAATTTTATAATCGAATAGGGGATTGAGATTACCAATGCCTGACCAAAACCCAGCCCATTGACATCCTTACATTAAAGTTCTTTTAGGAATACTTCAATCACACAATCAAGGATCAAAACAATATTAATCACCACCCATTAAACATGCATTTAAGTTACAAAACAATTCACAAGATAAACCGAAGGAACTCACTAAAGAATACCAAGATGAAGGAAACAAAGGCAGAAATCGTTGCAAACCATACTCACAATTAATATGTAATCATTGTCAAAACCTTGAAGCATATTAAGGCTATGTGTAGTGAAGGGGCTATAAAATGGGGGATTTTTGAGACGTGGCCAAGGGGCGACACGTAGCCCGGGGCGGCGGTGTTGTAACCCACAAATCACCCTACCCCCAATACTTGATCGCCACTTCAGCATCTCCATCACACAAACTGGCGACAAAGGTATTGCCCCCCTCCTCCCAATCGCCAGAGGGGCGGTGTTCTAGCCCTTTGTTGCCCAAAATCCTTACCATTTGCAACTCACTATACTTGGCCTAAGTTATGTAGAAAAAGGATCGCAGAACTGCAGAAGAATTGGAAGTTCAAATTGTATGGCTAGAGAATAACACAACTATGAAGACACTAGGCTTATGATGTTCAACATACAATAACCAACACGGAATGAGCAATTGCAATATCAAATGTTGAAGGTACGAGGAGTATAACATGAGACATGATTCCAAGATTATCTTAATGAACATGAGATGCATCATCAACCTACCTATACTTACAGCTGTCAACAAAACAGGGTAGCTAAAAAATAGAACAGAACATTACTTGAGTTAGCCAGGAATATATTAGTCCAAGCCTGTTAAAAATAAAAATTATATTTAAAACTGAGAGAGGGGGGGGGGTTAAAAATAAAAATTATATTTCAGTTTTATATCGTTGTTTCTAATACTTTGCCTTTTATTTGTGGCTGGTGAGTTCTTTGTTTTTGGGCTTGACTTCGGACCTGTTTGCTTATCTCTAGTGGGCTGGAGTGTTTTAGTGGGCTTAGCTTGGAAAAGAAGTTTTGTGGTATCGGTGGATGAGTCCTTCCTTTTAGCTTATAATCGCTGATGTCTGGAATATAACTAACAACACAAAAAACCCTAATTTCTATTCTTGGTCGGCTGCAGCTCCTGCAGAACATATATTCGAAGCTTTCTGCTGAATCTTTCATATACTCTTTGTCTATCAATCACATATTGTTCTGGTCTTTGTTTATTAAGTTTGTAATTTTGGATCTGGTTCAAATAATAAGATCTGTTTTTTAAGTTCTTGACATGGCATCAGAGCTCCAGCACCTCTCTTAATTCCGCTGCTGTGTTTATGCTATTCGGTTAAGGGATCTAATCTTCATCAAGGGTGTTAAGGAATCTTTGCTCGTTCTTGATTGTTCATCATAAATCTGCCCTAAAACAGATTTTGATTTACCAGCAATCTTCTGTTGGCACTATCAAATCTGCTAGAGGATTGGTGGCGTTCCAAAATCCCGGTGAGATCTTTTCATATCTTTTTGTTTTCTGTTGGCAATAGGCCTTGATGTTGCTGGGCTAGTCGGACCAGTTTATTTGCTATTTGGTTTTTCTCTGTGCGTTTATGTGAGTGTGTGCATGATTATTTGATCTCTTATTTGTTATATGGGTGATTCTGGTAGTTCTAGTGTTACCGAGATTAGTAAATTAGATGCTAGTGATCCCTTGCATCTTCATGCAAGTGATTCTAGCACCTTAACTGTGGTACATATCAAGTTGAAAGGAACAGAGAATTACACTGTTTGGGCAAATACTATGCTTCTTGCCCTACAAGTTAAAAATAAAATTGGTTTTATTGACGGATCTTGTAAAAGATCAACTGATAATCAGATTCTTGCTAAACAATGGGATCGGTGTAATTCTGTGGTTCTTTCATGGATTCTTAATTCTGTTTCCGATGAGTTATATTTAGGACAAGTTTTTTCTAAATTTGCTCTTGATGTGTGGAAAGAATTAAAGGAAACATATGATAAAGTTGATGGTTCAGCCGTGTTTAGTTTATATCAAAAAATCAACTCTGTTAATCAAAATGGTAGTACCGTGTCAGATTATTATCATAGGCTTAATACTATGTGGAAACAATTTGATGCTATGGTTCAATTGCCTTCTTGTAGTTGCAATGCTTCTGGAAAATTCAATGATTTTAATCACCTTATAAAACTTATGCAATTTTTGATGGGCCTTGATGATACTTATCATTCTGTTAGAACTTCCTTGTTAACTAAAGACCCCTTACCTACTATTAAAACTGCTTTCTCTATTGTGTCTAGGGAGGAATCCCATAAAAATTCTAGTGGGACTTCAAAAACTCAAACCCAAACTCAGAATATGGGTTTTTTTTTCTAAAACTAATCAGTCTTTTGATTCCAAAAAGAAATTCAGCAGAGGACCCAACCCTAACCTTAAGTGCACTCATTGTAGTAAGGTTGGACACACTGTTGAAAGATGTTTTGAAATTGTTGGATACCCCCAGGGACCAAGAACTAGAGTGGGTCAATCATATAGTCCATCTAATAAACCTGTTGTGTCTAATAATGTTGTTCAACATAAGAATGATCAATCAGGTGGTAGCTCAAGTACTTCTCTTACTCCCGATCAGGTGTCCAAACTATTGAACTTGTTAAATCAAAAAACTGGAGAAGAATCTTCTGGTTCTCATGTAGGAGGTAAAATTTTTGGTTCCTTTTCTGCTAGTAGTTTCAGTGATAGAGTTTTCTGTTTTGCTAGTAACTTTCCATCTTTGAGTAACTCTGGATGGATTGTTGATTCGGGTGCCAACCAACACATGGTAAAATCTGATAAAAATGTGTTTGATCAAGTAGATGTGTCTGAATTTAATGTAACTGTTAAACATCCAAATGGTTCAATGCAATAGTGTCTAAAATTGGCAGTATAAAATTGAGTGAAACTGTTATTTTAACTGATGTGCTTGTGGTCCCTGAGTATCATGTGAATTTATTATCTGTTCATAAGCTTGCTAAGGATAGTAAAATTAAAGTTATCTTTGATGAAAATAATTGTTATCTTCAGGATTTACTCACAAGGAGAATCCTGGTGACTGGTAATCAAGTTGATGGACTTTATCTTTGTGGTGATGGTTCTAGTTCTTTTAAGGTATGCTTAAGTAATTTAGATACTTTAAATATGTGGCATACTAGGCTAGGACATCCTTCTGATAATGTTTTAAATGTCTTACAAACTGATTTGAAGTTTAACTTTTAAAAATATGATTATCCTTGTGAAGTCTGTCATATGGCTAAACAGCATAGAGAACCTTTTCCTTTGAGCGATCACCAATCTAAACATATAGGTGATCTTATACATGCGGATGTATGGGGTCCTTATAAAGTTAAAAGTAGGGAAGGCTATAGATTTTTCCTAACTATTGTTGATGACTATACAAGAGCCGTATGGATTTTTTTAATGAAAAACAAAGACGAAGTTTTCTTTAATATTGAGACTTTTTTCAACCTGTTAAAAACTCAGTTTGATAAAACAGTTAAGATTATTTTAAGTGATAATGGATCTGAATTTGTCAATAGTCATATTCAGAATTTTTTTAGAGACAAGGGCATCATTCATCATACCTCTTGTACCTATACTCCACAACAAAATGGTGTTGTGGAGAGAAAACATAGACATTTGCTGAATGTTGCTAGATCACTTTTGTTTCAAGGGAATTTTCCCCTTTCTTTTTGGTCTGAATGTGTTTTAACTGCTGCGTATCTTATTAACAGGACGCTATCCTTTGTGTTAGAAGGCAAAACCCCCTATGAGTATCTTTTTGGTTTCAAACCCTCGCTGTCGCATTTAAGGAACTTTGGTTGCTTATGTTTTAGTACTATTTTAAATGTTCCTAATAAGTTTGATAGTAGGTCTGGAAAATGTGTTTTCATAGGTTATTCTAATCAAAAAAAGGGCTATAAATTGTGGGGTTTAAATAATAAAAAAGTTATTTTCTCAAGAGATGTAAAGTTTTATGAAAATATTTTTCCTTTCAAAAATAGTGACTCAAAAAAAACTTTTGAAAATTATGAACCCGTATCTGTTAACAATTTAAATTTCTTTGATCTATAAGATGAAGATGTTTCCAAATGTTCCTTAAATGACCTAAATCCCGATGATGATGTGGGGGTGCACATTGATCACTCTAGTGAGGATCAGCAACCTAGTAGCAACTCAAGAACTTTAGATTAAATTGATGTTTCACAATCTAGTAGTTCTAGAGATGGCACTAGTGAGGTAGATTCACCTGGAGTTAAAAGTGAGAATGTTAGCTCTTCTGAGGGTATTCCTACTCAACCTCCTCTTAGAAAATCTTCTAGGAGTTCTGCGTTACCTAAAAAACTTAGTGATTTTGTTGTTGAAGGGAAAGTAAAGTACGTTTTTGAAAAAGTGGTCAATTACTCCAACTTATCTGTTGAGAATTTTTCTTTTGTGTCTAGCCTCAACAAAACTGTTGAACCTAGAAATTACTATGAAGCTTCAACTGATTCTAATTAGGTTAATGCTATGAATGATGAAATGAATGCTCTTTATACTAATAATACTTGGGAACTTGTTAAGTTGCCTAGTGACAAAAAAGCTATAGGTTGTAGATGGGTTTATAAAATAAAATACAAGTCTAATGGTGAAATTGATCGATGTAAGGCTCGTTTAGTTGCTAAAGGTTACAATAAAAAAAGGGGTTGATTTTGATGAGACCTTCTCACCGGTTGTTAAAATGGTTACCGTTAGGTGTGTTATAAGTTTGGCTGTTGAAAATAATTGGGCTTTGTTTCAATTAGATGTTAATAATGCTTTTCTGTATGGTGAGTTACATGAAGATGTCTATATGAAATTACCTGATGGTTACTTTTCAAAAAATGATACACGTGTGTGTAAGCTTGTCAAATCTCTATATGGCTTAAAACAAGCACCACGAATGTGGAATGCTAAACTTGTGTCTTCTTTGCTAAAAATGGGATTTACCCAGTCTATGTGTGACTATTCCTTGTTTATTAAATCTGAAAAATCTGCGATTGTTATCTTACTTGTTTATGTTGATGATATAGTGGTGACAGGAAATGATGTCAATGCTATCGATGAAGTTAAACGAATGTTGAAATCAACTTTTATGATTAAAGATTTGGGTCCCCTTAAATATTTTTTAGGTATTGAAGTTGTTAAGTCAGAACAAGGGATTTGTTTATCTCAACGAAAATATTGTATGGAGTTGTTAGCTGCGTATGGCATGAGTGCAGGCAAACCAGTTAATACTCCTATAGAACAAAATTATGTTGTCACTCATATGTGTGAAAAATATAAATCTTTTTTAACAAATATCACTGGGTATCAAAAATTGATTGGGAAATTAATATATCTTTCCCATACAAGACCTGATATTTGTTATGATGTTCAGTTTTTAAGTTAATATATGCATAAACCATCTAATGCTCATTTACAAATAGCTTTAAGATTGTTGAGATACTTAAAGAAAGCTCCTAGTTTGAGAGTTTTATTCAAAAAAGAGGGATCTTTTAATATTACTGGGTACTCTGATTCAGATTGGGCTAAATGCCTAGATACTCGACGATTTGTAACAGGTTTTTGTATTTTCCTTGGTGGATCACTTGTGGCATGGAAAAGCAAGAAGCAGTTGACAGTCTCTCGGTCCTGTTGAAGCTGAGTATAGAGCTATGTGTCCCTGCACTGAAGAAATAGTTTGGATCAAGAATCTGTTAAAGGAGTTAAAAGTCAATGTTGATCTTCCTGTATCCTTACACTGTGATAATAATGCAGCTATATCAATAGCTGCAAATCCGGTTTTTCACAATCGAACAAAACATTTTGTGGTTGACTTGTTTTTCCTACGTGAAAGAATATCATCAGGGGTGATCTGACAAGCAATTGGCGGACATGTTTACTAAAGGACTTTTAGTAAGTCAACATGCCGTTATGTTACGAAACTTGGGTTTGTTTAATATATTTGGATGTAAAACTGAGGGGGGGGGGGGTTAAAAATAAAAATTATATTTCAGTTTTGTATCGTTGTTTCTAATACTTTGCCTTTTATTTATGGCTGGTGAGTTCTTTGTTTTTGGGCTTGACTTCGGACCTATTTGCTTGTCTCTAGTGGGCTGGAGTGTTTTAGTGGGCTTAGCTTGGAAAAGAAGTTTTGTGGTGTCGGTGGATGAGTCCTTCCTTTTAGCTTATAATCGCTGATGTCTGGAATATAACTAACAACACAAAAAACCCTAATTTCTATTCTTGGTCAGCTGCAGCTCCTGCAGAACATATATTCGAAGCTTTCTGCTGAATCTTTCATATACTCTTTTGTCTATCAATCACATATTGTTCTGGTCTTTGTTTATTAAGTTGGAATTTTGGATCTGGTTCAAATAATAAGATCTGTTTTTTAAGTTCTTGACAAAGCTTATTATTGTAAATAATATTTTATATTTATTGTATTTATTTAGTTTTCATATAGGCTTCCGTAGACTAAGGCTAGTTTGTTATTCCTCTGTATATGTATTCAATTTTGAGCAAAGGAAAAGGACACACAGTAATTACTACTTGACAAGGTCCTGGTAGGAGACATATGGGTGTTACATATACCAGCTGATTACCAATATGCCGACATATTCACAAAAGGATTGCCTCATCCTCTTTTCTCCAAATTTAAGTCCAGCCTTTGCATTCGTGATGGTACCACAAATACCGAGGGGGTGTATTAGTCCAAGCCTATTATTGTAAATAATATTTATATTTATTGTATTTATTTAGTTTCCATAAAGGCTTTCGTAGACTAAGGCTACTTTGTTATTCCTCTGTATATGTATTCAATTTTGAGCAAAAGAAAAGAACACACAGTAATTACATTACTTTCGGAATATAATGAAAGATAAAAGGTTTATCCAACAAATTTTGACACCCCTCTTATGCAACCTATTTGTTAATAGAATAATCACAAAGTATGATCATAATATGGCATTACTGAGAGATGTTAAAGTTTAAATGTTGTAATCATTATTATAATGAATAAACATACTAAATTTTATGCATGCATCTATTGCACGATTAATATGACAGTTAATTCAGTAGAAATGTTATTATATTAGAATATAGCTAGTGTGATACACAGGTGATTAAAAATATATCACAAAAAAGTTAACCTGAATAATATGTATAATAAGATACCTTATAAATTCATAAGATATAAACAATCTTCTAAAATAGATATATTGGTAAGATTAATTTGTATTTTTATTAGAAAATAAGAACGCCCTGCTTGCGGTGCACACATATAATGTATATATGTGTGAACCCTTGGGTGGGCAAAAGTAAAATTGCACTAATTTTGACGTTATTTTACTAATCACGTGAAAATAAAGTTAAAAGTGGCGGAAGGTTAATCAGGCATCATGTGGTGGCGTTGATAGCCGAAAGACAAGGGCACATGCACCAATCAGCCGGTGTCCCGATGATTGAGTGTTATGTGTCTTATGTCCAAGGCTTGATTCAAAACTACTATCGAGCCGAGGGTCTCACCGGAAGCAGCCTCTCTATCCCTATGGGATAGAGGTAAGGCTGTCTACATCTTACCCTCCTCAGACCCTACCATAGCATTGCTATTGGTGGGATATACTGAGTACGATGATGATGATGATGATGATTAGAAAATAAGAAGGGAAGGTTGTGAATCTTTACCAATTAAGAAAAAAGAAAAGGTTACCATCAATTCATTTTAGTTAAGTTGGTAAGCCACAAACATTTTAAAAGCAAGGTAATGAGTTGAATTCTCACCAACATATTTTTCATTTTATGTGCCCTGCTTGCGGTGCGCGCATATAATGTATATATGTGTGAACCCTCGGGTGGGCAAAAGTAAAATTGCACTAATTTTGACGTTATTTTACTAATTTTGTGAAAATAACGTTAAAAGTGATGGAAGGTTAATCAGGCATCATGTGGTGGCGTTGATAGCCGAAAGACAAGGGTACATGCACCAATCAGCCAGCGTCCCGATGATTGAGTGCTATGTGCCTTATGTAATATGTCCAAGGCTTGATGCAAAACTACTATCGAGCCGGGGGTCTCACCGGAAGCAGCCTCTCTATCCCCATGGGGTAGAGGTAAGGCTGTCTACATCTTACCCTCCTCAGACCCTACCATAGCTTTGCTATTGGTGGGATATACTGAGTACGATGATGATGATGATGATGATATTTTTCATTTTATCATTCATAAATGAAAATTATAAAAATGAAAACTTGTACACTTGACAGTCTATGTGAAGGGTCTAGTTGAATGACATGTGAAAGGATTGTGTTGCTTTAATAATATAGGTAGGTATGAAATGTAACATAACATACATACACTAATAACCTCTGCAGTCGATATCGCCGATATATCAGTGATATATCGGTTATCGGTCCCTTGGCGATATATAAGTCAGAATATCGGTACCGCTAATATCAATGATATTTGACCGATATTGGACTAATATTTGACCGATATGTCACTGATATTCCCGATATCAGTGTTTTAAGTCCTAGTTATCAACTTTTAGTGTTCAATGTTATTGTTTTAAGTCTTAATCAATTCTTACTTGCTAAGATTGTTGGTGTTTTGTAATTTGCAAAAGGTTAATTTGTTAATGGTATGAGACTATACTGAATTATTAGTGTGAAAAGCTACATATTTGAATTTTACGTGATATTAAATTACCGATATTCCACCGATATCTCACTGTGATAAATGATATCTCAGACATCGGCCATTGACCGATATCCGATAGTTTTTCGTATTAACTGTTTAGCTAATAACAATACAATCATATTAACCATGTTTAACTCATTACTTCAACATCATCATTATATTCACAAAATGATCCTAACAAATTTAAATTCTCTCTAAATAATACTTGTAGCCAAATTTAGTCTCACGTGACATCACGTGCCCAGAATCTTGATCACTTTTCTTGTCACAAACAGGAAACCCTCGGATCCAAAAACTTAAAAGAGTCGATGAAGATGACAACTCCCACTTAATAATAATAATCCCATCAAATGGATTTCGTGGAATTGGAAGCAATCGAAGGCCTACGCTGGTCATGGAACTCATGGCCAGTCTCCAAGCCCGAATCAAACAATCTCGTAATCCCTCTGTCAATTATGCAAACCCCATTGATGAAATTCACAGACCTCCCGTTATTATCATACGATCCACTCATCTGTTCTCGTTGCGGGTCGGTTCTAAACCCCTACGCCCGTGTCGATTACCCATCTCGTATCTGGGTCTGCCCGTTTTGTTACCAGAAGAATTCGTTTCCACGATCGTATGCCGAAATTGGGGAGAATAATATCCCGGCTGAGCTGTTTCCGACTTACAGTACTGTTGAATACCAATTGGGTCATCAGGGTTTGATGAAATTGAATAGCTTGGCTCCGACCCGGATGAATTCGGTTTCGGGGTATAATTGGGAGAGTGGGACTGGGAATGGGGTGAAGTTGAATTCTTTGTCGTTTTCGTCGGGCTCGTTGTCGAGTTTGGATCAGCGGGGTGGGGGTGGGAGGGGGGTGGGTGTGGGGATTGGGATTGTGTTTGTGGTGGATGCGTGCTCGAGTGAGGAGGAGCTGCAAGCGGTTAAGAATGAGTTGTTGTTGGTGGTTGGGCAGTTGCCGGAGAATGTGATGGTGGGGTTGGTTGTGTTTGATTTGATGGTGAGAGTGTATGATCTTGCGTTTACGGATTGTTTACGGGTCGTTGTTTTTCATGGAGAGCGCGAGCTTTCGTCTAGCCAGGTATGCTTCGATTCGAGTTTTAAAAAAATGCATGATTGGTTACATAATATTGTTGTATGCATTTACATGCTTGCAGTATTTTAACCTGTTGTGTGCCAATGTAACTGTGAACCCAAGTGGTTTATAGCATAATTATTGTAATTATAGTAACCAAGAGGCCTCGTATTGGATGTCATATATGATATACGTAGCCATGTAGGCAATACTTGGATATTTTATAAGTAGGGCAGACATAGGTAAATCCATCGGGGACGTTTTTGTTAGATTAAAAGTTGGTTGTCAAGTGGAAGATCACTTTGAAGACATGGGAATTGACCTAATACAAGTACCTAAGATGCCAAATTAGTAACTTTAATTCTTGCTTAACAGCATGGTATAAAGCGATTGTTTTCCAAGCTCCAACCTTTTGTGATTAAATAATCAAAGAGCTATAGCAAGTTTTCTTTAAGTTCTGTGTCTCTCTCTCTTATTAACAACTATGCCTATGCACATAATTAGATTAAAATTTGGAGAACTAATGTAATTGGGATCAAGGACAAGTTGTGAAGTCATATTAAATGAAGCGGTGCTGTCTCATTGGCAGGCTATATCATTGTCACTACTTACTATGCAGCATTTAAGCATCCCTAGTAGGCTTAGATGAATGTGAAAAGATAATAGGGGTGTTCACGCTCCAGTTTTGATGGTTTTTATGTTTAATTGTAAGCCAAAGCACTGGTAACGGTTTTTTGGTAATCGAGAACCAAAACCGAGCCGTGACTAATGGTGTAGTTTCATGGTTTGGGCTTTAATGTTATCACTCTCGCTTTGATCCCAGTCCACTATATCAGCTCTCTCATGTTCAGTATTACTAATTCTCACTGTCATTATTATTATTATTATTATTATTATTATTGTTATTATCATCATCATTATAGAAATATTGTCTTTGAGTTTTGAGTCACAGTTGACCCTTGGCCACTTAGGCACTTAGTACTTACTCATGTCTCCTTTAGGGTTAGGTGAGATCAGAGTTGAATACTTTAGTGGGATCATACAAATTAGACTAGCCACTTAGCCCCAGTTTACTTCAAAGTTCAAATAAGTTAGAGCGAACCCATTTTTATTAAATAAGTCTAAAATAAAATATTACAAAAAAAATAAAATATTACAAACAATATATATATATATATATAGTAAAAGCTTATGGTTCTATACAGCCAGTTTTCGGTGTAAACCATTCACTACGGTTTGGAAGTTTTGAAATCAACCGAGGGAAAGCTATGAAAAAGCCTACCATGAAGTCAAACCGACGACCAGTTTGCATGGTTTTAAACTAAACAGTAAGCACCCCTAGAAGATACAAGATAGTATGGGAATGGTGTTAAAGAAATCATTGAGAGCATATCATTGAGGAATAAACTTTTGTTAGGAAATCAAAATGATCAATCAAGTAGATATTGTGCATGCTTTGAAATTATTGAGTTTAGGGTAAAGCTGTTTGATGTAGCTTTTGAGTTTTTGGCTCTTACAGTGACGCTTTTATCGTCAAGACCCTCAAGGTAAACCGTGCCCTTCTAGAGAAAGCGGATTATACGCCATGCAAACTTTTTTTATGTATTATTATTATAAAGAATCGGCCTATTTAGGCCGTTACAAGTGTTTGGTTTAAATAGCTAAATGTAAAATGGTTTAGATAAAAGAAACGAGCCAAACATGTGGAGTGGTTTAAAGGTATCTCAAAAGTGTTTCCAAGTCCAACTATGAACCATCTAAATCACTCTACTATAAAACTTAGTCATTTTGATTTGCTGTATTGATGCACTCTACTCGTTACCCGGTTTGATCTATTATGTTCACATTGATGTTTGTTTTAGGAAAACATTGTTCTTTCAATATTAACTGTTTGTTTTCTACATTCTCAGATAATAGATCTTCTGGGTACAAAACAACAACTCGGGAAACCACAAGGTTCACAAAAACACAGTCTCATGTTACCGATTTCCGAATGTGAGTTCAACATTGCAACCGCCATTGAAGATATCCACCATTCACCACCACTCAAACCGGGCCACCGGGCCTCACGATGCACTGGAAATGCAGTACTCGTTTCCTTAGCCCTTCTAGAAGCATGCTCGGTCCACACTGGATCCCGTGTCATGCTTTTCACATCCGGGCCCGCAACCATCGGACCCGGTTCAATTGCAAGCCAAGACCTCAACAACTCAATCCGAACGCACCGCGACATTAACGCTGGTCACGCTCCGTTTTATTATAAATCGTGCGAGTTTTACAAACAAATATCAGAGAAACTGACCGATTTGTCGTCGGTTCTTGATCTTTTTGCGTGCTCTCTCGATCAAGTTGGAGTAGCTGAGATGCGGGCCCCGGTCGAGAAATCTGGTGGGTTCGTAATGCTAGCCGAGTCTTTCGAATCAGACCAATTTAGAAAAAGCTTACGTCACATTTTCAAGCGTGATGAACACGGGTTTTTAAACATGTGTTTCGACGCTAGCATTGAGATCGTTACCACAAAAGACGTGAAAATACATGGGGCAATCGGTCCATGCGTTTCGCTTCGTAAAAAAAATGCGTCGGTTAGCGAGAATGAGGTCGGCGAAGGCGGGACCCACACGTGGAAGCTCGGAACAATAACTGATAAAACGTCCATCGCGTTCTTTTTTGAAGTAAGCGAGGAACAAAAACCGCAACCCGGGACCGCGTTTTTTATCCAGTTTGTTACAAAATACCGACACGGAAACATGGGGTTTAGAAAACGAGTCACGTCGGCTGCAAGACGATGGGTTAGTGGTGGTGCACCCGAGATCGCAGCCGGGTTTGACCAGGAGACCGCGGGTGCGGTCATGGCTCGACTTGCGGTTCATGAAACGAGTAAGAATTTCCCTCGTGAGGTGGTTCGGTGGCTCGATAAGGAGTTGATTAGTTTTGCATCAAAGTTCGGTGACTACATACCCGAAGACCCATCATCGTTTCGTCTCTCTACAGCTTTCTCTCTCTACCCGCAGTTCATGTATCATTTAAGACGTTCTCAGTTTATAGACGTGTTCAATACGAGTCCCGATGAAACCGCATTTTTTCAAATAATGTTGAACCGCGAAGGAGTTGTCGGGTCGTTAATCATGATTCAACCGACACTTTTACAATACTCGTTTAGCGGGCCTCCGGTTCCCGTTTTGTTAGACGTGTGCTCGTTGTCACCGGATGTGATTTTGCTATTTGATTCTTATTTTTATGTTGTGATTCATTATGGGTCTAAAATAGCGCAATGGAAGAAGATGGGGTATGACCGGGACCCGAACCATGAGGGTTTTAGGAAGTTGTTGGAGGCACCCGAGGTTGAGGTGGAGGAGCTCGTGAGTCAACGGGTCCCGGTTCCGAAGGTTGTTAGGTGTGACCAGCATAGTAGTCAGGCTAGGTTTTTGTTGGCCAAGTTGAATCCTTCGGTTACACACAAGTCGAGTTATGTGGATGGGTCCGAGGTTATTATGACCGATGATGTGAGCTTGCAAGTGTTTATCGAGCATTTGCAAGAGTTGGCGGTTCAGGGTTGATTATCGGTTTTGTTGTTGTGGTATAGATGTATTTCAGTTCTAGTTCGGCTTGAACCTGTAGTTGAAAGTTGTGGTTATTGGAAATGTGAAACAATCGGTTAGGTTATGGTTCGATTTGGGTGTTAATTTTTTGGTTGAGCGAGTTTAGTACATGTTTTGGCTTTTATAACAAGTTTAATACAGGCTAATGAGTTTTGACATCAACGAAAACAATAATAACAAAAGCTTTACGGGTTCACTTTTCGTTGCTAAAATCTTCCAAGAGCATTCAATTTGGTAAACTTTGTGAGTGATATCTGTATAATACAAGAAGGGATTGCGAGTGGCAAAGAAAGAAAATGTTATTGCTCATCAGTATATTTAGAAAGGAATTGTTCATCCCTATTAATTTTTTTTCTATTTTACATACGAAGAGCCTTCTCACTTTAAATAATCACCAAAAAAGAACTAGAACTAACACCAGTTTTTATAGTGTATTTGAGTTTCCTAAAATTCGTGTATTTGGATCATTAGCAAGAAATTTTAAAATGATTAAAATTGTTTTTATATTTAAGAAAAACAATTACAGATCCATGAGTTTTGCTTTTATTTGAGAAAAACATATGCAACTTGTAATATAGGTTTGAAGAGTACAGTATATATATTTTTAAAAGTAAATTATAAAAACAAAAAGAAAGGCAGGCAACGGAATTGATTCTTGGAAATATCAAATTTTGTCCATTCATTACGGCTTTTTCTCAAGAAAAGAAAAATGAGAGGAAATGAATGGGGAACAATATCAAAAAGTAAACAAAATTCCATACGGAAAACCCCACAACCTTGTTTTTCTTCATAGAATACATGATAAAAGATTCAAAGATAAATATATTAAACTAGTTTGTCACTCGGTGCGTTGCGTCGGACACATCGGTAAAATCCAGTCATTGGTAAAACCAAGCGTTGTCGGTCTCAGACGCTGAACGGTAAATCGATGCGAATTACTTCGGTTTCGATTACGTGCTTTATATATCGGAACTAAAACAAAAAAAGTATAAAAAATTGAGGTTGACCAATGGGGTGGCGATGGTTGTTAAAACTCGGGCGGTAAAACCTGAGCGTTGTCAATCTTAGACATTGAGGTGCCGAGTCTAAGCAAATTCGGTTGGTCTCCTTCGTGTTTGTTACGGTAATTTGAACTAAATAAAAAACAAATTTGGCATTTGTTGGTTTCCGTTACGTTCGTTACAACCCTAGAACTAAAACAAAATATGGTGTCTATGCGAATTTGGTCGGCAACCGTCACGTTTGTTACGATATTGGAACTAAAACAAAAAAAGAAAAAGTCAAACTGGCATTCGATCGATTTACATTATGTTACCAGAACTAAAAAAACAAAAATATAAACAATAAAAAAACTAAAGTGACCACTAAGGAGCCGCCAAGTGGCCCAACCAGGTACTTGCGGCACCAAAGTTCTCTTTTATATATATTATTATATATATTAGTAATAGTAATGTCGCTAGTATATTGATTTGCATGATTTAAGAGCTTGGAACTAATTTTGATTTTTTTGGTTATAAACTTTCTAAATATAGCGTGCTTATCGTTCTGACAAATTTCAATTATTAATTATCTTAATATTTGCCTTCAACTTAGTCATTCGCTTCACAGAAGGCCTAAGGGCAACGGCTGCAAACACCTCTTTTTCCTGCCATGACCCCACCTAGATACGAGAGGCTTTTCCGGTTTTATGCATAGTGGTTGAAGTCCATTGAATAATTAAATAACTTTTAAAATTATATTAATAAAATAATTAATTAAAAGAAGTGAGGTGACGTGGGCGATGGAGGTTAGTTGAATTAACGGTGGGACCACCTTCTTTTTCTCCAAGAAGCTATCGTTGGAAAAAATGATTAGACTCTAAAAGAGTTAAAAACACTCCGTGTGGGCAACATGCATAGCGGTGTAGTTGCGTTTTGAGGGTGTCACATGGGATGGACAATGCCCCACTATGCATGCCCTAAGAGCACACATCACAAACACTAGCTAACATGCGAAGAAAACCTGTAATGAGCCTCGTTCATCTTTACAAGCTCTGATGTGAAATAGGAAAGAGCTAGGTCAATAAAAGAAATGACAAGCATGATGAAGAAGGGAAAGAGGGAAGTTTGTCACTACGAACAATCCGTGGAGAGGGAGGGGGGGGGGGATAACGCTTTGTGAGAGAGGCATAACCGTATGAAGTTCATGAACTTGTTATTTTTTTATCAAGAAAATTCATTAATACGCTACATGAGCTTTGATTCATCACTAATGCTCTAAATGATAAACATAGGTTTTTAATTTAACCCCTTAACTATAACTTATCATATAAAACGAATAGTGCAAATATAAACCACAAACCACTTTTCATAATTTTTCTGAACTATGCATAATATACAAATCCTAGTGTTTGATCTCACCATATACATGAAACCTTTCATTGCAATCTTCTTTAGAGAAATTAGAAAAATCGAATGGCTAAAATAAAATTACAAATCATTGCTAAATTAATTCTTTGCTGTAACTTTCATTGTAATTAACTAGTTATAAATTATTTTCCTAGAAAAGCATCCGTGCTGTAATTATTTCGAGTATTGTAAATTATATTAATTTTCCAATAAAATACTTTTCCATCCGAAATCCTTTTACCAAACTTTATATATTTAGATAATAATGAAAAATTTTACGAAGAAAATAGATTCACGAACCAAATATAATCCAATTCACCTTATTGGATGGATTGTTATAAGTTAATAACACCTATAAAATGGAAAATTACATTTTTTGTTACCTTTTACAACTACATGAACCAAAATATAAAACCTAAAGTTAATAGTGAATAATATAGCAATTGGTCTTCTGGTCTAATGATGGTTTAAGCCTTGTAATCCTTTAAGTCTCAGGCTTGAAACATGACTAAAGAGGATTTTCCAATAGTGTGCGGTTTACTCATTGAAGACGTCTTTAATCGAGTCAGGTCTGAAGCATCAAAATCAGTAGAAACAGTTAATATCTCATCTCAGAAAGACTTACTTGAGTATTAGAGGTAGTTTTAAACGTTATTTAAGATAAAAAAGTAATGGATAATATAAGGTTGATTTTGAAATCTACTAATTTTTTCAACTAACTCCAATTTATTTGATAAAAACAAAAAATCAAATAAATGTTAAAGATGAATAAATGATTATTTAATGCAGTAGAAAAAATATAATAAAATAATAATGCTAAAAGGGTCAAAAGTCATAAGCATGCCAGTCAGCATTTAGGGGAAGGAAAAAAAAGCATGAAATCTGAGACTTGTGTCGTCCTCTCATCACTCAATTTTATTCATTCTAATAAAAATGTGATCTGTTGATTAGGGTTTTGTTTCTCCAGAAACCCTAATTCCATTTTCCAATTCAATAAATTAGGGTTTGATCTTGGGGATGAATGTTAGCGATGGCTCGAGAAATGTTAACGACAGTGGCGCCGGAGACGACACCGGCGGACGGCGGCGGCGTAGGGATGGTGGTGAAGAAGGCGAGCGCGAGAAGCTGGATATTGATCGACAGTGAGGTGAGTGAGACGGTTATGGATATCGACAAGTACGCAATCATGCACCGAGTTCAGATTCATGCTCGTGATCTCAGGATTCTCGATCCTCTTTTGTCTTATCCTTCCACCATTTTAGGCCGTGAACGAGCTATTGTTCTTAACCTTGAAGTGAGCATGCTTCTTATTAATTATCATTATCATTATCATCATCATTATCATTATTATTGTTGTTATGTTTCATTTTGGGGCTATTCTGTGGTTATCAAATCAGTGGTTAATGTGGATTTGATTGTTCTGCAAATTAAAATGAATAGTTTATAAAAGAGTAGAATTTAAAGTATGTGCTAGCTTTAAACTTTATGTTCAATTCTATTATGCTAGCTTAAAGTGTCCTTTTTTCTTCCTTTTGTTTTTTATATATAAGCTCTTTATGTACACAACAAAATACATGCATTGAAATTTTCACCAAAGTCAATGCATATTGTCATAATATATATAACAGATGTTTTGTTCTGTGATCTGTATGTCTCATTTTAATGATCATTTTGTTATCGTTAGTTTCTCTACTAATTATCGTTTGTGGCTTTGTTCTGATGCATGCAGCATATCAAGGCTATAATTACTGCTGAAGAGGTTAGATTTTTTTTTTATTGATTTTATTTTTTCATTTTCTCTGTGTTTGTGGGAGACATGTATTATATGTTAAAGTCTAACAAATATGATTCATACCGTGCTTCAACTAAAAGATTGTTTTCATGCTATTTGTTAGGTGTTGCTTCGAGATCCATCAGATGATAATGTAATACCAGTTGTTGAGGAACTAAGGAGGAGATTGCCTGTTGTAAATGATAATGCTAATGATGTTGAAACTGGTGAAGAAGGCGGTATGTTAGTAAACTTCTGAGTTAATTGCACAAATGACACCTGTGGGTTAGTTTTCGGCCCATCAGATTGATTTTCACATTTACTTTTAATTGGTGTCTCAGTTTGTTTGTTTATTCGTCCATTTATGTTCATTTACATTCGTGTTTATAATGTTAACAAACGAACATGAACCGTTTACTTAACAGTCGAATATGAACAAGAAAACCTCATACATTTGTTGTTTGTGTTGGATCATTTGTTCAGTTAAGGTTAAGCGAATGAACATGACAAATATGTCCTCACATGCAATTGCATGTGAGGTTACTTAAACCCAAAAAACTGTCAGGTTTTAACACTGGGGGTTAAATGCGCAGTATGATCGAACCA
Organism: Bidens hawaiensis; assembly: GCF_021521415.1. Taxonomy (NCBI): domain Eukaryota; kingdom Viridiplantae; phylum Streptophyta; class Magnoliopsida; order Asterales; family Asteraceae; genus Bidens; species Bidens hawaiensis. The sequence continues at coordinate 557,354 of NW_027491820.1, read as the reverse complement.
CAAGGACCATTTGTGCAATTAACTCTTATTTGTTGGAAAGAAATATTTCTTAATTTGTTGGTTGAATAACGCGTGCAGAATCTCCTTTTGAGTTCAGAGCACTTGAGGTTTTCTTAGAGGCTATATGCAGCTTTCATGCTGCTCGTACAACGGAACTGGAAACCGATGCTTACCCTGCTTTGGATGAGCTTACTTCTAAGGTACATGCAGATGCTCGTGTTCGTTCTTTTAAATTTACTCAATTGAACACGAACGAGGTTTTCTTATTCGTGTTCGTGTTCGTTTGTTAAGAAATTGAATGAGTTCATGTTCATACTTCATTCCTTAACATTATAGACAAACGGTTCACAAACGTAAACGAATGAACATAACTGGCCAAACTCCAATTAAAAGTAAATGTGGAAATCAGTCTGATGGGCCTAAAAATCAATAAAACCAGACTAAGTTGTAATGAGTGATATTTTAATTTTGTAAACTATAAACAAATATAAGTTAACGAACATAAACGAATGCAAATGAATAAACTTAAATGAACATAAATGAATGAACCTGACATATGTTCATGCCCGCTCGTTTAACTAAATGAACAAAAAGGTCTGTTCATATCTGTTTGTTTATTAAATAGCCAAACAAAACGAGCTTCCCGCCAAACTGTTCACTGAATGTTCTGTTCGTATAACTTTCGAATTTGGATTGACAGATCAGTAGCCGTAACTTGGATCGCGTTCGTAAACTTAAAAGTGCAATGACACGGTTAACCGCTCGTGTTCAAAAGGTATACACGATGTTATTATATGCCACGTATATAATGACTGTTTCCTAATCACCCTTTGAAATATATTTGCATTTTGCAGGTTAGAGATGAACTTGAACGACTTCTGGATGATGATGATGACATGGCGGATCTTTACTTGTCACGCAAGTTATCTTCAGCTTCACCAGTAAGTGGGTCCGGTGCAGCCAGTTGGTTTTGTGGGTCCCCCACTATTGGCTCAAAGATATCTAGAGCCAGCAGGGCAAGTGTGATGACTGTACATGGAGATGAGAATGATGTTGAGGAGCTTGAGATGCTTCTAGAGGTTAGTTACAACCTACAACCTTCTTTTAATTTAATTTGAGAAAGTTGCACAAGTGTGAGGACTTTACATGGAGATGAGCATATTGCAAGTTTGGTGTCTACATTTTAAAAGTTGCAAATTAAGTCTAAACATATTTGAGATGGTTGCAAGTTTAGTCCACTCCCAACGTTAATCCCAGTTTATTTTTTCATTTCTTATAAACAAAAGAACTTAAAACATGCTTTTTTTGTTGTGTTTCAGGCGTATTTCATGCAAATTGATGGAACATTAAACAAGTTAACGAGTGTGAGTGATTTAAATTCCATATCTAATTACATTAAAGAAACATTTTTATAAAGTTGAGATATTTATGATAAACTTTAACCATGAAATTGTTAATTGTGCAGTTGCGCGAGTATATTGATGATACAGAAGATTATATTAACATTCAGGTATGCAGAAGCTTCTAATGAGTTTTGTTTAAAATTTATTTACAAATTGTGATTTTAAAACCACAATTATTGTTGTTACAGCTTGACAATCATAGAAATCAGTTAATTCAGTTGGAGCTGTTTTTAAGTTCAGGAACCGTATGCATGTCAATCTATGCATTAGTGACGGGTATATTTGGCATGAATATACCTTATACATGGAATGACGATCACGGATACATGTTTAAATGGGTTAGTACAGAAAATATAAATTGCATATTTTGATTTGGATCGGTTTTAGCACAAGACCGTAACCATAACCGAACTATTGCTTAACCAATCCAATCGGTTAGGCCAATCAGTTTACAAGTTTATTTGGTTCGGTTATGGGTCGTTGAACCGTGAACTAGAATTTCTCATGAAATGTTTGTGCATGACTAAAATAGCCCCAAACTATGTAATTGGGCCTGGCTAAATAGCCCAAAACTATGCAACTGTGCCCGAAAGGGTGGGCTTGAAAATTTTTTTCACCATTTAATAAATTGTTATTAGATATTTGGGCTTTGATAATTTAAGCTTACTGTTTGACATTTGTAAATTATGGTTTGTTAAAGTGAACTAGAATTAGTCATGAAATGTTTCGGCTCGACTAAAATTGCTCAAAACTATGTAACTGGGCGTGAAAGTTTGGGCTTGAAATTTTTTAATCAATTAATAAATTGGTATTAGCTATTTGAGCTTTACCATTTGACATTTTAAAACTTTTACTAAATCTTTGGTTATGGCCTATGGGTCAGTTAATCGGGAACTAGAATTGGTGATGAAATGTTTGGGCCTGACTAAAATAACCCAAAACAATGTAATTGGGCCTGAAAGTTAGTAAAACTTTTTATTTGGCTCGTTTGACCTGTTAGAGATAAAACACAGCGTAAATATAAGTAAATTAATGTATTGATGGATTGAAATTTTGACAGGTGGTAATTTTGTCAGGCGCATTTTCGGCTGTGATATTTCTTTTCATCGTTTTCTATGCTCAATTTAAAGGGCTCGTTGGATCTTGAATCTTGATGATTGATTTCTAACTTTGCACATGGTTTTTTTAGGTACACTAGTACTAATACTGACTCTTGTTTTTATTTTGGTTCTCCTTGAAATAGAACATGAAGGAAAAGCATACAAACTTGAAGTTAAAACATTATTGCAACCTGTTGAAATAAAGCATTATATTTTTATTATTCAATACTATATGTGTGGTTGGTTACATTTGATTTGGATATGGTAATGGAGACGGGAATGGGGAGGATGGTGGTTGGTGATGGCGAAATAATTGTAACATGTTGAAACACTTTGTGTTGGTAAACTTATCATAAGAAATGAAATGTGCTAAGGGATGTACTAGAGAACTCTCGATTTGTGGCGGACTGCTAATGGTCTGTAACTTCATAATCATCAAGATCAAACTGCTAATGGTTTCATGATATGTTATTTTTGGCGTGTGGGCCTTTGTTTTCGTTATTGGGCTTAACATTATTCTCGACTTGTAAGTAGAGGTGCACAGGCTAACAAGTTTCTACCCGAAAAGCTGACTGGTGTAGTGACTTAGTACTTGATCCAAAGAAAACCGGTTTATACCCGATTCAACCTGGCTGTTAGAAACCGGTTTGTAGTATTGAACTCCGAAACCGGTTTTTAGGTTGCTTTTTTTTTAATTATTATTTTTCTTTAAAGCTGGTTTTTTCGGGTTATTTACCGGTTAACCAATTCTATTTTGGCTTTTCTTGACTCAAAACCGGGTAGTACCTGACCCGATTAACTGGTTATTTGACCATTTAACTGTTCAAATTAACCGGTTTTTGGCTAACCGGTTTGTGCCCCACTACTTGTGAGTTGTGAGTCCTCATTGTCTATCGGATTTTGTGGGGTATCAAACACAGTTTCCTGACCTATTGGGCTCTCCGCCTAATGGGTATTAGGCCCAACATGCTCACTGTTGGATTTTGTGGGGTATCAAAGATATCAAACATATTTTCCATGAATTTGACGTCTCTTAATATCACAATTTTACGGTGTTGGGCATCGTAAAACTCATGCCCCTTTGTCCCGTACCTTAAAAATATGTAAAGGAAATTTGCAAATTATATGGTATGGTTGTGAGTAGAATAGAGAGAAAATATTATATTATAAAGTTAAATTCGGGGTTTCACTGTTCACACCGTATAATTTTTTAATGTTTTCTGAAACTGGTTGTGAGTAAATGAGAGAAAAAATATAATGATAAAGGTATAAAAATATTATTTATTTGACAATAGAGAAAAATACAGTAACTTTTAGTGTAATTATATGATATGTATGAATATATGGTAGGAAATGGGCTGGAGATGCTCTAATCCAAGTACATTTCCGGTATCTCCATGCTTTTGTAATAAGCAAGGCAACCAAAAACTCGTGTGTGTAGTTATTTACATAACTCTAAATTATATAAATAATCTTATCTAATTATTACTGTAAATAATAACAGTTAATATTACAGGATAATAAATACAATTATTTATGCAAATAATCATATCCACGTCAGTGATTCACGTTAATGCGTTTAAACTCTTGAAACACATTGATCGGATAACTGCTGCTCGTTATGTGGTCCTTTAGGATCAAAACCTCATTGGTAATATTGCCATATGTTATTACTTGAGCATCTTGATCTAACACTAACTTTAGTGGTGCTAGCAATAAGCGGGCACCCAAATAAGTGATAGCTATTAAATGGAAAGTGGTCATGCTGACAACCAAGTTAAAGTATTTAGGATCACTTATTTAGAGCTACGAGGAAATTGACAGTGACGTAGCCCACCGTGTCTAGGTAGAATGGTGCATGTTAGGGGTGTTCACGGTCCGTTTTCGCGGTTTTTGGGTTAAACCGTAAACCAAACCGTTAGTAACGGTTTTTGATTCTTGTAAACCAAAACCAAACCGTTGAACTCTTAAACCGAACCGAACCAAACCGCTAATTACGGTTTGGTTTCACGGTTTGGCCCTATTAGGTTGTGAATAAGTTGCAAAGTTTAACGTATTTAAATACAATTTGTTCAGTCACATTTAAGCACGAATTGTCAAAAAACATGAAAATACATTAAGATAACTAGCATAATACATAAGATAACTGTCTATAAAAAATAATTAATGGACTTAGCATCCAAATACATCAAAACAAAGTTTTCACCATTTCACTGCCTGTGGGATTTGGGCTCAGCCCATTTTCAGTTACTATTCAGCTAATATGTATATTACCAATTACCACTTTGTATTTACCACAAATTTTGATATATATAATGTAATATATATATAATTAAATTATCCGATCCGGTCCGGTTCTATACGGTTGGTTTTGGTATAAACCGTAAACCAAACCGTTCGTTACGGTTTGAAATTTTTGAAACCGACCGACCGAAACTTAAAGAAAAAAACCAACCGTGAAACCGAACCAATGGCCGGTTTGGGCGGTTTCACGGTTTCAAACCGAACCATGAACACCCCTAGTGCATGTGGAGAGGAGTGGCAATAGTTTTGTGCGACAAGAAGCTCCCAGCTAGACAAAAGGGAAATTATATAAGGTTACAGTTTGGTTAGCTATGATAACATAAGCAATTGTAGATCATCAAGAAGATTGAAGGATGGATAGCAGAGTGGGCACACAAGGTTGGATAGGAAAAGAATTAAAGTGTTTTTTTTTTCTTTTGTTTTTTTTTTTTTTGAGGTAGCAGAGTGGGCACACAAGGGGTGGCACACATTTAAGATAAGATACGAAAAGTAAAGGGATATTGAGATGATTTGGGCATGTGTTATAAAGTACCGTATTTTACTGTGTTCAATTATTCGTTTATGAGTTGACGGGCCAGATTGTAATTAGCCAAAGTATAAGTCACGGGGCTGAATTGGAATATTCAAAAAGATGGTCAAGATCTATAAAAACCGAAGAATACTCTTACAAGAGTCTGTTACCATTGTTACCAGGTGAATATGTTACCTTTACCAAAACCAAGACTTGTGTCAATTCATATATTTTGTATAATTGAAACTCTTGGTTGATTTGGAAGTTTAAAGCGACAATATTTAGGCCATAAGTGTATGTATGAGAAAGGGTGGGCTTGAAAATCTTGATAATTCCTAACTTTTATCTTACGTCTTCAAGAAATCATATACCTGATCATGTCTCTAGTGAGGATCAAGTCGACCACATCTCACTTATTTTACTCATCACATGTCCCTTCACTATGAGGGCCTCCATGCTTCTCACATGTGCCATCGTTTGTCTACTCCACACATGTCCCATCCTAGTTTTCAAGGGTCTAGACGGGTGACTCGATGGTTTGGATGACTTTTACACATCGGGATAATAAAAGTTTAACATTATATAAAACTTTGAAATATAATTTACATTAAAACATGGTAACAACCCAAGAGTACGACACGCACTAGGTCTCCAAGCTAACTCGTGTTTTACGTATGCCTATAATTTAATAATTAGGTCTATTAATAGCCTTGTTACAACGCTTCATCATTGATCTGTGTTAGGTTTTACCTTGGTGTCCTAACTTGTCCTACCTGTTAATTTGTTTGCTTTTCTTTCAAGATGTTGGCCTTAGGTGCTTGTCTAGGTGCTTTGGGTTTTTATTTTATGCCTCCTTTTTTTTTCTCTTCAACTACTAGTATACATTGTATCTTATGTGTATTTCTCTACAGTAAAAAAAAATGCTTGTTGACCTGAAGTCTTACTGGAAGCAGCCTTTTTATCCATAGAATAGTTGTAAGGTTTGCTCCCATTTCACCATCTCAAACCCTACTTATTCATATGAGATATTACCGGGTACGTTTGTTTGCTATCTATCCATACGTATTACCGGGTACATTTGTTTGTATATCATTAAATGGATTGCAATTCGTTGGTGAATGTAGAGACCGAAAAACCTAACATGGGTAACAAAATTACCCACGTAAATAATAGGAGGGATCACCTATATGTGGGGTATTACTGACAACTTGACAACTTCCTCAGTGTCCGAACTAAGATGTTATTATATATGGATAGAATACCAAAGGTGATGTTACGTAGGTGATATATTGTACAGTTGGTGTTATCTATACAGTAGTTTTAACTAGCAGTGTCTGTTATCCATACAGAATATGGGCATGGGCATGGGCATGGGCATGGGCATGGGCATGTGGTCCACCAAATATCACATGGGATGCTCTCTATTTAGGAATGAAGGGTCCTGATTTGACTCCCACATCCATCCCAGAGTGAATGATGACCGTCAGATGATTGGAACTTGTTCCTGCTTTCACATAAATCACATGGCTGGCTTCCCTTGTCTAACTCATGTCCCCTAAATGCAGCAGCACTTTCCTCAAAGTTGCTGCTCTTGCCACCGACACCTTACCTTGCCTTTGTCCTTAATTCGTTCACTTTAATTTTACTTTATTTTTTTTCACATTAAATAATATAACCATATGTTTGTATACTTTATAAACACCAACTAAAGATGTAATTATACATATAAATACTCCCTCCATCTAGCCTGTCTAGCATTTCATTATCATGAGCAAAATGAACATGGAAGATGGTTTGAATCTTACTCTCGGATTGCCCGGACGAGACGAATCCGACTGCTTCAAGAACAATAAGCGATCGCAGCCCGAAACCAACGATGAATCCAGTGGCACGACCGAAAACAAAGAGGCTGACATGGAAACTGCACCTGCTACAAAGTAAGCATATTCATATGCATGCATATATATGTATGTATATATATAGATTAATTAATATTAATGAAATGGCATGCAGATCACAAGTGGTGGGATGGCCACCGGTGAGGAACTACCGGAGGAATATTGTTCAAAAGGAAAGTGGGATGTATGTGAAAGTAAGCATGGATGGTGCACCTTATCTTAGGAAGATTGACCTGAAGGTTTACAAAGGGTACCCTGATCTTCTAAAGGCTTTGGAGAACATGTTCAAACTCACAATTGGTGTCTATTCTGAGAGAGATGGCTATAAAGGATCTGACTTTGCACCTGCTTATGAAGACAAAGATGGTGATTTGATGCTTGTTGGTGATGTTCCATGGGAGTAAGTCCTCTCTTTCTTTGTATGTATCTATATCTATGTATTATATGTATGATGATGACTCATGTGATGGTGTAATATTATTATGAGCAGGATGTTTATAGTATCTTGCAAGAGAATGAGGATCATGAAAGGATCAGAAGCAAAAGGGTTGGGATATAATGTATGAAGGTCACCAAAGATGATGATATATGATGGAGTGGAAGAGTACAAGATGAATCTTTCAGCTTGAGTTCTCCAAGAACTATTTTCATATTTTGAATATGTCATCTGTATCAATGAACTTAATTTGACAAGATTAATATAGCAGTTCAAAATCAAAGGATTCACTCAAACTAAGTGAATCCATAGTATGCATCATCATATGTAGGTTTGTTTGTGTAAATTTATGGCAGGATCAATATCAGTGTTGTTTTTTGATGTTCTTTAATTATCTTGATTGCAATACATTTTTTTTAATTATGTTATCATTAGAAGTTTCATATATACAAATACATGATTCAATTCTAAAGCAAATGCAATTGTTTGATTCAGTCAGTTATCGGATTTAAGGTCATTAACATAATCGAATTGCCTATAGTCCAAAACCTTTTAAAGTTTTGTAACAAAATAATGGACCAAAAACTTGAGTCACATAAACAACTTAAAGGAAAGCCTGCATAGCATAGCATAGCCATGTATTGAATTGAATCATAGAGGATTACTAGTTGAAGGTGAACTCAAATCGACAACGAATAATGGGGCATTTACTGGAAGGATATGAATGAAATTATTAAAGGTGAACAGAAAAGGTCAAATGTCCAGCAAATAAGATATCATCTTCCAGGCATGTTATGTCTCATATCAATGCATATCTCCATACAGATCTGTGAGCCCACATTATAATTCAAATAATTAGTAGCACGCGGTAAATCTGTGACACCTTAGCCAATTCTAGATTAAAGCGTGTTTGCGTGAGAGAAATTCTAGAAGCTAGGAAGTTTTCACTCGTGTAACAAAAAGATAAAGACAATATCGGTTGTTATGACGGGTTTACAATGTCTTTAAAGAAAGTATAACTTAATAGTTAACAAAGTGAATCATTCTTTCTTTTTAGAACTTAAAAATCCTATTAATGGGGTGACTTTTATCATCCGGTTTAAACTTAATGGTAACCTTCTGATGGCAATATTAAATCTCACATTTCAGTTATTTATATAAGTATATAGATGGAAATATGAGCAGCAAAAGATAGTTTAAAAGCTGGCCTGCAGGAATGAACGATTTGCAGTAATATTTTCCTAAAAACATAGAAAAACTAACGTAAATTCACACGCAAAATGGGCGCGGGGCCTTCGATGGTCAATGGTAGTATGCATTAACACTGTTTGTACCAAAGCGAACCGAAACGAATCATTATTTGATTGATTGGAAACACTAATCAACTTGTTCCCTTGTCAAAAAATATGAGAGAGATTCCAACTGTATACTGGTGGTTGATCATGTGGATGGAATATTATGTAAATAAATAAATTAAAAAGATATTCCTAATAATTATGGTAGGCATGAAATACCCTTGAACAAAGGTTGATCATAAACAATGAGCAGTTTACACCTTTTGTAGACATTTTTTATTGTAAAGTCATAATACCAGTTGTAAAGTATAATCCTTTTAGAGCCTTGAGCTATTAACAAAAGATCTTTGATGGGATTTTTTTTTTAATTAAAAGATGGAATTTATAATATTTAATCATCAACTTGGTCTTCAAAAGGATGTTTTAAGTTTTCTATGTTGAATTTATATATTTAACCAAGGAACAATTTCAAGGGCTAATTTAACCCATAGTAAATACTAAATACTGCATTGGTTTCCACTTTGGGAAACATTTTTAGACACAAAGTAACTCACAGAATCTAATTTAGGATATGCAAAATCAATTATGATATTACTTATTCTTGTGTTTCACAAAAATCCTTACCACTTTAACAAGTTTTGACCGTGTGATTTTCTTTTCTAATACAAAAGATATTGGAACAAAGGTTACAGTGTTAATTCTACAAAATTTGCAAACTTCTTTTAAGAGTAAACTGTGGTTTTCGTCTCTGTGATTTGTCCAAATATGCGATTTTAGTCCAATAGTTTCAAATTTGCGATTTTCGTTCATGTGGTTTCATTTCATCTGCAATTAAACCCGAATTCACTGATCCCGTTAAGTATGGTCGTTAAACCCATCAGCGTGTCCTTCATGTAAGGGACAGTTTTGTCCTTTTTCTTCTCAAATAAACCCCGGTCCTAATTCGCAAGCCCCTTCACGTGAGGGGCTGGTGTGTTTTGGGGAATAAAAAGGACAAAACTGCCCCTCAAGTGAAGGACACGCTGATGGGTTTAACGACCGGACTTAACGGGATTAGTGAATTCGGGTTTAATTGCAAGTGAAATGAAACCACACGGACGAAAATCACAAATTTAAAAATATTGGACTAAAATCGCAAATTTGAACAAACCACTGGGACAAAAACAACAGTTTCACTCTTCTTTTAAAGTATATTTTTTTATGCTTAATCATTAAATAAGATAAGATGTTTAGTTAAGGTTTTAATGGGAAAAACACTAAGGTGTTAAAAGTTATAAACCTCATTAACAGTGGTACACCACGACAACCAACCATTGAAGGATGCGAGTCCACACGCAAACTCACCTAAACACCACAACCAAACTCCTTCGGTATGTTGGTTAGCGCTGATAGGATCACCTCACCAACAAGGACTTAGGTCTCCGCTCTTTGTTCCTTGGCTGACGATCGAATACAAAAGGAGGGGCGGCTAGGGTATGGCAGTTGGTTTGTTTTGTTAGGAAAATTGGATTATAATAATCCCATTGTCATGTATTATCTATACTTACACTTCAGCCAGTAATAATCATAACTTTCACTTTTGTTGCCAAAAGCAATCATGGTAACATAGACGCCATAGGTTTATAATTGATTTTCTCACGATTTCTCTCACAATAATGATTATAATAATTATAGACACAATGAAGAAATGTACTAGTAAAAGTGAGTATCAAGTTATCATGGTAATATGTCATTTTATCGAATATATCATACTTTTTACTATTTAAAAATGCCCATGACATTGATTAAAAAACCTAGTTTGAACAGTCAACATTCTTAAAACAATAGCAAATCATCAAATAATCAAGAAAATAACTTATCATCATAACTCAATATCAATGTACAACACACAAGGCCACAAGGGTAGCATTTGCCTTCTAGGTTACCCAATGTCACAAAGTCCCTGTACAATCTAAAACACAAAATGGCTGATCCATTGTTCATTGGTCTATAGTTAGGCTGAGTCAGAAAGAACCACCATTGACCGGCTTTGATCACCACTATTCTCAATAGACTCGTCTTGTGGGACAACGTCCGGTGAAGCCACATACGATAATCCATACATTTGCTCGTGAGATAGTCCCGGACAAAGCCCCTGTAGACATCATATGCATGTTATCATAATGTCAATTCATATAAACATTTTAAATATCAAAAGTAGTTTACTACTATTATTTTATTATTTTTACTAAGGGTGTTAATCGAATCGAATTCAAAAATTTTAAAACTGAACTCGATTCAATTAGAACTCGCCTAAAATTTAAATAAACCGAAAATAAGCAATAAAGTGTAAACAACTAACTCTTCTCCTTTATCCCAAAATAACTTAACTAATCATGCAATTCGAAGCCCGTTTAAAGCACAATGTGCTTTATATAAAAATGCATACATATAAATCTTATTCGGGTTATTCGAATCGAATTGAGATATCTGGATTCAAATTAGAAATTCGAATCAATTAAGGATTCCACTCGAATAACTCGAAACTCGTATTCGAATTTGATGTGTTTGGCATTGGATTCAAATATAAAAACCTTGATGATTCCAGAAATAGAAGTTGACTTGCGAAAACCATATTGTGTAACATAGCTTGTGGACCCCACACCTCTATGAAACCGACTGCTGCTGTTAGTTTGGTGGCCATCGTTTGAGATATAAGAAGTAGGTTTAAAATTACTGTCTTTACAGTATGATCCAAAATAGGAACAATGTTCACGTGCTAGAGAGATTCTTGGAGTCATGGGCAATAGGTGGCCTTCAGTGCTAAAAATATACCTGCGGTTTCATTAAAAAAATATTTTTAAACTTTGAAAAGGAAACAATGTGAGGTGGATAATAATGATATAATGGTGAAATTAATAAAACTTACTTGTAGGGCCCATTTTCAACAAGGTTATCAGGGCCAGCTGCCAAATCGAAAATAAGCCACAAGTATTTAACCTAAAAAACATCAAACAAGTCAGTTTAACGAATGAATTCATCGATTACATTAAATGAAGAAATACATATTTGTTTTAAAGTGTACACATATTTGTTTTGCCCAATGGAATGGACAATTCTGTGATTCTTCAACTGAAACTGAGTGACGAATCACAATGTAAACCCAATATATTAATGTGCATAACACTATAACATAAATCTTTTGTAGAAAAAACTGAAATTCTAATAAACTTTTTTTTTAAAGTAAATATTGAATATTATAGGGGAGCAATAGTATGTTTAAGAACCACGAGAACCATATAAGACGTGCACACCGTACATTTTGCTTCAGCAAAAAAGATAAAACTGAAAATCAGATGTTTCTTTATTTCTCCCAACTTTCCTTGATTTATCTCCTCTCTTCTAAATATTTTTTGAAATATATAAAAAAGTGCATATATGCATATAAATGTGTATGTAGGCATTTAGATAAAAGACAGTCAGTATTATATATTTTTTTTAAATTAAATCTTAAAGATATTTAAATATAGGAGGCATTACATATATCCTCCTCTAAACTTGCAAAATTACATATTTCCCCAAACCACAATTTTTTAATGCATAGTGTACAATGCTCTTAAAGCGTGATTTTTGCAAGTTTAGATGGGATATATGAAGCTGCCATGCCTTCTAGTCAATTTATATAATAAATAGTCAGGGTTTAGGGTGAACGCTTTCCTATATAATAATATACTAGAAAGGAGCCCGCGCGATGCAGCGGGTTTTTAAACACAGACTCTCTGGTAATCACATAACAATTATGGATGTTCACGCTTCATTTTTGGTTTTGATGACAAAAAATTGTTACTAATGGTTGGGCTCACAAGCTTAACATAAAAACCGTTAAAACCGACCGTGAATACCCATACGTAACATACTCACATTAAAGAAAATGTAGCAATACCATACTCACATTAAAGAAAATAAAATGCTTGTTTTTATGGTGCAACTTTTTTGCAAAAATATTAATGTATGAATAAGTTATGCCCGTTTAAAAATCATGTGGGGAAGTTGGTTTATAATTAAAATAAAAATAATATATGGTTAAAGATGAAGGGGTAAACATGTAAATAATATTTATTTTAACAAAAGTTGGTTAAAGTTAAGGGTGAAGAGTTGTAAATATTTTTTGAAGAAGTGTTCAAAAGACAATTTTACCCTCTTTTGTTTATGCACCTTATGCATTAAATTGTGTAAAACTCTTAAAATCAAGGTGTCTTAATTTGCTCATCTCTCATACATTATATATAGTATAGATATAGATATATATATAATACACACACGCATGCACGCGTGCACACACACACACATATATATAGATAATATATATAGATATATATTATGTATATATCTGTGTGTGTTCAATGACATATAAAAGTCATAAAGATGCCATTTTAACAGGGGTACCGTTTCGGCTAGAAAGAAGCTCTCCATGTGATCTTCCTGTTTATGGAACTCTACATCTAGTATGTGGCAATATCCACATGTACACCGGGCCCCATACTGCAAGCTGCTAACAATGTCTCTCCCAACATCAAGATACCTATACACCACAAAACCATAATTAAAACAAAAAATAGAATCTTTATCAGAAGCGCATGTCAGATTAAGGTTCCAACCTAGGATCCCTGGTGGCTTTGTAAAGCCAGTAAGTGCTTTCTATCAGTTCTGGACGCAATGGATAACTCTTCTGACCATGCTACACAAGCATATAAATAAAAGTTAAAAAGATAAAATTTTAATTATGGTGAAAGTTGGCTTGTAGACGAACCGAGCGAACACGAACAGAGGCATTGTTAATGTTCGTGCTCTTTCATTTAACTTTAACCGAACATGAACACATAAACGAACAAATTTCTTGCTCATGTTCGTTTGTTTTAAAAAATGAACATGTTCGTGTTCGTTTATGTTCATTTGTTAACATTTTAAAGGAATAGTTCATGAACATAAAGGAGCAAATATAAACGAACATAAACTAACTTATACAAACAATTATAAACGTACACCAATTGAAGTTTAATACATGTTCAATAATTTTTGAAAATTATAAAATTGAACAGCTAAATGTGTTAAACGAACATAAGCAACAGACATAAACGAATGTGAATGAGCAAACTTGACACATATGTTCATGTTCGTGCACGCTTATTAAAAACGCACTTCCTGCCAAACAATTCAAGAACGTTTGGTTCGTTTACATGGATAGGTAAAACCGGGATAAAGACGTGTTACCTGAACAGAAAAGGAAGCAAGATTGAAGCCTTCGGGAGTGAAACCGTATCTTTTCCAAACACTAAAGAAGGCGGTATGCGTTCTAATAGCAGGATCAATATCTCCAGCTAAAACCTTCCCTTAATACCCGCTTTTATTATTTTCTGTAATTTTCTTGTAAAATCTAGAAAAAAAAGTATAATAATATTATTATTACCTGAAGACCTGGCCAGAATGCTTGCAGACTGTTAAATAGTGGCCAAACAAGTGCAGCAGAATTCATGTTCACTTCAACATACCTACACACCTTCAAAATTGTGTCATTAACTTTAAAAATAACAAATAAATACATAAAATAGGAGTTAAAAAAGGTGTGTGAATATTCAGAATAACTTCTTACCAGGGGTCGTGAAAGAGATAATGCATAGCTGCACCGTAAGCCTCTTGGAATATGTATAAGTATTCTTCGTCTCCAAATAAAATATACGCCTATAGAAGAAACAATGAAACTTATTTATGAAATTAAAAACAAAAGGACGATTGCTTTGAAATTTACATAAAATAGCAATACAATTACATTTTTGTAATTTGGTCATATTACTTACGTTTGTTTAGTCTTTTAAAGCATGTTTTTAGGTTATTTTTGTTTCATTTGTTCACCTTCATCGAGCAATTAACTGAATAGACAAAAGTGTTAGTGTAATAAAAACTTTGAATGATTAATTGATAAAAGGTAACCAAAATGGGGCAAAAATGTTAATAAGATGCTATTTTGGGCAATTTGCCTTTTGCTAAACATTATTATTTTTATAGGAATTTGTATATTATGAGAACAATAGGAGATGTTTTGTTGAGATAATTATTCTAATACAATGTTACAGGAATATATAAACAAATATCCAAGAACCCTAACAGGCTTAGCTAATGGGCATATATAGATTGTAACACATACCTTCAAAAGGTATTCATAGAAAGAGTCAATACTCGTTCCAATGCCTGCATCCTGAAAGAATTTCAGACGCAAATTTAGACAGCATACAAAGAGAAGCAAATTTGAAAGAACCAATAATGAAAAGATATTGGAGCTTATTTTAAGAAAAATAGAAGAAAAAGAATAATAAACCTTTTGTGTCCATTCACCGGTAAAAACATCAACATGAGCACCAACTAAATTTAACTTGGAACGCCGGGCCCATATACCCCTAACTGCATTCTTGGTAACTTGCTCAAAAACTACACAACAAAACCAACTTTATAACATGGAATTTTAAATATATAATTATATATTAATAGAAATGCTGCAATTTTACAAATATGCACTTACTGGGATCATTAGTTAAGCGACTAAGCACCCCAAATTCTAATGTCAGGGTACCACCACCAGCCGTAGATGTTATCTAAACAAACAAAAGGTATAAGATAAATATATTTTTACATAATTATTCATGTCACATGTAGTGTTGTCCGAAGTAAAACAAAAATAAAATTTGCCAGAAATTAGTGAGCCCTACCTTACTTTCATGTTCATCAACTCCGTGCAATAGATTAACAGACCCATATGGAATTCCTGCAGCAAAATCATTAAAGTATAACAAAATCTAAATTGTCTTTTTTTTCACTAAGAAATTGGTGATTATGAGTAAATAAAGTGACATACCTGTTGGGGTGTCAAATGCAGGTAATAATCTACGGGCAAGATCTTCAGCAAGATGAAGAAGTTCATCATCATATGAAGGAATTCGCATACCCTTTAATTATTTAATTCAAAAAACTGTTATTTTATTTAACTTAACAAAAAATTAAAAATGAGTAATTAATTATTAAGCATAAGAGAGAGCAAAATAGAAATACCGTAGAATAATCGCTTGCAATTAGATGAGCAGAAAGCAATCCTCCAAGTATCCGAATTGTGGTTTCAAACAACGACACCGTTTTGTTCTGAAATTTTGTGGAGTAGATAAAGCTTCAGTTTTTAACTTCAAATCCATTAATATTTTAACTGAATACTCACAATATCAAATCTGAGATTTTTACTAATCCATTCAACAGAAGAAGTGAAGCGATCTTTGTCACCAAGCAAAGCCAATGTGTCTAATGAGTCAATCTGCACTGATGGAATCGTTTATTTATCAACTTTTGAAAAATGGTGAATAAAAAGTAGGAAAATGTTTAAATACAAAGGACTCTTATCCGATCATACAAAAGTGTAAGAAGGATTTTGATCAACAAATCAATAGTTGGAACAATGGAAAGCTGCCACATCATTAATTTTCAAACGTCAAAAAAAGCCTGCAAGGGTAAATTGATATAGCCTACCATTTGCTGACTTATTTCAACTTCCACCATTTTTTTAAAGCGTTGGTAACTTTTTTACACGATATTATTTTTTGAAAAAATTACACCATAAAATCAACCATTTTATTCACTTTAATTTGGGTACCCTTTTGCTATACCTTTTTTTTTTTGAAACAAAATCAACTTTTTTTTTAAAAACACAGATATGTTGTGGGTATTACATGCGTAATTATGAATATAGGTTGCATAACCCATCTCCCACGCACATTCTGGTGCCTTCGTAGCAGTTGTACGACAATAGCTCAGCCCATAAGAAGTAGTCAATAAGGAGAAAAATGTTACCAATGTTAGTGCATAACCACCAAGCGTGTCTTCTCCTTGACAGGATAGCGGTTTCAACTCGTCACGTGGGAAAGCATGATCCATATATCCATTAAACGCATGATAAAACATTCCACTAACCTGCATCATCAATTAAGATTATGCTTACAATTTCATGGATTAAAGAATCAATATCATACCGTATGCAACAAACTGGTATCATATTGCCAAGTAATTTAATCTATTACTTCCTTAAACACTCATAATAACTTGTCACACATTCAAGCCAATGACCATTCATGTCCAATAATTCAAAGTTCCAAACAATCCCAATTTCATACGCCATATCCAAACACCCCTCCAGGGGCCAGTTATAATAATATTTTTATATGTGTTTTTAGCTATAGCTTTTATATATAGTAAGCTTATTTTAAGATTGAAGCTTGTTTCAGCTCGGTCGGCTCAATTCAAGCTGTGGCTAATGAGCCAGCTGGGCTCATTTGAAGCCCTAGTGTAGTCATTTTGAAGACACAATTAGACTTCCCTTTAGCATCAATGTCAGATATTATAATGACAAATTACGAATCAAAATTCGTTCGAAATGGTAACAATCCAATCCAATCCAATCAAACCAAATCGTATATGAATCGTACCTCATCACGCAGCTGCTTTGCTTCTTTAAAACTAACGCCTTCGGAAAACACTGGACAGATCAAACCTTGTGAAATTGTTATTATTATTATGAAGAAGAATGCAATCCTTCGTTCCATCTCTATTTCTTTCGCATTCGCAAATTATTATTATTATTATTATTATTATTAGCTGCCGATTACGCCGGCGTTTTATGCCTCCGTTACTTACAAACATATTGCTTGTTACTTATATGGCCCCTTCACTATTTTTTAATCTACTTTTCATGCCTTCAACTTCTACTATGGGTTTTTCACTTTCTTTCCTGTAAGTAAACTCATTAGGTTGCTTAAAGTTGTTATCAAACAAGCTATTCAAATATTCAATGCTAATGTAATTTATTTTCCTTTTTTTATTTGCTTATTATATATATATACATCTAATTTATATAAATTTGTTTGGTTTAAAAAATTCTTTTAGTTTATTTTGTTTTATCTATTAGACTTATGTGTTATGTTTAACTAAAAGACCACGTTACTACCACACATGTATGTGGGATCTTACTAAGTTTTCCCTAAAAAAGCACATAATGTAGGGTTGTTCACGAGTCGAGCCAGGGTGTTTTCAAGCTCGGGCTCGAAATTAAATGGGGTAACTTAGTTAGGCTCTAGCTTGATTTTGAAGTTAAACGAGCTTAAGATCGAGCCAACGAGCCGAGCCATGACTCGAGCCGAGCCAGAGTCGATTTTGGCTCGGTTACAAAAATGATCCAAATCAGCTCAGGACGTTTCAAATAAACTTTTTATAGCTAGTTTAATCGAGCTTTTTTCGAACGAGCTCGAGCTTCGAGCCTCGAGCTTTTTGAACAGCCCTAACATAATTTAACTAAAACACAACAGTGTTTTTTTTTTTTTTTACTTTTTATATATAAGTTATGAGTTGGAAGATTTGATTGGTTACAAAAAAATTATGCCCCACACCCAAGCTTCATTGAAGCTCACCCCTATACCGCCCTTTGGTGCTTGGCCCATAATGGTGTTTAACGCCCCTATATGGTGATGTTGCGGAGGCGTTACTCGATTACACATGGTGTTAAATAGTAACATATGTTGGCTTAATTGTTGTTTGGCCCAAGTGTAAAGCCTAGTCCAAGAATTATTAGGGTTTATTATATTTGGTAATGTCCTGACTAGCAAATTAGGTTAGTTTATATAAGCCGAGTTATGGTTAGACATTAGAATAAGAAGTTGATGCAACCGAGTTAGGTTTCATCAAGAGTCAAACCGAGTTAGGGTTTGAGGGTTTGTAATCAGTTTTTTGAGTGAGATTTTTTATTATAATAAACGAGAGTTAGTCGTTTTAGTTTGTGTTTGATTATCGATTGGGATTTGAACATAAATATTTATTCATCCACAAATGCACGCACAATAATTTTCTTTTTCGTATTTAGTTTTTTATTATAAACTTTTGTATGCATTTGACCTTATATATCAAACCACCACCCTCTGCTAAAATGACCCATTAATGTGTAACTATTTAATGATTCTCATCAGCCATCATTCAAAAGGAAAGCAAATGAGATGTGAAGAAAAAAAACAAGTAGAATTTATAAACGGAAGAGAGCTTTAGTAAGTGTTCTTTACAACAAGAGAACATACATACATAAACAAATACATACTGACATACACATATCAATCAATCATACCCAGTAAAATCCCACCGACAGCAAAGCTATAAGTAGGGTCTGGGAAGGGTGGGATGTAGGCACACCGTACCTCTATTCAAAGGAATAAAGAGGTGGCTTCCAGAGAGACCCTCGGCTCTAAGTACATGTGTATGAAGCAAAATAAAGGAAATCAAAGTTTAACAGCTATATAAAAACTACTGCTAATTATAATAATATTAATAATAAGATCGCAGTTTAACAGCTATATAAAAGCTAATAATAATTATAATAATAATAATAATATATGTAAGGGAAATACCATTATGGTATGTGACCTAAATAAGTTAAGTCTAAGCCCTAAGGTATTCAAATTTCAAATCCTTGATGGAATCATTGGTATGTTGTTTTGTAGGTATTCACAAGCCGCAGCCACTCCACTCCCGAGCTTCACCGGGTAACCGACATCCTTGAGCACCATCTCCACCCCTGCAAGACACCCCAGCAGTTGCAGCTACATGCACAAACAACACACAAATTAGTTTAAAACATAATAAATAAATAAAATAATACAAAAAGTTGGAGAAAAGATGGATAGGGGTGTAGACGACCCAAGCAGCTACTCGAGATCGGCTCGTTAAAAGATCGAATTGAGCCGAGCTTAAACAGGCTCGAATCTTAAAATAAGTTTGTTATTAAATGGGCCCAAACATCACTTATAGAGCTCGAGCTGACTTGCGAACCTATTATCTATATAAATTTTATTTAATGTATGAAATATAATTATATAATAATATTTATTATAGAAATAACTTAATAATATATATCACGTTATATATATAAATTATTATTAAAAGATGCATAATAATAATTAAAAATGCATATAAGTTAATTAATAAATAATAAAGAGCCGGGCTCAAGCCTGGTTGAGCTTTGGCTCGGCTCGTTTACACCCCTAGAGGGAGGTATGCTTACATCATTTACGTGGCCAAGATGTCCTATTCTAAAGACCTTTCCGGCGACCTTGTTAAGGCCGAGACCCAAGCTTAAGTTATATCTCTTCCATCCTCTTCTGACGATTTCAGAACTATCAATATGTGGAGGAACAACCACTGCTGTCACAGTGTCACTAAACCATTCCTCACTTTGGGTGCAGTTTTTCAAACCCCATGCTTCAACAGCTAGCCTGTTAAAAGTACAATCGATCAAGAGTTACTTATGGTTAGTTAGACTTATAGTTATAGGCTTACAATTATAGACATAGTTATAGTTAGTTATAGACTTACAGTTATATAGTTGTGATTAGCTAAACTTACATTTATTATTAGTTACAGATCACTTGTGCTTATAGTTTACTTACAATTACTGTTAGTTATAGACTTATAGTTATACTTAGATATAGACTTACAACTATATAGTTATAGTTAGTTATATACTTACAATAATTGTTAGTTATACTTAAGAGTTATATGGTTATAATTAGTTAGTTAGGTATGGACTTATAGTTATCGTTAGTTGTAGCTGGTTAGTTATAGACTTGCAATCATAGTTGGTTAGAGATTTACAGTTGTATGGTTAGTTAGTTAGTTAGTTATAGACTTACAGTTGCTTAGTTAGTTAGACTTACAGTCACAGTTTACTTACCTTGTTGCTTTTCCAAGACGAGCGTGCCTCGCAATGACATTATCCAATCCTTCTTCACAAATCAGATCAAGAGCTGCTTTAAGACCATACAAAAGTTGTATAGATGGAGTGTAAGGCCAATAAGTCCCCATCTTGTAGAACTTCAAGTAGTCCTTCCAGTCAAAGAAAACCCAAAGTGATTTTGCACTTTCAGACGCCTCGATAGCTTTGGGGCTTGCACACACAATCCCCACACCAGTTGGAAGCGAAAGCGCTTTCTGAGACCCCGTTAACGCCACATCTACACCCCATTCATCCATGCGAAAATCCAGAGCGCATATTGATGACACACCGTCCACTAAAAACAGTGCAGGGTGCTGGTACTCATCTGACATTCATAAACCAACCATTATTATTACTATCTATATTTGTGCATGAATAGTAAAAGTTTTCTTCTTTTGAAATTGAACACATCTTTGTGTTTTAAAGTTCGAACATTAAGGTTTTCTATTTAATTTAGTATAGTTTTCATTATTTTTATAAACTGACCAAAAAAATTTTGTATTCTGAAGTTTAGCCACAAAGTTTTTATTTTTTAACTTTTGATTAAAAATAAATAAATAATACTGAATTACTGCCACATTGTGCAATGAACGTTGTTATTATCATTATTATCAGTTAGTTTAGAGATTCATTATAATGAAAGTAATCAAAATTTTATTTTACGGAGTATTTTCCTTACGGAAGCCAAGTTGTTGGTAACTCCAGTGGCAGTCTCGTTGTGAACGATGCATATGGCTTTAATAGTATGAGCAGTATCTGCAGCCACTTTTGATGCTAGAACATCCAAGTCAGCACCCCGTCCCCACTCGCTTTCCACCACGTCGACATTGAATCCAAGGCGTTTCTGTTGATCTACCCAAAGTAAACTGAATTGACCGATGATAAATGACACAATTCGGTCTCCAGGTTAGTGCACTTTCCCAAGCACCAGTTCCTGTACAGAGTTAACTACAACATTTGAACTTCCCTTTGAATGAACTCTAGGCTTGTAAATGAACTAAAGTACTAAACGTTAAGTGAACTCATTTAGTTAAACGAACGAACACAAACAAATGTATCGTTCATTCATTTATGTTCTTTAGGTTCATAGTTTATGTTAATTTGTTCAAGTTCTTTTACGATAATATACTGATTTGAATTTTTTAGGCTCATTAATATAATCTAGTTTTTATAAGCCTAACACATAGTTGTTCCCATTTACTTTTAATTGGAATTAACTTAGTTATGCTCATTTACGTTCGTGAATAGTTCGTCTATCAGTTAATGAACAAGCAAGAAAATGCTAATTTTTTAACGAACATGAACAAGAAAACTTCGTTCGCTTAACTGTTTGTGTTTGATCGTTTGTTCGGATAACTTTACACAAACAAATATGAACATGTTTCCTTCGTGTTTGTTTACAAGCCTATAAGTGTTAATTGCTAATCATATATGTAATATACAATAAGAATAATTACAAAGAAAACCTAATCAAATCATGACTCCTAAAATTAAGCCATGCCTGTAGTTGGGATGAGAAAAGGAGTCCCAGAAATGGTCTTAAAAATCTTCTTTACATCCTCAAGTAAAGTTTTAGTCAAGGCGGGGACAGCAGGGGAGCGGTAGTCCTCGGTTCATTCCGGGATGTTAACAGGTCCCGGAACAAACAGGTGATTCCTTCCAGGTGCGTACATATAGTCCATCTTAATTTGCCCCCTATCTTCATACCAACTGTGACTAACTCGTGTGTTGTAAATTAAACACATTTTTATTAATTAAAAAAAACATTTACAGCAATTAAAACGAAATAATTAAAAAAAACTTAAAAGTATAGAAAATTACCTAAATAAACTTGAAGTTTTAAAAAGAAAAGAAAATTGCAACGCCAGCTGCGTGGTGCTGCGTTTATATTCTAGAAGAAAGAGTTGCGTTGGATGGTCATTACCCTTACCCATGCTAGAGAAAAGTTGGATAGTGAATGTGCTAAATTCCAACAATATTCCAAAGTATCGTATTTTGAAGTTGTAAAAAGAATATGTGTATACATAAAGGGACTGTAAACTAAGGATTACGATAACAAGAATGGTCAAATTGGTTGTGTGCTTCCCCGAATTGAATTTTGGAGAACGCATGGCACAGTTGTGCGATTATAGGATTATCACTCACTTGTTATACATAAACATGTCAATAGCCTTTTTAAGTTGACGATCCCTATCTAACACGTCATGAGTGTTATTCAACATCCAAAGTAACTACCTAGACCTTCCAACTCTATTTATTTTTACCATTAACACACATTTTAAACATCGATGATCTTATATGTTTTAGGACATTACAAATAAATAGCGTTATCTTGTTCTTTCAATACATCCTAAACTATTAGGCTAATGATATGTGCCATACATCTAAATGAAGATATTTCCCTTTACCAATCAAATTACATGGGCTACTTTCAACAATGTAGGGTGATCACAATGAAGTAAAGTTCATCTTCATCTCTGATATACATGAGTTTCGTGAACCTACGGTTCCTATGAAGATGAATGATGGTCTATACTTGGTTCAGTCATCACACAAGTCCCTTGTTACTTAAACCAAACTGAGCTCTTGTTGGTGCTGTCTCTGTAATCAGCTAATATGGTCAGATGTGTCATACCCACACAAAGCAGTTTATACACACAAGCTCTATCTCTCAAACCCGAGCATAACAATAATATGCAAATGTGATTTATATGTTTCTATTGGTTTTAATAATCAACAACAATTTGCTTATTAGAGACTTGGCATTGATAAAACCACAAGGAACAAAAGAATAAATAATAGATAGCACAAGAAAATACGATATGCATCATAAGAAAGAAAAGGCCGACTTCATTTGCAGTCGTACAAGTAGATGAATGTAGCAATTAGAAAAGACATTCTGGAGCCTTTGATATCATCAGGAAAAGTGGAAAATTGAGGGATAACTAACTGCTTGTTCATGACCGTCCACCTCTTCTGCTGACACTATAAAAACTGCCCACACGGTGGCTGCTACCTCTACCCATACCACTACTGCTAAACCTACCACCACTAGATCCACTTCCTCTACCCCAACCACCATCACAGCCGCCGCCACCACCACGACCATAGCTACTCTCTTTACGCCAACCACTACCAGAGCCATTTTCAGCATGTGAGACTCTACCATAACTACTTTCCCCATGCGATTTGCTACCATACTCACTTTCTCTACGCCAACCACCAGACCCCCCGCTTTCTCTAACATAAGACCCGCCCCGGCCACCACCAGATCCACTTTCTCTAACATAAGAGCCACCACCAGATACGCTTTCTCTAACATAAGAGCCACGACTAGATCTGCTTTCCCTAACATGAGAGCCACTCCAGCCACCACCAGATGCACTTTCTCTTGCATGAGAGCCACTCCAGCCACCACCAGACGCACTTTCTCTAGCATGAGAGCCACTCCAGCCACCACTAGACCCGCTTTCTCTAGCATGAGAGCTACTCCAGCTACCACTAGACCCTCTTTCCCTAACATAAGAGCCGCCACTTTCTCTAGCATGAGAGCCACTCCACCCAACACTAGACCCAGTTTCTCTAACATAAGAGCCAGCACTAGACCCACTTTCTCTAGCATAAGAGCCACCACCAGACCCGTTTTCTCTTACACTAGAGCCACGACCAAACCCACTTTCTCTAACATAAGTGCCACGACCAAACCCATTTTCTCTAACATAAGAGCCACCACCAGACCCACTTTCTCTAACATACTTGCCACTCCAGCCACCACCAGACCCGCTTTCTCTAACATTAGAGCCACTCCAGCCACCACCTGGCCCGCTTTTAGTAACATTAGAGCCACTCCAGCCACCACCGAACCCATTTTTTGCAGCATTAGAGCCACTCCAGCCACCACTAGGCCCGCTTTCTCTAACATTAGAGCCACTCCAGCCACGACCAGACCCACTTTCTCTAACAAAAGAGCCACTCCAGCCGCCATATCCTTCACGGACATCACCTTTTTGCTTTCTGGCTTCCTCAACAGTTAACCTGCTGCCTCCAACTTCAGATCCATCAAGTCCCAAAGCTTCACAGCACCCATTACTGTCACTAAATTCAATAAATGCAACTCTGCATAAACAAACACAAAGATCAGTGTCAAAATGGTGTTACTTTTAACCACTCAAATTTAGAAAAACAGGAAAAAAAAAACAAAAACAAAAACAAACAAACTGCAGCATCCTAACTTGCATTTTTATAAAAACATCGATAATTGTTTTCAGTAAGCATCAAAATTTAAAAACCAATTCCAAGGCATGAGAAGAAGACAAACCCTCTAGGAGCCCCAGTCTGGTAGTCTTTGGGTATGTCCAGTCGTGCAATTTCTCCACAATTCCCAAAATGCTTTTCAAGTGCACTCTTAATCTGCACAAAATACAAAGCATTTATCTCTCTAACCTCCTGATATATAAAAAAATTATCTTAAAAGGATGTATTAACCTCCTCCTAAACCAGTTTATTCAGGAAACTAGATTATTATCGAAGAAATAGTATTTGGACCCACTGACTATTTATAACAAATGTACAAATTTAGACACTTCTGAATGATTGATGCCGAATAAAAGTATTTGTTTGCAAGATTACATATGACATAAACGTACATTGTCGAAACTGTCACTACATTCAAATCCTCGAACGTATATGGTTTTAACTTGAGCATGACCACTCCTTTGCTTAGACTTGTCCATGCTACATTCAGTAAATAGATAAGTAGATAGTTCAGATATTTAATTTTAGACTCATAATATATATTGTCAGGCCATGATACCTGTTAACCGGTGTGTACGCACCTCGTTGCCGCCTTTTCATAGCAACTGTAACTCGCCGATCTAGTAGCACCTCCCCGTTTAGTTTCAGAGCCTGGGCAAAACAAAATACATAAAGCCTTGTTATTATCAGATAAATAATTATAACTTTTGTGTTCATATGTGGCACTAACTTAATTGTACCTACCTCTTGAGCTGCTTCTACGGTGGTGAACTCAATGTGACCATAGCCCAAGAATCGGTCATCTTTAATGCCAAAACGGATGTCAGCAATTTCGCCAGCATTTTTGAAGAAATCCCTTCTGGATTGTTAAATAAATTGTCAAACAACAAAATACAAAAGTAGTTACAAATGAGGCAAAAGATAAAAGTGCTTACACATCTTCTTCTTCAATTTGAAAACTTAAGTTGCCAATAAACAAAGTTCTTGATCCCATGTGATCATGTTCCATCGTTGGATGATCAAGTAACTCACTGTTAGCTTTGAGAGGCTGCACCAAACGTTTGAGAGGATATAGGTGAATATCCAGCAATGATTTAACCATAAAAAGCATGAAATATCCTATTTATGAGATTTCTTATCTCCACATACAACCAAAAAAAGCT
Source organism: Bidens hawaiensis (assembly GCF_021521415.1). NCBI lineage: Eukaryota > Viridiplantae > Streptophyta > Magnoliopsida > Asterales > Asteraceae > Bidens > Bidens hawaiensis. Next base: position 531,166 of record NW_027491820.1, on the reverse strand, counting down.
CCATGTGCAACCAAAGAAAAAATCAGTAAAACTAAATTATATATATATATATAGAGAGAGAGAGAGAGAATAAGTTGTGCTACAGGCTTCAAGCAAAAGTGCACCTACGCTTGTTTAAACCATGCTGTGGCTCAACATATTTACAGATAGAAGCTCTAATTTCAACACATTACCCAAACGTTGATTAAACTAGGCTATATTTTATGCCTAAAAAATCAAGTGGATAGAGTAAAATAAATCAATGAAAAAGCTAGGAGAAGTCAAAAGCCAAACAAAGTGTTTTTAAATGAATACAAGTAAACAAAATAAAAATCCTTGTACTAAACTTAAGCTATATTTAATGTTATAAGAGATGGAAAGTAGTGCTGAAGGTCCAACCCAACCATGCCCTACAAAATTACCCATTTTGGCCTGTTACCTACTACCCCTAAGTGCCTAACGACCTACACACTATTTATTAGACTATTTCAAGGATCGCATTATTTCGAGCTGCTCGTGACTCGCAAAACATCCATCTTTCATATCAAAATGGACTAGTTAAGTAAATGGTAATGAGAGACTAATAAAAGTTTTAAGGGTAGCACTTCAAGTGAAGTTCTTTTTAAGTTAGGGGAATGATCCAACATCGATTCAAGTTGTTTTGTTCTAGATTAGATGCTTTAAGTCGATGCAAATACACTTTTATCTTAGAAAATATTTTTAGGTAGGGTCTCTCAATGAAAAATATTTTTGCCAAAATCAGAATCATCCTTTCTAAAGGACAGAAAATGTGTAACTCAGGACCATAAAAACCAAAGATAAAGTATTCTCTCACAATTTGTGTGTTATGTTACACGTCCCATCCTGCTAAAAGATTATGAAATGTTGACGTGATATTTGATAGGCATCTAAACGGTGCATCCTTATTAACTAAAGACCATTTCATTACTGAAAACTGCATTTTCATAACTAGAGGCCATTACAAGGCTAAATTTACCAACCATTATCTTCCTGAAAGTAAAATTAAAAATTGTCTGAAAAGTGCATGATGAAAATGTAAATAGTACTTACACTTGTCTTTGGGGATTCTAAATTTTGATGATCTTCCTCATACTCATTAGAGATGCTAGATCTTTCTGCATCATCCTGTGCAGTTTCCACAACTGTAGCTGCTTCAACCTACCATACCAAATAGTCATTCAAAGTTCAAACACTCAAAAGAATAGAAAAAGGCTAAATTAGTATCATTACACTCTTATTTGGGGAAGTATTATCATCTTCATCTTCTTGCATAGACTCATTTGCATCTTGAGTAGCTGCTGCTACATTTACAGGTGTAGCCTATAAATAAACATTCGGAAGAAGAAAAATATTACTCAATCATATCATATATTTTAACCCATCAAAATTATACAATATATTATATTATTGCCATGATCATTCAGTTGGTGTAAGGGGAAAAAAATTGATCAATCCTTTAATACATTTTAGCCCTCACATGCTATATCACTGTAAGCTTATTATAGTAATAACATTGCTAGGAATAAATCAAATATGTGTGTGTGTTCCCAAGCCCTCATACATTTAGATAGTTAAACTTTAGTAATCCCATTATAAAAATGTAGAATGCAAGGTGAACAAATGTAGAAGAGTTGGAAGTTGGAAGAAATTAGCAAACACCCCTTGTAGAATAATTTGCCATCAGCCAAAGGGAGAGAGTTTGATATACTTTTGTAGCTAAGAATAAAAAGAATATAAAAGTGTGGCAAGCTGAGCTTTTGGTTTGTAAGAATAGTCCAACTTTGTATGGTTAATGGTGATGACTTCTGTTTCAAAAGTCAACTTAGTAAGGTGCTGCTGATCAAATGAAGCTTTGCTGAAGCAAGGATAGACTGCTGCGAGCACTCAATTTCAAAACCTAGGGAGAAATTGAGTAAAATCGGACAAAAAAAAATCCTTGTTTTTTGGCAAGTGACTGGATAAACTCACTCGATCTTTGCCCGCCTAGTTAATAACCTGTTAGGCCCAGGAGCAGGCCCTTGAAGAATCCACTCGATCTTTGCTCGTCTGGTTAATAACCAGCTGATTGACTTGCAAGAGAATTTGGGCCTCAATTAAACTATCCCAACTGCTGCTGAAAATAAAATATATCGTAAAAAATGAGTGCATCCTAGTGCAGGAGATATCATTGATCAAACCAGAAACCGGAATAATCCAGATTTTAGAAAAAAGTGGGCTCCATGAAAAAATGGGCAGTTTGTTAATTAATAATCCACTCACAAATGCGGAACACCATGAAGGATCTTTCTTCTTAACAAGGGCTCTTTGGCTGGCTGGATCAGTCATTCCAATGGCTTGAAATAAACAACTACAGTACACCATATTATTCAGCAAGGTCAAGACCTTTGACTCGGCATCATTTGAGAGTGCAGGGAACATTGTGTTAGTTTAGAAAATTGGCAGGTTCGAGATTCAACAGAACAGGCATTTTTGTATGAAACAATTGTCGATCTTTATAACTAGATGATCAATTCAAGTTGCCAAGACTTATCTATCTTAGAATTCTCCCAAATATGTCAGCTCTTAAGAAAACAATTCGTAGACGACAACTTAACAAAACACCCGTTATGGTGACTTCATTTTCTAATAGCCAACAACTTACAAGGGACAGCTGCTATGCGATCCAATGCCAGCAACATAACTGATCTCTCTTCGTTTTTATCTTGATCTCAAATAAGCATACATAAACGCAAACACACGATCAATCCTATCAGTTTTCTGTTCCACGTCCCCAACAATCTAGAACAGTTCATTTGTATCGTAGCTTGCAAGTCAGTTACGTACCTAAAAAGCTTAAAGTTCCCAAAAGACATAGTGTTGATAATCTATCTACAAAGAGGCCATATGCTAAATGACTAACTTAAAGCACTTAATCCTATTGCTCAAGCAACATTATTATTATAAGCCTGAAAAAAAGCAAGCTACCTTGTTTTGTTCGTCCATTTTCTTATGCTTCTTCTTGTAAACTTGAAGCTCAACATCCTCCTCTGCACCTCTCTTGCCTGCATTCATATCCAAACATAATAACAATCATAAGAAGAAGAATCATTTGGTTACATTACACCCACATAAATAAAATAATAAAAGTAAACGGGTACCATTGTTTATTGGAATGGTGGGTGGTGCAAGATCTGAATCCACCTGAATTGAAAATGAAATCAAATGAACACATACATAGATAGATACATATATATAAACACACGTAATAACATAAATATGGAAACTTTGCAGGGAGTGTACATGTGTTGATGATGATTCAGCCATTCGGCAGCAGCTTGAATTTGGGGTTTTTGATTCTTGAAGAAGAAGATGAAGAATTAGGGGTTTTTGATTATTTGTATATTTATTTCTGCTTTTTTAAGTCCACACGCAAGCATTATATTTTAGAGCACCAATGGGGTTGGGTTGACTCGGGCCGCTGGGCGAAGCCGTTTAGGGGGATGTGGACTGTGAGTGCCCATGTCTCGGCCCCGTCAGGAACACCGTCCCGTGTGGCTCCTTGAAAAAAACACCTTGTACGGGGTTGCCGTGCCAACGAGTGCTCCCTCCAGCGTTGTTATTTTTTTTTTAAAGTTTAGTTTAGACATGTAAATAAACCAACCATTTAATCTATTTTTACACCCAAAAATATCTACCTCTCATCTCAAAATATTTAAAAATTTAATGGATCTTTTTAACATTTCCATTGTCTAGCTCGTCAACTAGTAGCGACATTGATGATAGTCAACAAACCGTGAAATTCCTTGGTCTAGTCACTCAAGCGGCAAGTCATCGTCCAAAAGTAACAAAAGTTGCGGTAAAGAGACACGTGAAGTTGCACATAAACGACTAATGAGAGATTGTTTTGTTCAATATCCCAAATTCAATGCACAAATTTTCAAGCGTAGGTTTCAAATATCGCGGGAGCGAATTTTATAAGTTGTTGTTGATCCGAAGGAACTTTGTTATGATAGTAGATTCAAAAATGTTTTTTTTTTTAAATTTTAGTATTTACCTTGTTTGTTTTTTACCTTTTATAATTAACAGGATGTTATTTTAATTCTATATTATGTTCTTTTTCTTTTATAAGAATTTAGTTAATTTAATTTAAAAAATAAATAAATAAAATGATTAAAAGATGGGCATCTTCGAGGTTAAAGCAGAATAATATGGCACTAGTGTGGATGGGAGAGAGAAAGTGAAAGTTGTTTAGGGGTAGGATGAACACCCCCCGCCCCCCAACCCTTGAATACATGAACGACAACAACGAAAGATGATGGAATCGGCTTATTTTTTAAATTATATTAAAGAGTAAACTACTAAAATTATACACTAGGTTTGATCACTTTTACGACTTTCGTTTAAAAAGTTTTTTTTTTTAACAATTGAACCCTTTAGGTTTTCCAATTGCTGCCAATCTGGTCCAAATCAATAACTTCGTCTACTTTTATCATTAACTTGATTGCATTTATGTTATTTTATCTATTTCTTTGTTTTATTGCTTTTTAAATCAGTAATAATATTCTTAACCAAATATATGAACACAATCTAACCCCATTAATCTTTATGCATTTTCTTCTTCTATTTTGAAACCATCACCTTGAGCACTCATCCACCACCATCTTACACTCGCATCCACCACCGTGCGTTACCATATGAGTCACTGGAATGGCGGAACCCTAGTTGTTTGTCGGAAAAAACATGCTTTGCAGTAGGAGGACTCCCAAAACGTATTATTTTACTAGGATAATAACCCGTGTTACACACTGGTGGGAAACATATCAACAAACAAGATAAAATATTAGCAACATATTCAATCAACACAAATATTTGGCATAAGTATTTTAGCTTCAAATATTACAAAAGATGTTAAACCATGTCTATAACATAAAAAGAAAATATTTTATAAATAAACAATGCAGTGAATAAGAAATAATATAACATACATGAACCATTAAACCTGAAAAAAAAATAAAAAACACATATTAGTAACAAATTTTGTAATATTAATTGAAAACTAAGCTTACAAATACATACCAGGTTTAAACTTTATCACATTAAGTTTCCGAAAATCTCCTTGTAAACAACGTTTGTAGTTTTAGTTGTAAGCTATAATTTTTTAATATATTTTGAAAGTGGTTAGGAGTGAAGAAAAAAAAAAGGTAATGATAAAAAATATAAAAAGTACTGTAATATTTAAATGAAATAAAAAGAGAAAAAATGTAATGAATTTTAGTGTAATTTTTTATTTAAGGATTGAGAATGGGATGAGAATGAACAAGCTTTCTCTCAATCTTTCTGTAAACTCTCTGAACAATCATTTGTTAAAATGCGCAAGTTATATATAACTTTGCAAAGTAGAGTGAGAGTGTTTGCGTGACTGGCACACTTTGATGGTGACGTAAAACATTTCTAGGCTGAAAACTAAAACTATAGTTGCTAGAGCATTCGAAGTCCATTCTTATAATTAAACTTAAAATCATTATGTTTTTTTTTCTTTTCAACTAAATAATATCTGTATAACTTTATTATTACATTTTCAACTAAAAATATTAAAAAAATAATGAAGGTGAACACTGTCTTCCCAAATATACTGATAAACATTAATAATTTCTCTTTTATCCATTCACGCCCACTTCCTATAATATGAAAAACTCACTCACAAAGTTTAGGGATTGATTGTGAATGCTCGTAGCAGACAATTGATAAGGTAAATTTTTAGTTGCGTAGCTAATAGCATTAAAAACCCATTCGACATTCATATAATTTAACTAAAAATCATTATTTTTTTAAATTTATCTCTCAAATTTTTAAAACCTACTGCGTTCCATTCTTCATTCGTATCATTTTTTCATTATTCTTTTATATAATCTAACTCATAAGCTTATTTGTCATCATTTAATTGGTTGCTTGATTTTACGGTGATGAATAATCCCCAAATATTGGAATTCACTTTAGCTTTCCCTAAAATTATTGGGATGGGGTATGGGGATTGGGAGTATGATCGATGGAGTGGTGTTTCTAGGTGGTTTATCTAAATTTTTAGGATGAGGATTGTGAATGGATTGTGAATTTTTTAAGACAACTGATCATAAAAAAATATCTTTATATATTGCTAAGGTAGTTTAGTTGATCAAATGATCATGTTTACTAGGAGTTTTCTCGGTCATTTGCTTTCCGTCGCTAGTTCTTCTCATATGTGATTGAGTATCTCATCGGTTGATCTTATTATCAACATTTTTGAGATGATCACTTGTTACTTATGATCATTGAAACTTCGACTCTCTAGTTCTTATTATCTTCGATATCTCTATCACTTCAGATAGAGCTTCAATTATTTATCAGTTGTTACAATGAACTGTTTTGTCAGTTGTGAGTTAACGGTATTATCAGTCTTTTATTGATCAACAATTTGTTAAAAAAATTTTAATATAATAATTACTACAGTAGAATTATTAATATCATTATTTATCTGAATAATAATAACCATATCCTTGATATGTGTTAATGCGTCTGAACCCTTTTAGACGTAGTACATAGACGTTTCTCGTTGTGCGGCCCTTTAAGATCAAACCTTATCATTGCATCGCCACATATTATTACTTGGACATCTAAATCTGAAAATGCAAGAGCATAGCATCCCCAAGGATGATCAAGGATATTTCTTTCATGTGTTTGTCATTTATAGAGGGAGGGTAGCAAAGCTACCCACGGATCTCCTATCCGATCCGCGGATCGTCAGAAGACATCCACCACCCATGGATCCCTTATCCAATCCGATGATAGTGAAAAGATATCCGCGCAAGGAACACATGGACTGGCAAAGCCATTCACAATCCAAGACACGCTTAGTGGATCTCCACCATAACCCGCGGACGGCCACGCGAATATCCGCGGAAGAAATCCACAAACAATTCAAGGGACTCATCACACGCATGATTCCCACGTGACGTGGAAGAGTAGTTGTAACAAACTATTTCTAGAAGATTCCCCCAATACCCCCTGATAGCGAAATCGACCAATGGAAAGAGGACACCTGGACACGTAATGGTCATCCCACGACGTGCACAAATAATAGCTACACCATAAACGGGTACAGGCTGCCACATCCAGTAAAGATTCGACACGTGTCCATTCAGGTAGAGAGGGAATAACTCGATAGTGACAACTCCACCAATCACCTTCCCACACCCTCGACTATAAATACGAAGATCATCTCTTCAAGGTATTCATTGACACTCTCAAGCCTTACGCAATATACCGGTTGTCACACCCCGACCAAAGGCGGCGAAACATGCCGAGGTGTAACGATTGTCCATAAGCACATGACACTAATTAAAGTGACAGTATTTAATAAACTCATTTCATTTCACAACATCGAAAATGTCACATAACAATTATCCATAAAATAACCATAAACAAGATATCACAAAATATGGCAAATTGATATTGTTCATTTTTACTAATATCCTAAGGTCTTTGATATCGTTTTCTTCACAATCATAAATCAACCAAGATGCAAACCTGCAACATTTCATAAAATAAAGTTTGTCAACACAAATGTCGGTGAGCAATTCATAAGTTTAATCATATTAGTATATAATAAAGATAGCCACAAAACTTGCATACGAAACGATAAATAAAAGTGGTAATTTGGATAAATAGATATCGCTAAACACATTAGCGACACCTAGCTATAAGGGGATGCCAAATAGTCTAGGATTTTATAGTTATCGTTAATTGCATTACGTTAACGACACCTTGCTATAAGGGGATGCCAAATAGTCTAGGATTTTATAGTTCCACCAACCAAAAGCGATAAACACATAGACATATAAGCATAGAACACCAAATCGAGCAATTATTTAGGTAAAGTATACAACTACGTTTGTGGTTTAAGATTCAAATATAAAGTATTTTGTTGAATAAGTATGACATGTCACCCCCAAAATAAAAGATGGAAAATGGGGTATGAAGTACTCACCTTCAAGTGATAAACTTGAAAGATGATAATTTGGAGATTTGTCGGAACGACGAGTTTAATGCACAATGCCTAAAAAGAAAAGAAGTCTTGAATTTAGAAAGGTTGTCTTGAAGGTCTTTAAACAAAATAAATGTTGAGAAATGTAAATAATTAAAGTTCAAGGTTTAAAATATGACTATTTAATAATTTATAATAATAACCCTTTAAAAATGTAAGTTTGCTCGAAACCGGGTTAAAGTATCTAACCTTAATATTTACTCAACCTATGTTAAGTAATCAATCAATCAATCAATCAATCATGCCCAGTAAAATCCCACCGACAGCAAAGCTATAAGTAGGGTCTGGGGAGGGTGGGATGTAGGCACACCGTACCTCTATCCAAAGGAATAAAGAGGTGGCTTCCAGAGAGACCCTCGGCTCTAAGAACATGCGTATGAAGCAAAATAAAGGAAAATAAAGCAAAATAAAGGAAATCAAATTTTAACAGTTATATAAAAACTACTAGTAATTATAATAATATTAATATTAATATTAATATTATTATATAATATTAATAATAAGATCACAGTTTAACAGCTATATAAAAGCTAATAATAATAATAATAATAATAATAATAATAATATATGCAAGGGAAATACCATTATGGTATGTGGACAAAATAAGTTAAGTCTAAGCCCTAAGGTATTCAATTCTCTCTAAAAATCCTTAACTTTAATTCTACTTCTCCACGAATTCCTATCCTCAACCATGTCCTCGGAGAGGTTTAGGTCTATCAAATCATGCCTAATCCTCTCATCCCAAGTCAATTTCGGTCGTCATCTACCCCTCCTCCCCTCTATAGTAATGTTTTCTACAGATCTAACAGGATTCGTCGTCTGTCTTCTCTTTACATGTCCAAACCATCTCAATCTCCACTCTCTTATCTTGTCTGCTATGTTCGCCACCCCTAATCTCTCGCGAAACACAACGTTTCTTATTCGGTCTAGCCTTGTGTGCCCACACATCAAACGTAACATTCTCATTTCTGCTACCTCCATCTTCCGCACTTGTGCCTTTTTGATGGCCCAACAATCTGTTCCATATAGCATTGCAGGTCTAACTGCCACCCTATAGAATTTTCCCTTTAGTTTAGTCGGGAAACTCTTGTCGCACAATATACCTGTGGCTGCTTTCCATCTACACCATCCTACCTGAACTCGGTGGGTCACATCACTGTCTAATTCCCCATCGCTCTGTACAAAAGATCCTAAATACTTGAACTTCGTTACCTGCGGGACCACCTGCCCTTCAATTGTGATCTGTGTGTCTTCATTGTCGTTTATCCCACCAAAATCACAGTAGAGGTACTCCGTCTTAGATCGGCTAATCTTTAAACCTTTTGTCTCTAAGGTTGTTCGCCACTCCTCAAGCCTCATGTTTAGATCTTGTTTTTTCTCAGCAAGTAACACAATATCGTCTGCGAACATCATGCACCACGGGAGAGTCTCCTGAATCGACTTTGACAACTCATCCAAGACTACTGCAAAAAGAAACGGGCTCAACGCTGACCCCTGGTGAAGACCTACCTCTACAGGAAAGAAATCAGTATCCCCCACTGGCGCACGGACACTTGTTTCACTCCTGGTATACATATCCATAATTATCTCTATGTATTTCCTGGGCACTCTTCTACCCTCCAAGCACTCCCAGAGCACCTGTCGTGGCACACTGTCGTAGGCCTTTTCTAGGTCAATAAACACCATATGTAGATCACGCTTCTTCTCCCTATACTTTTCCATTAATCTTCTTATAAGGTGTATTGCCTCTGTGGTGGAACGCCCCGGCATGAAGCCAAATTGGTTGACCGTAACCTGAGTTTCTCGTCTAAGTCTACCCTCAATCACTCTTTCCCATAGCTTCATAGTATGACTTAGTAGTTTGATTCCTCGGTAGTTACCACAACATTGGGCGTCTCCTTTGTTCTTATAGATAGGAACTACAACGCTGCTCCTCCACTGGTCTGGCATCTTACCTGATTTGAGAATACTATTGAACAGAGTAGTTAACCACATGACTCCTTCCTCCCCCAGACACTTCCACACCTCGATGGGTATGTTGTCTGGGCCAACCTATGTTAAGTAATAAGGTGGGTAAAATGCAAGAATGCAAATCCCTTTGGAATAAAGATACTAAAACGGTTTTTTTTTATCGAGTGTTCGGGTTGTCAGTTCGGGTCTTGATAATTGGTCAAACCCAAAGTCAACTTTCCAAAATATTGAATGTTATGAGATAACTCAATAAAATTTAATAAGACTTAACCAAGTATGTAGTTCCATTGTTTTAGAACTAACAACGCACGTTAAGCGAGTGTTCGGTTTTGTCGGTCCAAACTTTGTTATGAGATCAAGTTGGATCCAACATTTTCCAAGTACTTAAGAAAATATTTAAAAATCAATTTGTAACTATTTTTAAAGAAATATACAAGTCTTGATGGCTAAAAAAAAAACACACTTGTGTGTCTTAAGCGAGCAAGAATCGGTTTGGTTCAGTTTTCATCTCACAACAAGTTCATAGATGGTTTCCACATGTCCAAACACTAAAGAACTTGTATAATAATGTACAAATAAAAAAATACCAAAAGTTAACAATAAAGTATTTAAACAAAAGTTCGGTTTTCGGTTCGGATCGTGTTTCGGGTTAAGACCGAGGTAAGATTCTACAAACCCATAACCATAGAATTTGTAAAAATGATTTTAGAAACTTAGATCTAACACTAAGTATGTTTAAACAAACAAAACTAGTAACAAAGTTCGGTTTACGGTTTAGAGCTATTTACGGTTAAACCGAAGCATAGACTTTTAAAAACCCATAACCATGGAACTTGTAAACATGACCAACAAACTAAAATAAGCAATATTAATATGTATGAACAAGTTATATAGATGCATATATATCAAGGACACGAAGTCCTCTATGAAGCCTTGCCTTATGGGGTCCGAAACCTCACCGACCGGAATCGGAGAAGTAACTACCAAAGATAAACAAGGGATGTATATTATATATATGTTGCACAACCATAAACAAGTATTAATAAGGCTACATAAACTAATTAAGATGAAAGACCAAAATCCTTCAAGAACACTTAAGAAGATAACCTTGAATCTTTGATGTTTGAGAGAGTTTTTTTTTTGGAGTTGTAGCAAGGGAAAATTAAGAGGAAATGTGGTGTATATATAGGGTAATGTTGGTGGTCAAATATGGGTGTGAGACACAAGAGTTTTCATGCAAAATGAATCAAGACAAAAACACAAAACAACAAAACAACAAAAAAATAAATAAATAAATAATAAATAAATAACTAAAAATAAAAATAAAAATAGGATGTTTTCAAGACCCAACAAGTGTGAAACAATATTGTAACATAAATCCATCATTTTGATTATAACATAAGCTTCGGTTTACAAATTGGGTCGGTTTACATTATAAACAAATACAAAAACGAATACAAACAAGACCTGAATTTGACGAATGTCACACCGGTGCTCGTATTATTTCCGATTAAGATACAGTACTGATTCTCACGCCGGAGGGTGGTTCGGGAAGACCCCTCACTCTGTCCTTTCCGTAACGAGACTCAACGGTGTTCTGCTTTGCAGGTACTAGTTTGGATCTGTTCTCATAGCGCTTCAGAATACTCAGTTGGGGATTCATCAAGTCGGACTATCCAGCTCGACTTAGTGTTTCTTCATTGGCGCCATGGTGGGTATACATACATAAACTTACAGAAAAATGTTTTAAAAAACGAGTATAGATTTATACAAAAGAATGAATAAACGGTACGGACAAATGACTATTGAGTATGTTATTGATTTTTAATTCGAGTGTGGCATAACTTGCTAGAGCCTAGAGCTCATGTTCATAACATTGCAAATTAGACATGGATCATATCATAATTTCGGCTATTTAACATTAAATTTTTTGGCAAATTATTACCATCCTTTTTGTTTTATCTTTAACAATAAACCCATTTAATATCTCTAAAACTAAATATCTTGAAGTAGTCACTTCTAACTTCAAAAACATCTTAGACACGACATCAACAAAATGAAAAAAATAAATACAAATTTCTCCCGATGAAAAATATGTTACACTTAATATAGGTAGGGCGGTCCCTCTCTCTCACTGACCAACTCGCATTGCTCCCATCACTGTCGCCAAAAGAAATCTCGTAAAATATTAAACCCACTCACGAGTTCACCATTTATAAAAGCTCCCCAAAAAACCTCACCCACAAATCATACACTCTCCATTATATATACATTATGTCTCTCTCGAGATATGATATAATATAATATAATATAATATGACCAAAAAATTCAAAAAGCATATGTACAAGTACAAACAAAGAAGACCCTTCATAATGAATCGACTCAAATCTGTTGTGGTTGAGATCCAACCTCACACACAATAACAGCAGTCCCATTATTGCACAGACGTACATAAGTAACATAACCATCTTTTTTTGAATCTCAAAATCACTCTCACCTGGAAGAAAAAAAAAAACCTTTATATGCAAATTAGAATATCATCTTGTAGTCATATTGTGATATAATATTCTCAGGTTGTTGTAATGTTAGCTACTGTGTCACCACTAGAAAACAACAACAGTAGAGATGAATGGGAGATGTCTAGGTTTTCGGACGATAATTTGCTGGAAAGTATCGATTTTGATGATTTATTTGCGGGGATGGACATGCTACCTGATTTGGAAATAGGAGGAGAAGATTCATGTGAGTTTCGTATTATAATGGTGATCAGAAAGTACAAGATTTGACATCATCAAGAAAAGAAGTTGTGAGCAGCAAAACAAGTGAAGCAGGAAAGAAATCTCAAGGCAAGAAGAAAGTGAAGGTAAACAAATTTTTTTCCTATTCATGAAGGTGTTTGTGAACTTATGATTTAAATCACAGTAGTTATATAATAGCATAACTACTCAATAATAATAATTAGTCTAGTTATTTGTACATTTAGTATGATAATTAATTTCATTTGTATTGGATCTCACCCATATATATAACTATATTAGTCGAACAGACTTGAAACTTGCACTGGGATTCATAGGTGGACTGGACCCCGGAGCTACATCGGCGATTCGTGGAAGCGGTGGAACAGTTAGGGGTGGATAAGGCAGTCCCGTCAAGAATTCTCGAGATTATGGGTATTCCTTCTCTTACTCGCCATAACATTGCTAGTCATCTTCAGGTATATACTAATCGATCAAACCAAAAAATCAAATTTGTTTGCAAAGCTGATGTAAAAATAATTAATTTATTAATTTTTCTTTGATTTAGTTGCTAGAATATTTCAAATATATTTATTTAGTGAAATTAGGAAAAATAAGCTATTGTCAATTAAATGTTACCATCATCTTCATCAACGTTTTCTCAACAATATTGGAAGACTTTTTAAAGCTCAAAACGCCTAAACACGTCGGCAGCTTGGGAATTTGGGGGGGGGGGGGTGTTCCTGGCATTTTGGGCCAAAACGTTCTCCATAACGTTGCCACTACACTTGGTCTAACAACTTTGTTTTTTTACCTTTATATGGTAAGTAGTGCGTCTTTTAACTTTATTTAAATGGCCAAAATTTTTTATATCTACATTGAGTTATTTTACCGTTATACCTTGTATCACCATATCTCGAATTTTTTTTTTTTTTTTTTGAAACCCATTCATATATGCTTTCCTGCCAAAGTGTAAACCTTTTGTTTTGTGAATGAGTATAGTTTCATTTCGATTTTTTATCCTATCTTTTTAAACAATACAGAGAATTTGAAAAACATGTAAAACAATCTCAAAATTATAGTTTGAGATTTTTTATCCTATCTTTTCATGTGTTCCAAACACGTAAAATATTATAGTTTTCCAAAATTAAAGATTTTAATCCGAAAGTAATGATGCTTTTAAAAAATGTATAGATATAATAATTTATCAAAACAAAAGTTTCGACCTATACCCTTCAATTATTTGGGTCTAAGATGTCAAACATCAGGCTATATCAAAAACGAATATGGTTAAAAACTCTTCACATGCATACTTATCATGGACAAAATCAATTTGCAAATTCTTTTGAAATAAAGTAGTTTGTACCCTAAAAGGACAACATAACATGACAGAGATGTGGCAATCAGTATTTTGTTTTCTTTCCTTTGCCTTTATCAAATCAATTAAACTTCAAACTTCCTTCAAATCATAACTTCATTTACTCACATGTAATTATGTTTCTAAGTAACATATTTAATTATGTGGTACCAAATGTGTGCGTAAGTTTAATTGAATATTCAAATATGTGACTTTGTTATTATTTATCAAGAGATGTATTATATGTGTTGCTAACTAATTTGAAAGAATTGTTACAGAAATATAGGTCGCACCGGAAACATGTGCTTGCTAGAGAAGCTGAAGTGGCGAGTTGGAGCCATAGACGTGGTGGCAAGAGGGACACGGTTGCACCACCACCAACCATGGGCTTCCCTCATTATCGGCTCTTACACGTATGGGGTCACCCCTCCATTGATCGACCTTTGATGCTCATATCGGCCACACACCACCATTTGCACATGCACATTCGCATGTTTGGCTACCATCAGCATCTCCTCCACCAACCTGGCATCAAAGGGTAAGTTTTTCTCCTTCCTTTCAATTTGATCCGTTTGTTTGCTTGTTTAACAGACGTTTTCGTTTGTGCATTAGGCACCATACTTCCCACAAATTTTACCACCACCACAAATGGTAAGCGTATATTATATATTATTATTCTTAATTTACTTTGTTTGGTAACATGATTGTGTTATATAATTCCAGAGATTTCCAACTCCACATCTACAAGTTCCTGGTATCCCACCACCCCAAGCCATGTATAAGATAGATACAGTTCCTTCGACCGAACAACCTTGCCCCCAACCACCATTGGATCTACATCCTGTAAGTACCCATACAAACAACCTTCTATATTTATGTAGTGATCACAAGAAGTCCACACAAATAACACATGTTGCATCACGCATGGATGAAACAATCTAAATTCTCTCAAGTTACAAGATTAAACTAAAGGACCAAAACAACTTTCTTAATTTTCCATATGAAAAATCCATACATATTATACATATCCACATTTATTAATTAAAAATATATGCAATGACAACATTGTCACGAATATTGTGAAACAGTCGAAAGAGAGCGTTGATGCAGCAATTGGAGACATATTGTCGCAACCATGGCAGCCTCTTCCACTTGGACTAAAACCACCTGCTCTTGATAATGTGATGCTGGAATTACAAAGACAAGGGATTCAAAAAATACCTCCTACTTGAGCAGATTAATACATATGGTGGTTGCTTTCTGGGCAACTTATATTGATCCAGAAAAGAAGTTGAACCCCTTCCAATTTGACGACGTTTCATGCACTTGGATGTGCGAATTCATGTTTTTGCTTACCTTATGTTAATCTTGTACGTGTCTTATCTTAAGTTTTAACCTGATAAGTATTCTTCGTTTTCTTTACAAGAACTGTTGAAGTACGTTAAACAGTTATACTAAACATATACTTTACTTTACTTTTGTGCATCTCACGTTCTCATGTGAGACAATTTAAACTTGTTTATGCAAAAGACTACTAGCACAAGTCATGTACGTGTTACTTCTAATGGTTCAAACTGTGGGTAAAATTTATAAGTAACGCTAAAAAGGATGTTGTAAGTTAAACAAGCTAATAAGTGCATCCACGCCCATAAACCAATTCAAACCTCCACCTCATCGTCACATCGTACTCTAACCATTTCTTTAAAAAGCCTCACTTTTTACTCCACTCATAAACTAATAAAAACCTCTACCTCATATTCCACATCATTACCTACTTTTACTACTATATAATATATATGTGCATATATATATATGATTTGTGTGTAGTGGTTGTGGTGGGGCCACTACAAACCCATCTTTCAAACGTTTGAGAATACAAACAAAAACCTCCACAAACGTTTGTCTTCATCCGTAAACTTTGTTTGCACCATTCCATGTCAACAAAAACCTCCACAAACACACCGGTGGAGATGCTCTAAGGTTTCATTCATTAGAAAGTAGTACTCTACAATTTAAACACTGTACACACAATCTCTCAATAAATTAGTAGATTATAACACATATAAGTGAACAACATATACACAAATTAATTTAAAGAAAAGTTTAGATTAAATACTAATAAAGGTCTAGCATTTGTGGAAAGTGCTGTGTTCGTGGATCCGGTTCTTTCCCTGACTATATTACATGAGTGATAGTTGCACTTCGACACTTGCATATGCGCGTGTATGTTGTCGGTTAATTGCCATTTTTATAGATTTAAAACTAATCGTGCAAGTAGTCATTATTTCTTTATAGAATTACAGTACCGTCTCAATCCATCATTAATATAAGTAATTCATACAATGATAACTCTACATACGCATTTGACACCAAGTTATCAAAGTCTTACTTTAATCAATCGATCTATGACATTGTTGATTGTGTGCATCAATAAGAAACCTCAAAACTCCCAAGTGATTGAATCTTGGATTGCACGAGCTACACACCTTTGATATACGTTAAGTTTACCTTTTGAGGCAAGATAATTAAAACACCTTACCCCGTACGGGAGAATATGCAAATGATGTGTATGTAGTTTTCTTTTGAACCATGCACGTTAAGAAGTGGTGAAAGATATATACATGGTGGTTCAAGGGTGTAGGTTAGATGATAAATAGTTTATGCATAATGAAAGATAAAAACTATCACACTCACTGACGAAAAATAGGCGTAGATATAATGTAGAGTTGAAGAAGGGTGACAAATGTGATTAGTCGTTTTTCCAATAATAGTTTAGTCGTGTTAAGTGTTATTTTAGTACATGTGGTTTGTCTAATTACACAATTTTAGTACCGTTTTTAAATTTACTGCAGATGGCAACATCACATTTCTAAAACTTGCAATTTTAGTACTTTTTTCTAGCCCCATCTATTTTTTTTTCGTTAAGTCAGGGGCAGATTAGTAATTTTAATTATTTTATTTATTTTCTCTTTTGAGCTAAGTGTCATAGTACATATGATTTACTCAATTATGCAACTTTAGTATATTTTTTTGAATTTATTGCAACTGGTACTTTGATTAGTTTTGGATAGATAGACAAACAAAAAAAAACATTACATATTACAATTAAAAGGTAACTAAAATATATTATAGAAGATGAAAAGCATCCATGATATTTTTAAGCCTTTTGTTTTTAATTGCCAACTTATATCTAGTAGCTCAAGATCCGAGTTTATCTTAGCCATTTTTCTTGCAATTTCTTTATGTGCATTGAACTTTTTTTTTCATATCGGGTATGATAACAATAGCTTTTTAACACATTGAAGGATCAAGCCAAAGAGCAATCACACAACTTCGCACCTCTTAGTATAACATCAATTGAACTTGTAGATGAATGACGGCTGACGAATCAAATGGGCAAAACACCATATCATAATTCATTGAACTTGAAGATGAACAATGGTTATGGTTTGAAGGATCAATGAGCGCAGGGGGGGGGGGTGATCTGTTCATTTAGGGTTAGAGATGATATTTTAAATGTAATATGTAATGCCTCTCTTGGTTTGTCTATCTATCCAAAACTAATCAAAGTATTCAGTTACAATACATTCAAAAAAATGTACTAAAGTTGCGTAATTAAACAAACCACAAGTATGAAAATGGCAATTTGCTCAAAAGAGAAGATAAATAAAATAATTGAAATTACTAATTTGCCCCTAAATTAATGGACAAAATAGACGGGGTTAGAAAAAAGTACTAAAACTGCAAGTTTTAGAAAAGTGAGGTAACCATTTGCAATAAATTCAAAAATGGTATTAAAGTCACGTAATTGGACAAACCACATGTACTAAAATGACATTTAACTCTAGTTTAGTCTTAGTAGTCTATTGACAGTCATCCGCAAAGAGAGTCTACTCTTTTGTTTCCCCTCTATGTTAGCAAAAAGTCCTCGCCTCCTCTCTTTTTACATGGAACATGGAGGTATACAGTCTTTTATTTTGGAAATAAGATAGTAATAATATCAATTACAATATGATATACACTACAAAAAAAATTACCTAGGCAACCTTTATTTCACAAAAAAAATTGGATTAGAGCATTCTCAATCCATTCTTCATCTTCATCTCTATAATTACATTAAAAACACCATCTTTTCTCTTTCATTTTTAATTAAATAATATTTTTTTATACTTTTATCATTACATTTTCTCTCTCATTCACTCACAACCACTTTCAAAAACATTAAAAAATTATAGAGATGAACAATGTGTTTCTCCAAATTTAACCATGAACAGTACTCTCACAACCACTTTTAACCATCTCTAAAAAAATGGAGAACCTCTCACATAATTTGAAGAATCCATTAGGAATGCTTAGATAAAGTTGCAGTAGACCTAATAAAACTTATTTGTTAGATAATGTAACTGTTTCTTTCAAATACAAATTTTTAGAAAAGTTACATTTGAAATTCAACTCATGCAGTTTTTTTTAAATAAAGGTTGCTGCTTTTTTTTAGTTATAATTAACAAATATAGTTTTGAATATTTTGATTCGAATATTAAATTCCCCGCCCCTTTGGTCATCTCCGGCGACCACAGATGGCCAACGACGACCCTCTCTTACCACACCTCTGGTAACTCATTCTCTTCTCTTCTCTTCTCTTTTAACTTCCAATTTCTATTAAACATCTTCCAATTCCACTGCCTTGTTGTTTATTTATTTATTTAGGTCCATTAAACAAGCCCTAGACAAGTTAGATCTATCCAAAACGGACGGCCAAGATGTTTACTACCTTGTCTCTCACTGTATCCAAACTTTCAAGCATCATTCCAATTATCGAAACGACATCCGATTCCTCAAGATCTGGCTTATATATGTATGTATTGCTTATACAAATTACTATTCAATAGTGTTTGTTTTAGATTCGTAGCTGAAAACTAAGTCTGCTTGCTTGAATTTTTAATTACGCTAAGCCTAGGGTTTGTTTAATAAATGTACCAACACTAACAACAAATTTGTTCATTTAGTAATATGAACGAACGCTACCAGAGGTGAACATTCGCTAATGTGCTCATTTATGTTTGTTTATGTTCGTTAGTTAAAGATTTGTTTTATATTTTTATAATATTTTATTTGTAATAAACCTTACCAACCTAATGTTTAAGTTTGATAATTTTGTTGTTTATGTGTAGTTCGTTTCGTTAATGGTTTGCTTTATGATGTCTTTGCTTTAACTAACAACAAATCTAATTTGTGCTTCGTTGACATTATCATGATAAAACCGCCAATTGGGTGATGATTATGTTCATGATTACTATTATCTCAAGTGCTTAACTTTATATTTAATTAAGGTGACATTATGTCTACTGCTTTGGATTAAGAATGTTGCTTTTTTTTCCTTAAATGGTACATGTTCGTTTGCGTTCATGAACCGTTCGAGAACATGTTCAATTCCTTAACGAACGAACAAGAACAAGATTTTCTGTTTGCTTAGTGTTCATGAACAAGCTTAATGCTAAACGAACGAACATGAGCAAGGCTTCGTCCGGTTCGGTTCATTTAAAGCCCTAGTTTTGCTCTTCAATATTTATTTGGTCATAAAATGAAAGTGCTTTTGTGTTTGCAGATGGATTTTAGTCCAGACCACAAGGCTGTGTTCAGAGAAATTGAGCAGCTGAAAATTTGCTTGGATAAAGCTTTGCTGTACAAGTCGTACGCGCTGGTCTTGGAAGGAATGGGGATGCTGAGTGAGGCGCATTCAATGTATCAATTAGGCATTTCAAGGTGCTTACAATCTTCAACTTTTGGCATTAATTTTGATTATATGTTTCGGTGTGATTGCTGATGAGTTCTGGTTTAGGAATGCTGAACCGATAGGGAGGTTGAAGAAGGCACTTGAATATTTTCTTGAGAGAATGCACTCAATTTTAGCTGCGCACTCACTTCCAAAGGTATCCCCCATATGATTGATTTTATATTTGTAATTTTGAGTTTACAAGTATAATTACACAAATCAGATTCTTATGTACCTGATGATGATGATGCATAATCAAAGTCCTAGCTTTAAAGACAGTAATATTGCTAGATCCGACGAGACTGTTACTGATGTATACAGTTTATTTTTCTAGATGGACGGAGAGAATGCAAATGTGAATCCATGGTCACCCTCTATTATAAAAAGTCTATTGCACAAGATGAATGCTCAAATGTCAAAATACAAAGTAAAACCTTCTTTCTCTGATGTTATAAGCACATGCTTTATTATTATTATTATTATTGTTGTTGTTGTTGTTATTTTAATGTCATATTTTTAACATTATTATGTTCAGGAATACCATGTGAAGAAACACTAATCGGACCCCGGACAGATTACTAGTAACCTGGGGGTTAGATAGATGTTTCCCACGAGGGGTTAGACCCTTGGAAGATGGTTCTTCTGATAACCTGCAAAACAGACACCGTGAGCTTGTCACTGAGAAGGGGGGGGGGGGTTCCTCCTTGCGACCACCCTCCGGCGTGAGAATCAGACTAGATTGCTCTTTAAATATAAATGTATATTAAGAGATTGCTAGAGCAGATATCAGGTATAATATGATAATATAAGATAAGATATGATGATCATGAGATGGTCATACCATTTGTGGTATTTATAGCCGAAGGTAGGTTTCCAAGGAGGTATGGCCGGCTGCAACAGTGTTCCTGTTCCACCAACAGTAGCCTACGCACGTGCCCTGCTGGTAGTTGGTGGGTAGGTAGCGGCTGATAGCGACCAGGCCTGCTGTATACTATTCCTTTTCCACCAACTGCCGGCTACGCACGTGGTATGACAAGAGTTGGTGAGTAGGCAGCGGCTAATAGTGACATACAGTGTAGGAGCATGCTGCTCGCCATACTGTTGTCCATAAGCTGTCGTATCTTTAGTCAGATCTTTTTCCCATACCTCGTCAGGTACAGTACAGAAGATCTTCCCGTATCGTACGGACTGGCTTATTTGGGCGGGAGTATTCCCCCTCCCGCCCTTGTGCGGGATTGTTCCCGGCTTCGCTCATTCCTTCAGGTGACACTGAATGAGAGCTAAGTGCCTTGTGCGTGTAGCCTTGCTGCGCGGGTGGCCTTCCCTAATGGCTTGTATCCGAGGCTGCGGGGACAGGCGGAGTCCTTCACCATTGGGAGGCATTTCCTGCAGGACCAGCTTGCGTACTGCGCGTAAGGACGTCACGTCTCTGAGCATGGCTGGTCCTGCGGATCCAGTTGGTTTCTGCGCAGACGTCCCTGTTTAAGGTGAGTCTTGCGGGTCCAACTGGGCTCTGCTAGGACCTACCTCTTCAAGTCCCCCCAGTCCAATGTTCTTCTCATGCGTGTTTAATAAAGTGAGGTGAACTTTTGGACTTAAGCAAAGGGTTTTGAAAAGGGTTTTTGAAGGTTTTCCATGGGGATTCTTCCCGCGGAAGTCCTTGTCACTTGCAGAAATTCCTGAGTTTCCTGCTTGGTCTTTGGGTATGATGCGGGTAGGTCTGTAAACTCCTCGCAAGTCAGGAGCGTTGAGTCCCACTTGTGTGGACTCTCCATGAGGTTTTGGTAGTTTTGAACATAGTGATCAATTATGTTAAAACCACCAATTCCATCGTGGAGCTTCAAACAACGTAGTTCTTGACGTTCCCGCTATGCGGGGATGTTATTTCCGTTTCCGCAAGCATTGCCCAGAAGATCCTTCTTGGTTTCAATTCCCAACGGAGCGCTAGGTATGTGAAGGGTTTTGCCTTAACACTGTACCAGCGCTCGTCTTACGGTTACTTTACTTCCAAGGTATTCCTGGAGTCAATTCCCTGCGGGTGCTAGGTATGTGAAGGGTTTTGCCTTTACACTGTACCCGCACCCGTCTTATAGTTACTTGGTTGCCGAGGAATATTTGGCTTCAATTCCCTGCGGGTGCTAGGTATGTGAAGGGTTTTGCCTTTACACTGTACCCGCATCCGTCTTACGGTTACTTGTTTGCCAAGGTAAGGGGTATTTTCCCGCTTATTTTTTAATATTTTTAAATTTTGAATTTTGAAATTCGAAAGGTTGGTGGAAAGATAGGAACAGTCCAAACCTCTGAAACGTCGTGCGACGGTTTCTTCTGACTGTGTCAGGACGTGCAGGAAGTTATGGTGACGTGACATTATATGGTCATTCCAGACGCTTTTTACGGCGCGTGGGCGCGATTTTTCGGGCGCGTGGCCGCGAAATTAATGGCACTCGTCCTGTCAACAGCTGTTGCCAGCTTGCCCGGTGCCACATGTCACGGTTTCATTGCACCGTCAATTTCTCTCTCCTTCGCATTAAATTCACCGCATTAATTGCGATCACTATATAAAGGGGAAGAGGGTCCTTTGTAATTCACACCTTTACTTCTTCTCTTCATCTCTAAAGCGATTTCTGGTGAATACTCCCTTATTCAGTTGAGCATTCCTCCGAAATCGTTTCTTCTTCCTCTGCAATATGTCTTCCCATGATGCTGAAGCTGTAGCCGACGATAGGAGTACTGCTGGCGAGTGCCAGTGTGCTCTACCTGTCGATCAGTACCAGTACGTCGTCAGGAAATTCATGCTTGAGTCTCTTGAGCCTGAGTTTCCTGAACCCCACCAGACTGTGTACGATGCCCCCAGCGGCAAGATCGGGGTATATGCTGCATTCTTTGTTTATGGGAACCTTAGGTTCCCATTGACAAAGTTTGTGTACCGTGTCTTGGAGAGGCACGGTGTGCACTTGACCGAGGTGCATCCGATGGCGATTGCCAAGATCCGGCACTTCGAGTGGGTGTGCCGGATTCTGGGTATTGAGCCCTATGTGGACCGCCTGATGACCTTCTATACTTGGAGGTGCATCCAGGGGTGGTACACCCTGACAACCCGTATTAAGGGTTTGAAGATTTGCGTGACCGAGCGCAGTCTCCGATCGTGGAAGCGGGAGTTCTTCTACATTTCTGCCCGCGCCATCCCCATTGCCATGAAGTTTAAGAAGGGGCAAGCGCTTCCGAGCCTTCACGCTTCCAACTACCAGGAGGCGGAATGGTTCGCGAAGATATCCCGGGTCCAATCTCCGGTTTACCGGTTTGCGGAGTCCGGGATGGTGATGCTGGGGATGAGCCGGGTATGGAAGGAGGCGTCTCGGTTTCCCATCCTTCTCGAATACGGTTTGAACTCTATTCCTTATGGTATGTCTTGTCTTTCTTGCTGATATGAGTTTGTCTTCTAACTGTTTCTTTTCTTTCAGAGGGGAACGATTTGGAGTCGCTCCTGTACCCGCGGGAAGCTGACGGTCCCGTGCGGGTGGGTACTCGTGCTCTAGACGAGAACGAGTTGCCCATTCTGGAACAAACGGCGGATCGGTTTGTGGAGTTCTATCCGCTGGGCCACGAGATCCTGAGCCAACGGCGGCCAGGTAAGGCGATACTCTATCCTCAACCCCTCAATGCTGTACCCGCTGCTGGAATTCCTGACATCCTGTCTTCTTCTGAGGAATCCGCAGATGGTCCTCCGCTGGTGCGGAAGAAGAAGGCTGCCGGCGGGAAAGGGAAGGAGAAGGTGGCCTCCACAGCTGATCCGGTGCTTCTATCTGACACCGAGTCAGATAGTGAAGAGGTGGCGGGGAACCCCGGTGGTGAGAAGACCACTGCTCCGGAGGCTACGACTGTTACCTCCGGAGAACCAACGACGACGACGGTGACCGGCATCAAGAGACCGGCTCCATCGGGCTCGTCCCCGCCCGTCCGTACGTTCAGGCTCAAGAAAACCCGTAAGTACAAACATCCTTATTTTTGTAGATTTCACTTTATAAATTTATTAAAACACTTATCTTCTTGTGCAGGCGTGGATGTTGACGCATTCCAAGGTGGAGCGCAGAGGAGTACCCCTCCGCCGATGACGGTAGGCTCGGTCAGCCTACCTGAGGCGACGACCCAGGCGCCTGCGCCTGCTTCCGCTGGATCAGTTGCTCACTCCCTTGAGCCGACTGTTCCAGCCGGGATGACGTCACCGCCGGTGGTAAGTGCGATTTTTACAGCATCTTTCACCGAGCCGGCGGTTACGATTGCTGCAGATTCTGCGGCAGCGACTGCGGCGGCTGCCACCATGCCCCCGCCATTGGCACCGACGGCCGGCCCATCAGGTACGCATGGGAGTACTCGCCAATCTTTGCCACCTTCCCATCTGCCTGACCTTTTGGATGGGTTTCCTTTGGGTTCAGGTGATGGGTTCGGCGGCTATCGGCCTGTTATAGACCCTACAGGTGCGTAGGGTTCCTTTGGCCCTTTTTCACTTTTATTTTTTATCATCTTTTTCCTAACTGCTTTTTTGTTTTTTGCAGTGTCGGATTCCAATGAAGTGTATGTTCCGCGATGGAACATACGCCGAGGAACAACCCTTCGTACCCCTGTGGAGTGCGTGGAATGGGCTCGCCACGCTGCTCCCCATGGTGCGTTGGGGGAAGCCATGGCTAGCTACCAGGAGGGTAGGCTAACCAATGAGCTTCGGGTTCTCTAGGCCCGGATGCAGCCGCGCGTCGAGCTGCTTTGTCGTGAAAACGACAAGTTAAAAGCAGCTCGCGCCAAGGAAGTATCTCAAGCGCGGGCTCTTCGGGAGGAGAACCAACAGTTGGCTGCAGCTGCTGCGGAGAAGGAAAAGGCCTTCAAGGCCCTCGAGGTTGAAGTTCAAGCGCGACTCGAGGCCCGCTCCAAGGCTGCCCAAGCTGTTAACGAACAGCTTCGGCTGGTTAAGGAGACTGCGAGGAACGCAACCGAGAGGGCCACCAAGGCTGAAGCCGTTGCTGAGCCTTTACGCGTGGAGAACGAGGAGCTCAAGGCCAAATTAGAGGCTCTCCAACGTGCTCATGATGCCTTGGCGATGGAAGATGCCAAGAAGCTCCAAGAGATCCTGGACCAGAGGGGCGTGCTTGACCACACCGAGCGGAAGCTTAAGGGCGTTGAAGAGGCTGCTGCAAAGGAAGTGCTACTTGCCAACCTTAACAAAAGCGAAGCCGAACGCGCCCGCACCCAAGCTCAAGCCGCCCTCCAAGAAGCTCTGGTTGCCAAGGAATGGCTTCTTCGAGAAGCGTTGACTCAGGTATGTTTAGCTTTACGTCTTCACGCTTTCCTTTGTACATAGAAAAGGTGTTTTGACACTTGTATTTTCTTTGTAGGTTGTGCATCGGGTCTTCTCAGAGACTACTTACGATGATGCCATGAGCGCAGCCCTCAACGCTTCTCATGAGGATGGGGAAAGGGCCGGCTTCCTGCTTGGTCTAGGGTTCGTTGAGAAAGGCGTCCCGCCTTCCAACTTCCCTTTGTTCGATGTGGACACCAAAGCTGCATATGACCAAGCGGTGAACCAATATGCCGCCTTCCCGCATCCGGTGGTGGAGAAGGTGAAGGAAGTCGCTGCTGCTGATGATGGACTTGCTATCCTCAAGGCTTTCCTTGAACCGCCACGCTCTACTGATGGGGCGGGTCCAAGTGGAAGTGGTCCTGAAGCTTGATTCTGAAGATCCCTTCCCGCTGCTAGGATAGACTAGCTTTTGTTTTGTAGGCGGGTAGTTACCCGGCCATTCTTGTAATAATTCGTTTGTGAAATATAAATCTTTTTGCGTATAAGATTGTTATTTCCTTCTTTGGGTTTCATGCTTTATAAACTTATGACTTGCATACTTAGTTTAAATTAGCAATTTTCCAAGTGTTTAGAATAAGTTAACCTGTTGAACGTGGTTGATAATGGGTTAAAGTTTTGCTTCCTCTTTCGTGATTGTGCGGGTAGA
Organism: Bidens hawaiensis; assembly: GCF_021521415.1. Lineage (NCBI taxonomy): Eukaryota > Viridiplantae > Streptophyta > Magnoliopsida > Asterales > Asteraceae > Bidens > Bidens hawaiensis. Next base: position 505,275 of record NW_027491820.1, on the reverse strand, counting down.
ACCGTCACTTGCACTTAGTAGGATGGCTAAACTTTAACCTTCATCTGACCTGCGTGTAGGTTTTCCTCATCTTTTGAGGATAAGTTAACCTTTGAACGTGGTTGATAATAGGTGTGAAGTTTTGCTTCCTCTTTCGTGATTGTGCGGGTTGAACCGTCACTTGCACTTAGTAGGATGGCAAAACTTTACCCATATCTGACCTGCGTGTAGGTTTTCCTCATCCTTTTAGGATAAGTAAACCTTTGAACGTGGTTGATAAAAGGTGTGAAGTTTTGCTTCCTCTTTCGTGATTGTGCGGGTAGAACCGTCACTTGCACTTAGTAGGATGGCAAAACTTTACCCATATCTGACCTGCGTGTAGGTTTTCCTCATCCTTTGAGGATAAGTTAACCTTTGAACGTGGTTGATAATAGGTGTGAAGTTTTGCTTCCTCTTTCGTGATTGTGCGGGTAGAACCGTCACTTGCACTTAGTAGGATGGCAAAACTTTACCCATATCTGACTTACGTGTAGGTTTTCCTCATCCTTTTAAGAATTTTGTTTTGAACCGTTCGACGCGCGGTTGTCAATAGGTTAGTGTTCAGTTTCCTTTCATGATTCATGCGGATAGACCGGCACTTTCATTTAATGGGATAATTGAACTCTTCCCCTTCAACTGACCTGCGTGAAGGTTTGTCACGTTATTGGGTTTGTGCGGGTAGGACCGCCTTCCCACGCAACGACTTCACGTAATGTGAATGCCGTCACCAGTGTTGCATAGTTTAACCGTTCGACGCGCGGTTGTTGATAGGTTATTGTTCAATTTCCTCATTATGATTCGTGCGGATAGACCGGCACTTTCATTTTTGGGTGCTGAACTTTTCCCCTTCAACTGACCTGCGTGAAGGTTTTGTCCTTTTTGGGTTTATGCGGTCTTTTGCCGTCTTCCCCATGCCACGATTCTTCACGTAATTATGCAGTGAAAGCCAGCATATTAGTGTTCAGAAAAGTATAAATGTAAAATCATCAGCTTCGATGTTCTAAAGAGAATCATTTCCATTAGAAGTGGCTCTTGGCCTTTTCTTTACAAATTGGAATTGATTTACATGCAAACTGTGTAAATGAGCTCCCTTCTATGTTGTTGGGATGGGAGTGCCATCGAGCCGATACGCACCTGGTTCGGGATCTCGTTCTTTACGCAGCATGTAGTCTCGATATTGAAGCTGGAATTTTTATTCGTGTTTTCCCCAGCTGGGGTTCTACACGCACCCGCCTGCTCAGCCTTTATTGCGCCACGAGGTGCGCGAGCGTCCCATCTCTGACAAATGCTTCGACCATGTCTTTTACGTCTATGCATTCTTCAGTGTTGTGGCCTTTTGTCTTGTGAAAGTCACAGTATTTGCTCCGATCAGCATCGTGACGATGTCGGATTATTGGGGGCTTTGGCCACGGGAGCTCTTCAGTGGCGAATATCTCAGTGACGCTTTTGGTGAGCGGCGTCCATCTGGAGTTCCGGTGCGGCTGTACATTATCCCTTCCGCCCAATCGATGTTGCAAGCCGGATGAGGTGTCAAAGTTTACCCTTGACTGCCAAATGCCTAGCTTCCACTTTTTATTTAGTCGGGCGGTGAGGACGTTGTCTTCTCTCGTCTTCTGAGTGTAGAGGTTTGTGCTCTGTGGGAGATCTCTACCCAGTTGCTTCTCCGTTTCCGCATAGCGTTTTGCTGCTGTCATGATGGCATCCCATGTGGATGGCATGCCATCTTTACCCGTTAGGGTGCGGATGAGCTCTGGGTCATGCGCGCCCTGGATGAAGGCAGCGCGAACAAGATCTTCGCTGATATTGCCCAAACTTAGCTTCTTTGAGTTGAATCGAGTGATGAAGTTTGGCAGAGATTCATCTTCTTCTCGTATGCATTTGAGGATTGTCCATCGCTCCTCGGTATACTTCCGTTGCTGGCTGAAGTGTTGGCTAAACTTCTGCTGGAAGTCTGCCCAGTCGTAGATGTGGTTGACCGGTAGACGATCAAACCAAGCTCTAGCAGCCCCAACAAGCGTCATTTGGAATATGTAACACCACGTGGGTTCCGTCCAATTGCTGACGGTTGCCCCCGCTATGAACCTATTCAAATGATCGTCTGGATCAGATATACCGTCATATGTGCCTATGTTAGGCATTTGTTTGGCACTCTTAGGGGCGATTGCTTCTGCAATGTCCCTTGCAAATTTGGACGTTCCCGCATTTGCAACGTTTGGTCTGAACGTTTTGGAGAAGTCTCGTGGACTTCCACCTGTGCTTTTTGGTTTGAAGGCTTGTCCAAAATGCCTTTTCGGTTGGGATTCCATTTCCTTACGCTTCCCTTTTGCCCTATGGCGAGGGTTCGCGTCGGAGTCGGATTTCTCCGAGTCATCCTCCCAGTATTCGAATTCGTCGGCCTGTTGTACGGAACGCAAGCGTTCGTCCAACTCAGCCTGGAATTCCTTTTGTCGTGCCTCCGCCCATGCCTTAACTTCATCGAGAGTTTGGCGGGGGAGTCTTCGTTTCTCAACCTGGGTATCAGTGGATCCCAGTAGGCGATCATTTACTGCACTTGCCCCAGCATGAGTAACTGGGGTAGTGTTCGTAAAATTTACTTCACTTGCCCCGGCTTGGGTAACCGGGGTAGTGTTTGTAAAAACTGTGTTACCGGTATTCCCCCCAGTAGCTGGGGTTGTGGTTACCGGAATTTCTCTAACCATCTTTGTAGAAGTTTGAAAAAACTGGAGAAAAATGTAGTTCTAGCTTTATGCACGGATGGCGCCAATGAAGAAACACTAACCGGACCCCGGACAGATTACTAGTAACCTGGGGGTTAGATAGATGTTTCCCACGAGGGGTTAGACCCTTGGAAGATGGTTCTTCTGATAACCTGCAAAACAGACACCGTGAGCTTGTCACTGAGAAGGGGGGGGGGGGGGTTCCTCCTTGTGACCACCCTCCGGCGTGAGAATCAGACTAGATTGCTCTTTAAATATAAATGTATATTAAGAGATTGCTAGAGCAGATATCAGGTATAATATGATAATATAAGATAAGATATGATGATCATGAGATGGTCATACCATTTGTGGTATTTATAGCCGAAGGTAGGTTTCCAAGGAGGTATGGCCGGCTGCAACAGTGTTCCTGTTCCACCAACAGTAGCCTACGCACGTGCCCTGCTGGTAGTTGGTGGGTAGGTAGCGGCTGATAGCGACCAGGCCTGCTGTATACTATTCCTTTTCCACCAACTGCCGGCTACGCACGTGGTATGACAAGAGTTGGTGAGTAGGCAGCGGCTAATAGTGACATACAGTGTAGGAGCATGCTGCTCGCCATACTGTTGTCCATAAGCTGTCGTATCTTTAGTCAGATCTTTTTCCCATACCTCGTCAGGTACAGTACAGAAGATCTTCCCGTATCGTACGGACTGGCTTATTTGGGCGGGAGTATTCCCCCTCCCGCCCTTGTGCGGGATTGTTCCCGGCTTCGCTCATTCCTTCAGGTGACACTGAATGAGAGCTAAGTGCCTTGTAAGTGTAGCCTTGCTGCGCGGGTGGCCTTCCCTAATGGCTTGTATCCGAGGCTGCGGGGACAGGCGGAGTCCTTCACCATTGGGAGGCATTTCCTGCGGGACCAGCTTGCGTACTGCGCGTAAGGACGTCACGTCTCTGAGCATGGCTGGTCCTGCGGATCCAGTTGGTTTCTGCGCAGACGTCCCTGTTTAAGGTGAGTCTTGCGGGTCCAACTGGGCTCTGCTGGGACCTACCTCTTCAGGTGAGTCTTGAAGAGGTAGCATTATCATCTTTGAACAAGTCAGTTAGGAATAAGATTATTGAGATAGGTAATGCTACTTTCACAAACATCTTGTTGTTATGAGATGTTTCTGATACAAAATATGACAGGTGGAGAAAAGTATCAGATCAAGGGTTGTGCTGGTAAGGGTGGATTTGCACAAGTATACAAGGCGTGTGTCAACAGTAATGCAGATGATGTTGTCGCTTTGAAGGTGATTAATGCATGATTTAATATTTTTTATCTTTCCATAACCCGAATTTATGATTTCTAACATTTAAGACTCTGGCAGATACAAAAGCCTCCATTCCCGTGGGAGTTCTACATGTATCGCCAACTTGATAACAGAATACAAGAAAATGAAGTAAGCACTTTTCTTGCCAAAGTATTTTTTAGTATTAAGATGACAAATTGCGTAAAGGGCCATAACAGGTAACTTGTAGGTACTGGTCAAAACCTTTTTTTCTTCAAAATTTTGTATAAATAGTTATTTTGTCACAAGCTATACTATATTAAAAGACCTGATTTTATCTTTCTTATAAAATGACTTAGGAATAGACCCACAATTTCAGATATACACCTTAAAACTTGAATAGCACATATTTACCCAACAAAAATATGATTATAACAAATATACCCGTTTTACTGAAATGGGAAAATATGAAACCTTACGTGCATATTAGTTATTTATTTATTGGATAAATAGGATCATTGCAAGTATTTTGGGGTATGTATGAAATTGCCCTAAAATAAGCTACCCATTTGGCCCGTTTCCCTGTAAGCTAATTTTGTTTTACCTGTTTGACATGCCCAAATCAATTTGTTCATTTGTAAATGGGTTGAAATTTGAAATTGTGACCTTATTTATAGTTTGCTAACTGTTTCTCTTCAGAGAATATGCTTTGGATATGCTCATAAATTGCACCTTTATTCAGACCACAGCATTCTTGTTTCTGATTTTTTGGCACATGGAACACTATTGGTGAGTTTAAGAATTATGCTCATGGTCATTTCTCTCTTTATTTCCTTAACATTTGCACATGTAATCTAGGATGCCATAAACACCAACGTGTGTACTGGTGTGTCAATGGATGAAGTTTTGTGTGTACATTACACAATTGAGATGCTTTCAATGCTTGAAACTTTACATGGTAATGGCATTATTCATGGTGATTTTAAGCCTGATAATCTCTTGATGCGTTATGCTAGGTAAATCAACCTCTACAATAGTTACACTACCCACCATATTTCATCATTTTTTTTTTGCTTAAAGTCTGTTACTTTTGCAGGGGTGATCTGAGTGAAGATGGATTTGATACCCGTAGTGGTCCTTGGCACGAACAGGTAAGTAGGTGGGTTAAGAACTTAAGATGAATTTGATGAGGTTAGTTGGACAGCTGTTTTGACAGTTACATTTGGCAGGGACTTTGTCTTGTTGATTGGGGTAGAGGAATAGACATGCAACTATTTCCCAACAATGTAAAGTTTAATGGAGATTGTCGAACGTCTGGTTTTCGTTGTGTACAAATGCAAGAGAATAAGCCATGGACATACCAGGCATGTTGTTCAATGTTTCACCACATTGTCTAAGTTTGACTTACATGATGACTAATTTGAGTTGACTTTTTGTTAGGTTGATAATTATGGGCTATGTGTTATTGTTCATTTGATGCTTCATAATACTTATATGGAGATTGACAAGAAGCCATCTCCTGATGGCTATTTGTATCAACCCAAATTGCCTTTCAAACGGTAATTATGACATACATTACATTTTAAATGTTGGTTACTAACCGCCTCAAATTTCACCAACTCGGGTTCATGTTTTACAGATACCAAAAAGTGGATCTTTGGAAAAAGCTTTTCACGGATTTGCTTAACAACGATAACGACGAGGAACGTTTGAAGATATTGGGAAACTTAAGGAAATCATTTCAAGACTACATGTGCGCAAACCCTCACTTGATAAGACAGCTAAAGCAGTTGCTCACAAAGCAAAGAATTTCAATGTGTTCTTCATAATCAATCTCATTTGGGTCTACTAAGATCGGCTGAAAACTACTTGTTTGATGTTCAAATGTATGATTATGATATCTAGGAACTGTTGATAGTTGCTGAGTGGGCTGATCTAGAGGTAATTACCAGCCTTTAGTTTATTGTATTTGAAAAAGTGAACTCTTTCCCAGTCTTTCTGTATCTAGTCCTCACAACTTGTATGGTTCTCTCTGTTGATTTGGTTTGGGATTTACATGGTAATCAACGATTCCCGAGATTCATAATAAGGAGAAAACATTAATTGTACTCTGAAACCTTGGAAACGTTGGTGTGTTTACTGTGTATGTATGAAAGTGATCCTTAATACCAACTAGACTCAATAATTCGCTATGAGTAAAGCTTATACAATTCTCTGAGTTAAGGGACAGACTTGATTGGCTTTATAGTTTGCAAATATAACCTGTCTCAAGTTTATGAAATGATATAAATGGATAGTATCAAGTTTCATCCTCGTTATTTATTTTCGTTTTAGAGTCGTTTTGGGGTCTTGCTAGGGACATCGGGAGAAAATTAGCATGCACCACTCAATACGCCGCGCATTAAGGGGCCTGAGCTATCCGTGGCGTATAAGGTACGAGTTGACACCTGAATTGATTCCCATAGGTTGTCGTTGCCCCTAAGGGCCACATATAGGGTCACGTATAGACCTATCCGTGGCGGATAGGGTACACGACAACCTACAAATATCAAATCAGTTGTCACTCGTACCCTATACGCCACATATACGGCTACCTGTGGCGTATTGAGCGAAGTTGAATTATTGAGCCGGGAGGCTCCCTCCCCCCCCCCCCCTCTCATATAATTTCGACAAACAGACTTACTTTACACACACCTTGATGGGAAAAAAAACCCTCATTTTCACGTACCACTTTCACCGTAAAAGGCAACTTATGTCGTGGTGGTACTCTTTATTTCCGGGGTCAAATATTCCTAATTTGAATGAGTCTGGGTTTATAGATCATAACGAGCAGTCGCCCTTACCAAATTTGAACCATGTATCGCCGTATTTTTATTTAATTTAACAGTCGTCAGCTAATTTTTAAATAAAATATGTTAACCATGTTGTTTGTTAGGAGTATTTTGTATATGATAGTCACCCTTCATGTGTGGAGGGAAGCAGCACATAAAATGCGTACAAGGGTCAACCATGGTATCGGTTACAGCCAGAACAACCTTACGGTCAGCTCAGGGGGCTCGCGCTTACGCCCCGATCTCACCTGTCGACCATCTGCCATTGGGGCACCGGAGGTGCAGATCCAGGACATGGTGGATGCGGAGGACGCCGAGCATCCACACCAGGCAGATAAGGTACGTTTTATTATCGTTTAAATTTGTTTGTTTATTCTAATTATTAACGTTAAATTATTGTGTTGATATCATCCGCTGGAACCGTAGCACGTTCCGCGTACATATCGCGTTGTGCTTTTGGATGCGACCACTGACTCCCGATTACAGAGTTTAAAGGGAGGCTACAATTCCTGCGTCATATGGATTGGATGATTGAGCGGGAGGCCACCTGACAGCGTGGCGAGCACGACGGGACGGGCGTCAGACGGTGGTGATAGATCGAGCGTCTGGCGCAGACTTGACGACGATGAAGGCGCTAGTGGGGTTGCTCTTTAGATAGATTTTTACATTTTATTAATATTTATACGAACTCATTGAAATTTGTAATGATTGTGTATACATATATAACTATCGTTTTATTCATATTGTTTCGTTAGAATTTGAAATCGGGCCGATTGTTGATAAAAAAATGTATAGCCGATTATTGAAAACGAAAACAAAAACGAAAGTGTTTTTTATAAAACTAATTCATAATATATAAAAAACAAACAAAATAAAATTTAAAAAAAAGACAAAAAAATGCCTTTTGAGAAAACACCTCCACATACGAGACGGATAGCACTATATGCCTCGTTATTGGGTGGTGTTTCCCAAAAAAGGCGGTGTGTGAAGAAAACCCCAATACAACCTAACAAAATAAGTACCCATACGTTGTGAATTCATATCCCAAACTAGCAAGACTAAGTCATCATTCAAATTTGCTCAATTTTCGTACATAATTACGCATAAACTAAAACATTATAATCATAGACTTGTTCTGTTTAACTATAACTTTTTTAAGAAAAAAGTAATGTCATTACGTTATTTTATCTTGCTCAGTTGACACGTTATAGACACAAACGTAGCACATTACAAATATAACACAACCCATATCAACCCGCTAAAATAAATAAGGTAAAATTCCCACCTCTACAATTCACAAGCTACTTCTCCATGCATATGTGAGGTTACATAATATGCTGCTAAATACTTATCTTCAGATGTCAAGAAAAAGCAGCTTTCGCAAGCCAGAGGGGCCCGCTTCGGTGTCTAATAATCGAGTTTGCCACCTCATTTGATCCGTATGGCTTTTTATCTTTACAATAATGTCTTCATGATCTGCTATTATTATCGTCCCCTTATAGGCCGAATAATCCTGTACATCTCAATGAATATGTCAACAATGTCACACCTGTTATCAACACAAAACAAATGACCTGAATTAGTTGTGGGGTTTATGTCTCATCCATATTATTTTACCATAGCACGAACTAAACATCTAAATTATACGGGGCAAAACCGGCAGTTTGGGTAAGTTGAGTAAACGGGTCAGATTGGTTGACCCAAAAACGCTTGTCTACAAAATTTCTTTTAGAATGATCTTAATTTTAAAAGCTATTTTTACCTTTGTATGCTTCTTCTGAAAACGTGAGTACCCCTTACCAAGCCAAGCCTCTAGCGAGCTACTCAAGATCAGCTCGTTTATAGCTGGAATAGAGCCAAGCTTAAACGAGCTTGAGCCTAAAAACAATCTTGTTTAAAAGCAAGCCCGAGCTCGAGACGGCTTGCGAGCCTAGCTAGACGGACCTATTAATAATAAAAAAGTTATTTAACATATATTTTAGTAATAAGTATCATATCATATAAGTGTATAAATAAAATAACTGAATAATATCATGTTATATATATAATATGACTATAAATTTATATAAATTAGTTAGTAAATAATAAACAAGTTGAGCCTGAACCGAGCTCGAGCTTTAGTTGACTTAATTTAAAACAGATAACGAAATGGCTTACTTGTTCATGTACAAACTCAACACATTGTCCGCGTGTATCAAGTCATATGATCTAGGATATGTCGAAAATGGTTCACACCTGTAACCAACAATACAGAGTCAACAAACACCAAAAGTCAACCACGCCATAGAAATAAAAAAAAATTGAAAAAAAAAAGAAAACGAACCAGTTCATGTAAGTTCCAATCAAACCGCGCTCATAGATAACACCAAGTGCTTTATAATTTGCATCATGAGGAACAACATTCATGACCCAAACCAGATACTTTGAAAGCGAAGCTGCAAATCCACCTAACCCTGCATTCATACCCATAACATTTCTATACCCACCACTAGATAAAGATTTTAACATGTTCGCGTACGTAGCAACTCTCTTTTGCCACATCAGATTATCATCAACAAAATCTTGACTTGTTAAACCCGGAGTTGACCCGATTCTAGGTGGAATATTATTCAACCTTTTGGGCCACTTTTCAAGAACACCCCCTGAAACATCTTGCATGTGTTCTACTTGAACTAAAGGAGTTATGCATGCATCCATTTTTTTGTACCAGCCATCATCTTGGTAATCATTTTTGTCACAAAATTTGGGAAATTTTGAATGTTTTTTCTTGCATTCGATATGGTTGATAGGTTTCTGCCACACTGCAATCGGGCCTTGTCCTTTAAGTTTTCTCCAACATAACCGTTTAGCGAGATCCTCAACGGGCCAGCTCTTTTTTAGGATCCTTGGTGGTTCCATCCAGGGCTGAGTATTTGGCTCTCTAGTTAATAGGTGGGCCCGCCAACAACCAATAACCACCAGGACGCAATATACGGTCGATTTCTATTAGATACAGCCCACCTGACCCCACAAAATCAAGAATTTCCATTAGCTATAAACCCATCTAGCACACAGAATCTCACTACTTTTGAAAGAAAAACCTTTCGGGTCAACTCAACACAATTTGTTTGACCCGTACCAAAGCTACGCGTTTTAAGCTGAACCCATTTGACCCATTTACCCGACTGATCATTTTGCCACCTTAGTTTATATAGCATGCATACTGTAGAAGATAAAAATGAAAAAAAAATGTCATTACTTATAGAAGAAAAACTGTCGGGTCAACTCAACAAGACTTCTTTGACCTGTACCAAAACTAGCCTTTTTGACCAGAACCCGTTTGACCCATTACCCAAGTAACCCAACTGATCATATTACTACCTTAGTTTATATAGCATGCATACACTAGAAGATAAAAGTGAAAACAAAAGGTAATTACTTTGGAACAAAAGCCTCTCGGGTCAACTCGACACAACTTGTTTGACAATGCCCGTTTTGACCAGAACCTGTTTGACCTGTTACCCAACAAATTATTTTATCACCTTAGTTTATATAACATGCATACTCTAGAAGATAAAGTATGAAAAAAAAGATAATTTTTTCTAAGATATTGGTTAATTTAATGTATACCGTATTCGGTCCACGGTACAAGGCAACGTGAGCAATGAGCCATGTCGAATGACCTAGACGGGTAGGGTAGTCTATAGGTGCTAAGAACACCAAGCATGGCAGGAAGACCTCTTTCTAGGGCAAATTGCACTTGAGCTTCATGTGCATCTCTTGGAGCTATAGACATTGTTATGATGTTGTAATCCAACAAAGAATCTCCAAAGCTTGCAACCTACCATTGTTTAAAGTTTAAACTTTAAACCATAATGTTAACAAACACGTTTAGACAATAATATTAATGGACATATGATAATTTCGACGCATTTACTTATGAGTTATCAGTTATGAATATGTTAATCCAAACAGGGTTGTTCAGAAATCTCACGGCTTGCTCGAAGGCTAGTTTGTAAACGAGCTGAGTCTGAGCCAAGGTACACAGGCTCATTTAAGACTTTAAGTTGAAGCAGAAATACAAATTTTAATATATGTACGTTATAAATTCTATGTTATGTATGCTAAAAATACTATTTTTGTTTATACGTGTAAAGAATACATATTTTTTAAAATAAACGGGTTGATGTGAGCTTAACAATTCAACTCGTAAAGATAAACGAGTTGAGCCGGCTCGAAACGGTTTATAAAAGAGCCCTAGACTAGTGGATTAAAACTAAAAACTTAGAATAATAGAAAACAGTTTATAAAGGTATCCTTAACAATATTGCCTTCTTATGTACAACCTTCTAAATTAAATTATAAAAAAAACTAAATTTAGTAATAATATTAAACTCACTAATTATTTAAAAAGTAATACTATTGGTTAAAGTGTTTAGGTCAAACCGGGCCAATTTGTTTTAAGCAACTTAGTTTTGCTAGCAGCGCAGCTTGTTGCTAGTTTGCATTCTAATGTAGTAGTTCACTTTAGCACGCGCCGCGAAGCGCGGGTAACAATACTAGTTGCATTTTTCAGCAGTCGAATTACTAGTTATTAATAGTTATTAACCAATTAATAAAGGGATAATGACCAAAATGACCCTTTTTACCAACAACATTCCTTGACTAACCCACTCAAACCAAAAATACCCAAAATGGCCGCTTTCCAAACTGTCGGAACCAACATATTAGAACTGACATCCGACAAATCTATTTGACACCCTTCCATTTTTTAACCAACCACATCTAGATTCTAGACATGTATCTATTCCGTCGGGCTTCATATCTATTATGCCGGGGTTCATATCTATTAAGTCGGGCATCCGTATCTATTCCGTCGGGCTTCATTTTCATATGTAATATTATTCCGTCATCCCGACGGAATAGATATGAAGCCCGAGAGAATAGATATGAAGCTCGACAGAATAGATATGAAGCCCAGCGGAATAGATTTATGGCCAACCGTCACGTGTCTAGATGTGGTTGATTAAAAAATGGATGGGTGTCAAATAGATTTGTCGGATGTCGGTAACAACATGTTAGATCCGACGGTTTAGAAAATGGCCAATTTTTTGGTATTTTTGATTTGAATAGGTTAGTTGTTGGTAAAAATAAAAATAGGCTACTTTCAAGAATCAAAGGTTACTTACCCCACACCCAATATCAAGAACTGTCCTAATGACCCCAGATTCTAAAGGCACCACCTTCTTCAACAACTCAACATAACCCTTAACCCCTTTCTGGAAACTAGTCCCACCGCCGGGAAAGACCAACCGATCTCCGACCAATTTGACCCAGTTTTGCTTTTTCTTTAACTCTGTCAACGTCTTAAACGGCACATTACTAAACCAAGCTTCCGACCTACTCTCCGGCCACCGGAACGGCTTCTTGTACCCCGCCGGCACCGCCACCAGACACCGGAGAATCTCGCCGGCTCCGGTGGGGCAGTGGCGTTCTTGGTGATACAATTTTTTGACACTAAAGAGTCTTTCTTTAAGTGGGTCTTGACAGGGGCAATAATGGGTGAAACTTTGAGGGCAAAATTGGAACATTTTAAAGTGGGTTTTGGGTATTAGTGGTGGGTTAAAGTTGTGAAATTGATGATGGGGTTTAGTGGTGGGTGGGTGTTGAATGTGGTGATGGTGGATTTGTATGAACCAAGAAAGTAGGAAAGTGAGCAGAGGATTGTGATGGAAAGGAGTCTGATTAGTGGGTTTTTGAGGGGTGAGGGTTTAGGCATTTTGGTGTAGAGGAAGTAGCTGCTGCATGCATTGTCATTTCTCTGTTATTCCTGCTAAGGTGCCAAGTTCCAACAGGGATCTATCTAACTTTGTGCCTATGAGAAAATTACAAATTTTGTTCCTTGAAATATTTAAAGTTATGAAATAGGTCCTTTTTCTAAATTGAATTTCATTATATATCATTTAAATGGATTTTTGGCCTTTTATACTAACGGACGTTAGGATTTTAATAGTAATTTTACTTTTGAAGGGTTATATGTGTAAATGCACTTAAAGATTATAACTTAGCAATTTTCTAGGGATTATTTATGTAAATACACGAATATAATATTATTTTTATTTGTACCAAAATCCAACACCATCACCACGGATTTACCAATTTCAACCTTTACCAAATTACGCAAAATCATTCACACCCACTGTTTCAAACACACATTCACATGCTCTTAGTGATGAAAAAACTCTTAGATTTGGTTCCAAAACTGGATTTGCGAAGGTTAAGATGAGGATTTGAGGAGTTATATTCTCTTTTTAGTGGATAATTATGAATAGGGTAGAATAATAGGTCGGCTTCGCCTTCTAGTTTGGGTTCAAAGATCATAAAAAAGTGGTGGTGGTTAGGGGTGTGCAATGGGTACTAGAGGTGTTCAAAAAAACCGGTTACGGAACCGGTTTGGGCGGTTAACCGGAAAACCGGTTTTTTAAAAACCGGTTTTTTTAAAAACCGGTTTGACCGGTTTACGTAACCGGTTTACGTATCGGTTATACTTTTTGGAGCCAAAACCGGTTTTATAACCGGTTATAAAAAAAACCGGTTTTTTTTAATAACCGGTTATTAAAAAACCGGTTAACCGGTTTTTAAAATAACCGGTTTATAGCCGTTATAAAAAAACCGGTTAACCGGTTTTTTAATAACCGGTTAACCGGTTAAACCGGTTTTCGAACGTTACCAAACGGCTTTATAGCCGTTTTTTTTTTTTTTGCCCGTTTTTTTAGCCGTTTTTTTGGTTTTTTTACCCCCACAAACATCTATATATAGTTTAGGTTGGGTATTGGTTAGATCACACTTGATTATACAACTCCAAAAGCTCTAAACGTTTATTTCATACGCGATTATAACTCCAAACGCTCTTCTTTCGTAGTCGTTTATTTCATACTCGAGTATACCACTCTTAATTCGTAGTCGATTATCATGGCCTCCCAAAGTGCTGCTTCATCGGTCAACATGGGTGCCTCGAACACGGGAGAAACCGTCGTTCGGGTCATCCCCACGAAACGAAACCAAGATATTTGGCAACATTTCGACCTATGCGAAATGTCTAACGGAACCCAAAAAGCTAGATGCAAACATTGTTTGAAGTTTTATAACAAAGAAGCAAACTCCAGTTTAAGAGCTCATGTAGAAAGGCCCTCTTGCAAGGTCTTGAAGGACGAATCCGGAAGTAGTTCGCAGCCGGAGATGACGAATCAAGGAACGGTGTTTACGTACGACCTTGAAGCGGTACGTCAACAGTTTGGCAACTTTGTGATTCAACAATCACTTCCTTTCAACCACTTCGACAACCCTCAATTCACGGAGATGATGCAAAAGTATGTTCAACCACGCTACCAACACGTAAGTCGTTCGACCCTTAGAAGAGATATGCTTAAAGCATGGAAAAACGCTAAATCCGAACTAATTTCATACTTTTCAAACTTACAAACTGGTGTGAACTTAACAACGGATGTGTGGTCGGTACCTAATGGTTCGCCCGACTCATACATTTGTGTGACGGCTCATTGGGTTGACCCCCGGTCGTGGCAAATGATGAAACGAACCGTTGCGTTTCAATTGTTTGATTACCCGCACACGGGTAGAAATATTTTTAAACTCTTGGATAAAGTCATTCGACAATACAAGATTGAAGATAAAATCTTTTCAATATCGTTTGATAACGCGTCCAACAATACGGCCGCGGTTGGCCATTTAAAATTAAAGTATAAACCTATTTGTGATGGAGCGTTTTTTCATAGCCGATGCATTGCACATATTATCAACTTGGCCGTGCAAGATGGGTTAAACGTGATCGAAACGCAAAGAAACAATTTTAAAAGAATGTTACGAGATGTTTTTAGCAACAATAAAACATTTTCAAGATACAAAAAATTTTGTGATGAAGCTAATTGTCAATGGTTGGGGCCCAATTGGGATTGTCCAACAAGATGGAACTCGACTTGTGATATGTTTGAGAAAGCCATCCAACAAAAAGAATCACTAGTTGCGTTTCATCAAATAATGTCAAGTAGGGGTAAATGTGCACCGTACGATCCTAGAAACTGGTTATTGATTGAGATCGTTACGGAGGTTCTTCAAATTTTTAAATCTTGCACAACTAGTTTATCCGGGGTTTACTATCCAACAAGCCCCATTGCTTTACCAAAAATTGCTGTCATGTGCACAAAGTTGACTGAAATTCATTGTAGGGGTGCACCTTATTTTGATATGGGTGCAAAAATGAAAGAAAAATTTATAAAATATTTTCAACAACTACCCGCTGTTTTGACCTGTGCGGCTGCGTTAAACCCTTGCATCAATGTTGGTGGTGTTGAAGCTTTAATAGAAAAAATTTGTGATGAGCTAGGGTTAAACGACGATCAAAACCCCTATTATAGCCAAACTTTAAAGAATGATTTCAACACCACATTGGCAAACATGTATGATGTTTACCTTACAAAACACGGGTCGTCTTCCCAAATTCATGACTCGTTAAGAGCTGTTGCCCAATCCCAATCCCAAACCGACCTTGAAATGGGGATGTACTACATGATTTGGGAAGACGCCGGTAAACGTCAAAGGGTAAACACCCCAAGCAGTGAACTTGGAAGGTATGGTGGTACCAACTTTGTGAAACACATGACTCCGGATGAATTTAGAAGTCTTGATTTGCTGGCTTGGTGGAGAGGTAAGGAGGATGAGTTTCCGATCCTCGCCGCCATGGCCAAAGATTTACTAACGGTCCAAGCTTCCACGGTAGCTTCGGAGTCTGCTTTTTCTGTTTCTGGCAGGGTTATATCGATTAGGAGGACTCGACTCACTCCAGCAGCTGTAGAGATGTCGATTTGCTACAAGGATTACTTGGACTCTTTAGACAGGGCACAACATCAACGCTCACTCGAGGGGGAAATGGACTATGAGGCGGCCTTGTATGAAGACGAGGTCAATCAAGGACACATTCAACCAATGACCGATGAAGAAGCCGCGTACGACGATTACCTAAGGAATAGCTCGGGATCGGGTAGCGAAGAAAATGAGTAACAAACATCAACTTGTTAATGTAATTGTGTCTAAGCATTCTTTAATGTTTGTATTTTTGAGTTACGAATATGCGATAACGATTTAATGTTTGTATTTTTAATGTAAAAGCTATAAATGAAAGTTATGTGTTTTTAATCTTCCAAGCAAAGAATGCTAACAACGAAACCCTAAACCCTAAACCCTAAAAAAAAAAAAAAAAAAAAAAAAAAAAAAAAAAAAAAAAAAAAAAACCGGTTAACCGGTTAGACCGGTTATTAAAAACCGGTTATAAAAAACCGGTTTAATAACCGGTTCTAACCGGTTTTTAAACCGGTCCAAACCGGTTTGGCCGGTTTGAGTTTTCAGCAATAAAAACCGGTTAATAACCGGTCCGGTTATTAACCGAACCGGTTTTTTTCTGGATAAAAAAAACCGGTCCGGTTAATAACCGAACCGGTTTTTTCAAAAAAACCGATTTGTGCACCTCTAATGGGTACGACCCGGACCGTTTACATGGAACCCGAACCGGAACCAGAACCGTTTACACGGAATTTTGAAACCCGGAACCGGACCATCTACAAATGGGTCGGTCCAGGTTTTGAAACGGGTTCTACGGGACGGGTTGGCGGTTTTCACGGGTTAGACCACATCCGCCGTCGCTTAGCCGTTTAGCTGTATTCTTCCGCTATACTTTTAGGGTTTCTAGATACAGATAGACTAACTTAACCAGTAAACAAAGAGGAACTTTCATGGAGCAGATGATAAAAGTATTTTAACCAGTAAATTGAAATTAAAGAAAGATAAAAACTATAAACAATAAAGAAATGAAGTTTGAACAATGAAAATATAAAATATTAGCGATTTATAAGAACCATAATATATAAAAAGATGCATATGTCTCACCAATGCATGTTTAAATTTTTGAAAAACATGTGTTTGAGAAAAGCATAGAGAAGCCGGAGACGGATTTCACGGTTCCGACTTGGTCCACCGGGTACAACCCGAAACCGACCCGTTACCCGTTTCAAGCTGAATTTCAGAACCGGACCCGTACATGGTTTCAAATAACGGTTCCATTATACGGGTACACGGGTTTCACGGGTTGGAACCGTGAGCTACACACCCCTAATGGTGGTAGGTTTTGGTATAAATAAAGAGAATATTATAATTTAGTCATTGTATAATTTTATGTATTTAGGGCATGTTTGGGATTGAGTTTGAAAATAGTTTATTGGCTTTTTCAAAAAATTATTTTGAAAAGCCAGGATTATGAGTTTTTAGAAAATTGTTTTTTAACATTTTCCAAAGCTAAAATAAAAAAAAAATTTTGTAATGGTTAAACACCTTTTAATTTATGGGCTTTTTGAAAAAACCAATAAGCCAATAAGGTGTTTTCATACTCAATCCCAAGCTTGCTCTGAACCCATGTAATATTCTATGTAATTATTTAGTCCTTGTAAAATTTAACTAAATTATAATCTTTAACTATATTAAACACATATAGCCATTTAAGAGTAAAATTATTAAAATACCCTCATGTGCACAACTTAACTGAAAAAACTTAAACTTAACGTCCGCTAGCATAAAGGTCCAAAAGCAAGGCAAAAATCAATTTAAAGGACATATAGTGAGACTCATTTTCAAAAATGACTCATTTCATAATTTTGAATATTCAAAGGACAAAATTTGTAATTTCTCTTAGAACCCTCTCGAATATCTCTATACTAGAGTGTTTGTGGTCTAGTTTATTCAGCTTTAAAAAAAGTTATAGGTCAATGGTTAACTGTTGTTTTTGACAAGGCAAACCAACCTAGTTGGGTGGGTTGGTCAAACCAGTCGGTTGATGGTGTGGTTTATAGACAGGTTAAAAATATCATCAATTTTAAATTAGTTTTTTCAAATTTTATCAAAATCTTTTGAATGATACAGAAGCAAGATGCCTAAGATACATATATATATAGTTACATGCTTTAAAGTGAAAAATAAGTTGATTTAGTATACATGGTTTGTCTTGGTCTGACTAGCATAAATCTCAAATTGTTAAAATTGAACTGTATGTTGGTGATCTTCATGTTAACAGGCTATGTTAGGTAATTGGGATTTATTTACAGACCAAATAAGAATAAGAATCAACATTGATTCGAGTTAGGAGGCGTGTAGTGCATACTCGACCAAAACTGTTATGATGAAAATAGTTTCAGGTGTGTAACTAATTGAAACTTGTGGGGTTGTATATGTAAATAGTTTGCATGGTTTTCAAAACCATGCTTTTAATAGATATACTATAATAAAATATTTTTATTATGAATTAGGGTTAATTTTGTATCAAAATGTAGTTTAGTTTAGTGTTATTTTGGAAAACTTTTTTTTTCAACCTATTTTGAAATTAATTTACAATTATAATAATTATAATAATAATAATAATAATAATAATAATAGTTTTTATTGATCATCAATAAATTTATGTAATTATGTCAAGCAAGTAATCATACCTAATACAAATACCTAACAAAGTAGCTACACCATGTGTTGTTGTAAATGCATGTCCCCAAACTAGCAAGACAAAGTCCACATTCAAATTTAATTTGATGAAAAGGAATCACTTGCTAATTGCTATTATAAAAACCTAGTACAATCCTGTCTCGAGTGGTATCATACACAACGTAATATTCATGCATTAGTAACGTGAATGAAACATGAACATAGTATAGGTATTTTCACAGTGACGGATCTAGAAGAAATATTCAGAGGTAGCCTAAAAAGCCTTTTATTGTACATTTAAAGTTCAAACAATGCAAATGAAAAAAAAAAACACGATAACAAATAAAGTTAAAAAGATATCTAATAGTTTTTTCCTATTCGGATTGCTTGATGTCAAGCCATTATATCGACATCTATTACTTTATCAAATGTTACTACTTCGACAGTACAAACTAGGGCATTGTTCATATTTCCTCTTCGAATTTTTAAAGCTTAAAGTCGGGCTATTACACCTACATTTATTGCTTAATCAAATGTTACTGTATTAACAACACAAACTAGAGCATTGTTCATATAATCATCACTCGTTCGATTACATAAATCTATGAGACAAGCTACAATTTAGAAAAACATAATCCATCATCAAATCAAACCCGTTTTGTCCAAAATCATTTAATGCTTGTTTTATTCCCTTAGAAGGGATAATTTCATATAATAATAACCAAGTTTCAAAAGTGTTTCAATTAGGTCACTCAACATTAAAAATAGACAGAATTACAAATTTTGTCCTTTAAAAAAAGCCAAAAACCGGTTCGTGTCCTTTTCTAAGTTTCCTTGCAGACGGTGTACTTTAAACTTTTTTTTTTCTACACGTTATGTCATTTACGCTAACTGGGTTAGAAAAACTCAGTTAAATGCCCTCACGTGAGGCGCATGTGAGGGCATTTTTGTCTTTTCACCTGTACCTGCAACTCCTTCTTCTTCTTCATTTTGCAGATCTTAAGCTTCTGTTTCTGTATCTAGGGTTTCACTCAAAAACAACAGGTTTCATATGGTACAGGTGATTTAACATCTTCTTAGCCGATTTAACATAATCACTAGATCCTATGGTAAACTGCAACATATTAGGATCCAAAGACTCACCAACACTCTGTTTCTCACCATTTACATTTTGCCCTAAACTCGGATTGCACACCGAATCACCATTACCCAAATTAAACACGAAATCAATAGTTTTACCTGTACCATTAACATGCTTTGAACTCACTGCATGTTTCTTCACCTTCACAGGCTTCTTCCTCGACGGACGAGCGGCGGCCTTTGAGGAATCAAAGTCAAAAGTATTGAAATGCCTGAATCAGTGTGGAGGCTAGGGTTAGGGTTTTGGAAATATGAAGGCTGCGTGGACAATGATGAATCTTCCAGTGCGGGTGACATGATAAGATACGGTGTGGAAGATTTGAGTGAGAAAACAGTCGGTTAATCGATAGCCGGAGAGTTGATTTCAGTTATTAAGCTTTCCGACTGACGATTGCTATTGATTGATGAAGAAGATGGATATGATAAGGTTTAGTGGTGGGTTTAGTATGGTACAGGTGAAAAGATGGATATGGTACAGGTGAAACAGAAGCTTAAGATCTGCAAAATGAAGAAGAAGGAGCTGCAGGTACAGGTGAAAAGACAAAAATGCCCTCACATGCGCCTCACGTGAGGGCATTTAACTGAGTTTTTCTAACCCAGTTAGCGTAAAGGACATAACGTGTAGAAAAAAAAGTTTAAAGTACACCGCCTGCAAGGAAACTTAGAAAAGGACACGAACCGGTTTTTGGCTTTTTTTAAAGGACAAAATTTGTAATTCTGTCTTAAAAATATTCCAATTAAGTCACTCAACTTTCATATTTTATTAAATTAAAGGTTTTAACACATTTTTTTAGCCATTTTCTTTTTGGTTTCACATAGGAAATCTTTTTATCTTTTTTTTATGTTGACGCCGAGTGGTGATGTGGATTTTATTTTTTATTTTTAAATTTTAATATAATTAACGTTTTTTAAATTTAAAGACATATTGCAAATTTCGACCCCCACATCTTTTCTTCCATTTCTTTCTTGACGCATAAAAAAATCGATGAGACTAAATTTGAAGATTTAGTGACCCGATTTGGAGAAAAATTGCATAAGTAACCTAATTAGAATACTTTTAAAACTTGGTTACTATTATATGAGATATTCTTTTAGAAAAGGATTGTAAAAGGACTTTTGGTTTGTGCAAAGTGGACTGCTAGATTCATATAAAATAAAGTCAGGTTTTCCTTTTACAGGGAGGTGGTGGGTAGACCCAACTTTATTTTCTAAACTAAACCTTTTAAGTACCTTGAAAAACTAACAAGTCCACTGAAAATTGTCTTCTTCAATTTCTTATTTACACAGTCCGCCGGACCGCCGCTTTTTGGCCAGAAAATATTTAAACATTTTCTTTTCTCTTTTAACGTCAAGGTTTTTTAGGGGTAACCTATTATTTGCTCAGGGGTATCCTATACTTAAAACGGAGGAAAAAACTATAATTTTACACTGAGGGGTAACCCGGGCTACCCCGCCCCTCATATAGAACAAGGTCATACATTAGTGCCGATATAATTAAATGAGCCGACGCCTGTGCAACAGACCTAGCATTTACCTGAATATGCTAAGGTTCACAGCCTAACTCAATAAACCTACAAACCTACAAAAAAATAAAGGTAAAACTAGACCAAAGGTACTTTCTATTATAACAGCAAATCAACAAGACCGTTAACCATGATGTCATATACTTATGTCCGGTCCCTTCGCCTTTTGTACTTTCTCAATGCTTGTTCTCTCTCAACCAAACTTGCAGATAAAAACCACTTACTAAACTCAACAACTTGCATGCCCATAAAAGTGGCAAGGCGCCTGAACTGCTTTATTTTATGTGCTCTCCTCAAAGAAGCGTTTGCCTTCTCACCATATTTCTTCTTTGCCATGTGTCTGGACAAATAAAAATGTGTTTGCGTTGGTACCTCTTGCATCATGTCAACGCCACACCCACGTTTGTGGCTTATTATATCTTCGTTACGGTGAGCATAAACAATACCTGAAAATTATAACAGAAAAGTAAGATTATATCTAATCATTAGGGTGTTCTTGCAACATTTTGAAGCCGGGACCAAGAAAGGGAATATTTGTACAAACTAATAAGTATTTGATCAAATACAAATACATTGACCCTTTTGAGATTGTCTTCCTCACAAAAAAAAAAAAAAAAAAAAAACCATATAAATAGCAGTATATGTATAGTTCATTTTATAGATTATTGGGTATGAGTTCTTATGCTTAAAAGTTCACGTATAACCCAATATGAGAAATAGTGAATAAATCATTGGCATCCAAAGTTTCTATTAATGCATACAATGCTGTACATAATTTGCGTGAACATATTCCATACTGCATTTTATAAGTTTATAACAAAGATATATAAAGTTTTGGAAACAAAGAGTCGTGATTAAATTCAGGGCCACCCAGCCCATTTAGCCTTTGTTGATAGAAGTGATGTGGTGGATAGATTCTTGTATTTTGCCCTTATAAATGTATTCTAAGAATGAAAATATATTGAACTATGTGCCAAGTAGAACGATTGGTGAATTTTGTAAAAGCAAAAAAAAATCTCACCCAACTCTTTGCTGACCGGGGCAATTCTTTTATTATTAAAAAGCTCGCTGTTGTCCCTTGCTTGTGGCGGTAGAAAACACATCCCAAAATCAGACAAAATGTGTTTTTCACCTTCTTGCTCATTCTCATTCTCATGTTCATCATGCGTTGTTCCTTGCTTGTCATGTGACTGAATGATCTCACTGGTGAAAAGCTTATCAGACAGATCACGAAACAAGTTGCTGATCCCAAAAAGCTCCCCTTGGAACTCCTTGCAATCCTGGATAAACAGTGTTAATATAGAAGTTTCCTAATATCATACATAATAATTGAATTTTGGTGATATACCTGGACACCTTCAAAATAACGTTTTTCGAGTTTTCCAGAAACAGCAATATTTGAGAGCTGTTGTTTGTAAACCTGGCGAGTGTAAACAAGTTCTTCAAGAGAACCAGCTGCTAAGAGCCGGAAAACCACAACATGTCGCTTTTGTCCAAATCGAAATGACCTGTCCTGTGCTTGCAAATCATGAGCCGGATTCCAATTTGGGTCAAATATTACTACACGATTGGCGCTCACAAGATTCAGTCCCAGCCCCCCAGCACGCGTCGATATAAGGAAAACCTACAATCAGACCACATATATTGTTGGATCTCCATTTGTTGCTATAGATGCCAAAGTGTATTTTAATGTACAAAAAACCTCCTTTTTTAGTTGAATTTAATTGCCTTTTGTAATAAAGTAGTTTTTGGTACTCGTATTTTTCGTTAACCTGTTTGCTTGGGCTTGAATTGAAGTCGTCAACAAGAGATTGACGCATGGCAGTTGGTGTAGATCCGTCAAGTCTTGAAAAACTGTATCCTTTTCGTATTAAAAACTTCTCCAGTATATCCAGCATCCTACAACAATGTCAAATGCTTTCAAAGTCACATGACCTGTAATGCTTCATTTAAAACTTCAGATCATAATCATTTTATCTCGGGGAGATTTCATATATACACTTGGAATTTTGCAAACTATCATATTTACCTAATAAAATAATTGATATCATATATAAAAATTCAATTACTAAAGTCATATTTGCCAATTTTATTAAATACAATTAATAATTTGACCATTATGCCCTTCTCTTTCTCCTTACACTCAAAACTGTCATATCTTAATGCAAGTTTGAAAGGTTATGCTATAAATGTCATAAATTTGAAAATGGGTACATACGATATTTACCCATTGTGCCCTTCTCTATCCCCTTACAAAAATTACCTTACAGAGTAACTAAAGAGAAGAATCTTGTCGCCATGTAAAATCCAAGATGACATCAGCTTTTCCAAAGCTTTCATCTTCCCACAATGCTCAACATCACTCAGACCCATAAAGCTCTCGCTCTGTGCATACCCTCCCACCACATCAATATCACTACCAAACACTTGTGATGCAAAAGCCATGTCTTTCTTCTGTTTATCTGCCTCGTCTTTTGAATTTGGTTTTATCAACTCCAAATGATTGCTTATCTAACAAAATATTTCAACAATTAGAAGCAACGCGTGTGTAAATATATGCTTAAATTAATAATAGGAGCAATTTCATAATGCCCCTACAAACTTGGAAAATACCATACCTACCCACGCAAAACTAAACATATCATATATCAAATATACCCAATTCAATAAAAACAATTTAATAAATGATCATCTTACCCTTATTTTTCAAAAACTTTCAAATATTATATACCCATCTTTAACTTCAAATTTTGTTGTCTACCCATTTTGATTTGGGTTTTTTTAAACATTTTTAACTTAAAATTTTTTTTATCATGCGATTATACCTTTTCGATTATCTGATAGTTTAATTATCTGATTCACACATACAGACTCGATTGTTTGGTTTGCTTGCTTATCGTCAACATTGATCAAAATCCAACAAAAAAATAGGGTTTAAACTTCAAACAAATACAAAAAAGGGGGTAGAATGATCACTAAGTATGAACTCATTAAAATTGGGCATATCTGATATTTTTAGTTTTGGTTGGGTATATATGAAAATTTTCAAGTTTGTAAGGGTATATATGAAGCTAATCCTTAATAAAATTAAGTATAAATAAGAAAGAAACCTGCTGGAGCTTTGTGAGGCAAGGAAGAACAAGACAAAAGGGACAAGAATCACAACCATCTGGATTATCTTTATGAAGATAAGGCCAAATAACACCATTTGGAACTGTTCTTTTACAACATTCCACTTGCTTTAAAGGACTTCCACAACTACACGGAACATCCTTATTAATAAGACATTGAATGTCTGGTATTTCTAGCATCCGCCTATAAACCCTCTTTTGTACCTCACTCATTGCACAAAACACAACATTGTCTTCCTTACCCATCATAAGATGCCCAATTGTCTCCTCTTTCGTTCTCCTTAACAAATACTTATGCAAAACCGACACCAACTGCTGCTTCCTCTTTTGAGCAATCTCAACATATCTTTCGGGTGCACTCGATCTCTGCCCGTGTTTTAACGTCTCTTCGTAATAATCTCTAAAATGTTCACGGCTACCTAACCCTCCAGGTAAAACCCAGTCAAACAAGTTGAATAATTCCATAATTTTGTTTTGCATTATGGTTCCGGTTAGACCATACCGTTTTCGAGTTTTGATGCCTAAGCAAGCTTCATAAAGTTTTGATTTATCATTTTTTAAACGGTGAGCCTCGTCAACGATCACAATCTCCCAATTAATCATTTGCGACAGATTCTTTTCATTAACTCTATATGTGTCAAAACTGGTTATAACTATTTCAATTCCATGAGATTCAATTTTGTCAACAATTGTGTCGCGGTTCGTACCATGGTAAATAGCAACGTTGAATGTTGACCATTTAGAGAACTCAGACTCCCAGTTTTGTATTACAGAGGACGGGCATATTATTAGCACGGGGCCTTTGTTTTCTTCTCTCCCGTTTGGAGGACTTTTCATGTCTCCATCTTTTTCATAAACAGCAGAAAGAAATGCAATTGCTTGAATAGTTTTCCCTAATCCCCTGATCAAAGAAAAATCATATTTACACCTTCGTTTAAAAAAATGTATTAATCAGGCATGTTCGTTTGATCACTTGATTGGTGATGCAAGTTGAAAATAATTATATTGATAAAAGACACATGTGTAGTTTCAAGGGAAGGCATTTTAAAAAGAGCATGGAAGATTAATGAAAAATTTAGGTAAATAAAGAAGCACTGACATGTCATCTCCAAGAATGCCCCCACAGTTTTTCTTGTACAAACTGTACAGAAACTTCACTCCTTCTCTTTGATGTTCTAACAGCCTGCAATTTATGGATGCGGCTACCTGCAAGATGAGAAATCATATTAAATGACATCTGATTGGAGAAATATCAAGATGGAATGGAAAGTTAAGGCCAAATGAAGTAGCAGATTAGATTTCCTCTGAAGATTAAGTTTGAGAAAGAATTACCGCAATTGTTTAAAATTCAAAAATGGAAATCACTTGCTAGAAATAAGGTAAAGCTTAAGGGCCATTTGGAACTAATATAATATAAAAAGACATAGTGGTAAAAAATATAATCATCCACCAAATGATGCAAATAGCGTTGAAGAAATTGCATAGAGAAGAATAAAAGAGTGATTGGATAATGGATATGCATACAAAGTGAGCTTAAAGTGACAGACAATAATAATAAGCAGTTTTAAAGAAGTGATGATCAAAAGCAATTATTGAGGGGCAGAATAATCTGATTCTTCAAATATTCGGTTTCACAAATAAATAATAATAGGTATCAATCCAATATAACAATTAAGGGTGTTTGATAATTGACCTGCACTGGAGGGGAAGTGGAAAGCAGCATTGGTTCATAAGGTCCGGTTGGATCAAAAGCCTCGAGCCTACGTCCGGCATCTTCTTCTTCTTCTTCTTTAAATTGAACATCATCATCAAACTCTCCTTCAACGGTAGCATCTGACTGATGGTTCCGTTGGCTGATAATTTGCTTTGAAGGAAGCAAGGAATTGTAATCATCAACATCTTCCAGGCGTAACAGTTGCTGAGACAGCGAAGATTTCGGAGGCTTTCTAGGGTTTACAGTTACTGAAGTAGCTTTTGAGGAGTAGTATGAAGTCGAAGGTTGTGATTGTGATCGTGATCGCTGAGAACAGGGCTTCAGAATCTCCTTGAAACTGCTTAACGACATCTGAGTGATTTACAAGACAAGAAAGACTCTCTGTTTGTATCTCTATTGTTTTTCCAAAGGGGATTTGGTTTTTATTTTTAAGAACTTACGAATTTTTGTGTGTTTCAAAACACAAAATAACGTGTTTACAAATGGTTCACGAACACTTATCGAATGAGATTTTATGTTCGTGTCCGTTCATTAAGGAAATGAACGTGTTCACAAACAGTTCACGAACAAAAATAAAATTGGCATAGCCTGGAGATTGAGACCGATGTATTCATCAATACGAATAATGAAAGACTGTAAATTAATCGAACGAACACGAACAAGGGCATGTTCGTGTTCATTCATCTAACTTTAAACGAGCACGGACACTTAATCGAACAAATATTTATGTTCATGTTCGGTTATTTAAAAAATTAAAATTTGTGTTCATTTATTTAAATGCTAAACGGACATAGCTGAACAAATATAAACGAAAATAATGAAAACTATTAAATGAACACAAATTAATAAATATAAAACATTTAAGTAGATTACTCATCCAGATAATATCTAATTATTTCTGTTAATACATAAACAAACATAAATGAGCGAATGGAACATTTGTTCATGTTCGTTCGTTTATTAAATAAACAAACATAAACGAACTTCCTGCCTAACGACTCACAAACAGTTCACCGAACATTCTATTTGTGTACAGGCCTAACTACAACCAACTTGGCAGCGCTCTACAATCATGCTAGAATCAATGTCACTACAAAACACAGAGTCGCACTGGACTGGACAAGCATATAATAGGCTTTAGGCCCAAATTAGTATTTAGGGTGGCTACTGGACCTTGTATAAAGGATTAAGTATGTAGAAATCAATTCAAGTTAGATTACGTACTGTCTGTCTGATACTGATGTTAAAGTGGCAAAATAGCTGTTGTTGGGCTTGTAACTAAGGATGTTAACGTGCTGGGTATTGCTAATCCCATACCCATATCCGGTTGTAAAAATCAATCTCATACCTGGCCCATTACACGTCGGTGTGTGTCGAGTAGTTACCCGTTAGATATCGGGTATACCCGTTTGTTAAAAAAAAGTCTCTTTTGGATTTTCAAGTATATTTTTTATCATTATACTTATCCTATATATTTAAGTTTATATATGAACTATTACAAATTAAAATATAACGCATTACGTACATATGAATGTTATCATAAATAAATAATATTACTTTAATTTTTATATAACTTTATGTATAAACTTGATAGCATATAAAATTAAATAATATTTTTTAAGCACATATCTTAAAACAAAATATTTTTTTTTTCGTAAATGAACCTACAAAAATGAAGTGTCATTAGACAAAGGTTAAGGAAAATAAATTAAAAATTTTCAAGTTTATTTGGGTAAACAGGTATGTGTTTTCAGGTAATCGGGTTGGGTATCACTAAATCCCATACTCGGCCTGTACTTGCGAAAACTTTTCAAAACTAATCTCATACCCAGCCAAATACCCGTCGGACTTTGGGTATATGCATCCCGGATGCTTTGGATTTCTTGTATACCCCTCAGGCTTGGATTATTTTGCCATCCCCACTTGTAACAGGTTTAAGTAATCTCAACCCCATACTTGATTATAAAAGCTTGTCTCGTACCCGGTCCAGAACTCGCTCGGTGTTTCTCAGGAAACTATTCGTTGAGCATTGAGTTTATATTGGGAATACCCAAACCAAACCCCATTGGATATCTATCAGGTGCATATATATACACAACATGGTAATTAAATATGGTATATATACTTAAAATAAACACTATATATATTACTTACATAAATATGATACATATGTGTGCACATACATATTTAAAATAGATAAACAGGAATGAAAATATGTTGGATATATAATCGGGTTTGGTAAATGGATATTTTGAGCAACCACGAGTATATGGGCGGTTAATGAAAACCCACAATTCATGGGTGTCGGTTGAACCGTATCAAACTAGTCTAAACAGTCAGGAACCTTATCTAAATATATAAGCAACTCTGTATTCAACCTTGACTGCGAGCAACCTTTGTTTTTGTCCATCTCATTTAGCATGCTTTCTTAACCTCTCCCCGTTTGTATTTATTCATGCCTAAACCCACAACGTTGACCTGAAAACCGCAGTTACCATCTGGCCGTACATTTGTGATTCTTAAAATATATGGGTAAAACCAAGTGGTAATATAAGACTTGAACCTTTTTTATTATTGGGACATCATTTTGATCTAACATTAAAGGAAGACCAAGGTCAGCTCTCGTCTCTTGTTTTTTAGGAGAACTTTTTGATGGTTTGGGACGCATGCTGGGCATCTTAAATTGTGACTATGACCGGAGTGTGACAAGGAAGGGGTTTCATGTGTCAACGGCTCTTATACTAGTAACTGGTACGAAGGCTGACTACTGTAATACGATTTTTCTATAGGTAACTGATACGAGGGTTATCCGTAAGGCGGTTCTGGTTGTTTAAATGTTCATTATATCTCACTTCAAACTTCATTTTCATGAAAAGTTACAACTTATTACATGTTTGTCTAAAAACTACTATTTTCATGAAACTTGAATCGAACAGATGGAACTATAAAATTGACGGAATAGGAAAAATTTAAAAGGGCTTAAAAAAATTGTATGCTTATATTTACATGTGTTGTCTATATATTTATATATTTGTTCATATATAATTATATATAAAATAAATTAAAAATATTCTAGCTGAACCGAACCGAACAGACCTTTGCTCGTTGCTTGGCTTGTTTACAAACCGAACTGAGTACAGTGGCTCGTTTACAATCATGCACAAAACGAGTGAGCATATATTTTCCGAGCAATTTCTAAACAAGCGTCGAACAAATTCAATCGACGAACGATTTGAAAGGTCCTAGTGTGTCTAAATTTAGCTGGGTCTGGTTGTAGGACCGTTTTCTTTTTTCCCATGACTGCATTAATTTTGTTTCATGTATTTGGTCTCATTCATTGACTGCAACAAGTAATGGGCTTCCACATGCATGAGGGGCCCACTCCACCTCAATCAAGGTGGCCGACATTCAAATCATTTTAAGTTTAGCCACGCTCGTGCCGACTGCCGACATCCATTGACTTGCATTTTATAAAAAAGTTGAAACGAATTGATCCACATTTCTTTTCTTTTTAGTTGACATATTATGAAAATAATCTAAAAGATTAATTTCTACTATGTTTCGTCGTAAATATATATAGACTTTTTAAGCGTGTTAGTTTGACTTTTTTTAAAACGGCATATTCTACTTCTATTAATTACTTCAAACACCATTAAAAAGTTACATAGATTCAAATACTTCGACTCAGATTAGGAGTCTGCTCCTATAATTACACGGCTTTATCAATGAACTTCAACCTCTACCTACTTGATAGGGACTTCACCTTATGTAACACCTTTGGAATATGTAATATGGGTTACAACCCTTTTGATAAAGACATATATTTTACCTACAAGGTGAAGATTGAAAACTACAGTAACCAATTTGGAACATAATTGTGTAAAATTATAATATTACTATTAATATACATTTTGGTTATGTAAATGCGTTTAAAATTATGTATATGCATGCAAAGTTTTACACACACAAAAACTCATTATAACTATTTTGATTTATGTAAAAAATATTTAGACTCAGGGAGCGACCTCTCAGCAATTGATGCTTCAGGAGATTTTGGGTCTGACAATGGGTCACCAACCCCCAGTGCTTGAGCTACGTAAGTGTATGTTACTTTTTATAAGGAAGAAAGAATAGAAGATTATAAGGTATGAAAATGTATTTTTAACTTTTATTTAATGATTATATTTTTTAATTTGTTTTATGATAAAAAAAATAGTTTAAATTGGGTTGCACAATTCTCGCATTATTTGTGTCAAAATTGAACCACCTTACTTATGACTAGTGCATATTGGTTCTGAATATTTTCCTACAAACTGGTGTTGCAAATGATGTTACAAACTATACGCATTATTAAATAAGTGAAGTTCCTATGAATGGGAAGTTCTTACGATAGATTTATTACAAAAGTCTTGATTTTGTGATGGGCCCATAGTTTTTCTTATACTTTTGCTTGTTTTAGCTCTAGTTCAGACTTAGCGTTGTTTGGCTTGTCGACTAGTAAGGAAGGCATAGGTACTTTCGAGGGGGTTAGACGTTGGTGATACTTTTTCTCGTTTATATGCTCTTTTATCTCTTGCTACTATAGTTTGCTCACCGCCTTTGCTATTATAGTTTTGTCAACACCTTAAGCTAATTGTAGTTTACTATTATCAATTTTATCACTTTTGTATGGTTCTTGTTTTGAGGCTGTTAGCCACCTTTTTATGTTATCTGATTTATATGATGTACGAGTTAAATTTTTTTTTTGGAGTTGAGGGTCTTACTGCGAGTAATCTTTCTTCCCATAGGGATACAGGTAAGGTAGCGTACATACCAATCTCCCTAGCCCCTACCAATAGATATCATGGTGCATAAAATTGGTTAATGTTATGAAGAACAACTTTAAGCTATTAACTTCATAATGCGAGGAAGTTACTACTACTAGTGAACATGCTAACCCTGATTAGTGCCAAATAAGATTTAGTGATGACATGACATTTATAATTAACTTTTAACTATTACTCTAATGTAGCATTGTTTAAAGGTTATAAATACATCTTTTTTATCAATTACTTATAGATGTTTTGCTCGTTTTTAACATTAGTGCATCAATTATACATTTAACATAACAATAAAACCACACGATGATTTACATTTGTTTCATATTGGGATTCTAAATTCTCTATGTTAACTAACCTTTATTGTTGCAATTCAATTCCTGAATATGAAAACTTATGATAGTGTCTCAACAAACCACAAAGATTTATGAATAAGTTCCCAATGTGGACGAGAAAGATTGTGCAGTTGAGCACTTCATGGTGATGTATGATGCTGCATAGCATTCCATAAAAAATGGACCCCAGATACCAAATATAGTACGTTCTGTCCCCTAATCCGATAATCTCTAGTTTAGGTAATGGTTTCAACTAGGAGTGTGCATGGGTCGGTTTGGAGGGGTTTTGAGTCAAACACATAACCATAACCGATATGTCGGTTAATGGATAACCATAACCGACCCGTTATGGCGGTTTTGATTAATCGGTTTTGTAGGTTATAGTGAGTCGGTTATGGGTTAACCGTAACCAAAACAATGTAACTGAGCTTAAAAGTTTGGTACCAATTATTACAAATAAACGACATGGCATAATCTAACAAGGTATATAATTCAATAATATAAATACCAAATATTCAAAAAAGAATGACATCATATAATCCAACAATGAAATTCAACTTAATTTAATAACAAACGTTCGTTGAACCAAAACATCAAAATGATATAATCCAATAACATGTTTGGTGGAAGTTAATCCCAAACATATTAAACATATTGTTGGTTAAATAAATGGATCAGTTCGGTTATAACGGCTTTAGAATTATCTTTAAACAAAACCGACCCGTATTTGGCGGTCTTTAAAAATTCGATAAACCAACCCACCGGTTATGTCGGTTATTGGTTAAAATCGGTTCGGCTATGCTGGTTATGGTTCGGTTTAACGGTTATGGCGGCTAAGTTGCTCACCCCTAGTTTCAACAATTACAAATCTTAAATATATCTTTATAATAAGGATTTTGATGTTTATTTTGCTAGAAGTTGTCAAAAATCTTACGGAGTATTAAATAATGAGACATTGATTGCCCAAAGCCTGTGGAAGAAGCAATATATATGTGATGAACATTAGATATGTCAATCATGTACAATCTCATACGTGGAGTGGCATTTAATACATCTCTATTTTGAAAGTCTTATCCAATTTTCTTGATTACTCAAGTAATTATACTCAACTACAAATCATCACAATAAGCTTCGATTTTTTTTTAATTATTAAATGATGCACACTAAAAGGATTAAACTCTTTACCTTCTATTTTATACTTAAAACTATTTTAACACCCCATTAAAATGGAAATGGACACAGTAAATAGGCTTTGATATCTTCATTAGATTGTTGAATACAAAATAATATTCAATATTCAATAATTTCAAACAAAAACCGTAAAATATTCCCACTTTACTTTCTTTAGTTAAAAAAATATACAAAATAATAAAATATATCCAAAAATAGTAACAAAAAAGACAAAGTTAATAATTATTTTTAATAATGTTGAATATTTGGTATCCAACTAAGTCATAATACCTGTCACGGTCACGTTCTCTCTCTCTCTCTCTCTCCACATACACTGATAAAAATGATCATAGTCATCCTCACGGTATGCCAGAAGGTACAAGAACAGATCAGGTGATGGCTAATTCTGTGCTTTCGCCGTTGCTCGGAGGAGAAACCAGTAGAGGCGGCCGCAAACCTTTCAGTCGGAGGTCCGATGCCATCGCTTACGGATCGCCCTATCAGAAGGCCGCAGCTCTCGTTGATCTCGTAAGTTACTTTCATTCCGGTAGTTATTGTTTATTTACCAATTCTGTTTTTTAAATCACATAGGTTAGGGGTATGGATTATTATTATTATTATTATTGCTAGGAGAATTTATATGTTATTATTGCACTTAATTGAGTTGAATTTATGGAGATCACTGTTATTTGAAGTGTTTTATATGAAATAGAGATGGAATTGTGAATTGTGTATGACTCCATATCAATTTATCTATCAGGTGCTTGACTATATGTTCTGTGATCTTATATATTGAGAAGTTTCATTCTCTCCTTCATTGGTCAAAAGAATGCTATTATTTTCGGTTCGGGAGGGATTATTTAGATTAATATGTCCACTAGATGACTATGCTATTTATTGATATGGATTGATGCCAGATTTTGCTGATTTGCAACTTTTTTATTCCATTGACATTGTAGTGGTTGATATCGTGTCTTGTATTTAGTAGTTATGCTTTTATTCTCCTGCTATTCAATGGATTTGGCACGATAACAGGAAAAATAATTTTCAGTTGACATACTTGTGCTCATATGTTGATGAGTATGACTTTTTCGTATGACATATATATATATATGTGTGTGTGTGTATATATATATATGTATATATATATGTGTGTGTGTGTGTATATATATTGTTATTAGGTTTTTTCTTCTTTGGCTTGATGACCGATTTTGTATTCAATTTAGTCGCATCTTTATTAAAAATTAAGTTAGCATACTCGTGTGCATAGTAACATATTGGTTAATCTTATTTGAAAGAAGTGACATTCGTGCCCAAATATATACAAACATGAAGAGGCATCATTTTACTAGAACTTGCCACATGTTGATGAAATCTAAAATTTGTCAGCTAATAAATACAGTTTCCTATATGCAGGCTGAAGATGGAGTTGGTCTCCCAGAGGAAATCCTTGAGTCACCAAACATTGAAACAGCTGCAAAGTTCTACTTTGCATTCATTCGCTTTGACATAATATGGACCCTTAATATTTTTGCGCTGATAGCTTTGAATTTTTTTGAGGTCAGTGCCACAAGCTTGCTGGCTGCTTTTAAAATGCTGTTTTATTTGTCTTTATCTTTTAAGTTCTGTTGTCATTTCTTCTATCATGATTATTTATAATTACTTCAAATTCTGCTACAGAGACCATTATGGTGTACCAGTGTTTCTGAGGTTTCTTGCAGTAACAGGGACTACTATTATCTTGGGGAGCTTCCATACTTGACTAATGCAGAATCTCTTGCTTTTGAGGTTTGCTTCCTTTGTATTCTTTACATGTTTATCATTTATTTCATGACCCTTTTTGTTGATGTAAATTATGTATACTTAATTGAGTCTATATTGCAATGCTTTGCATTGTTGATCAGAACAGTTAAACATGTATTTATTTATTTTTTTGCATTTCATTCATGAGTCATGACCTATGGAAAGGGATATCTTTATTGAGGTGGTTTCAGTACAAAGTCATTTTTTTTGTAAAAAGCGTAGGTCATGATATTATCATTGCATAAATCTTAATCATTGAGTTGATTTGATCAGTGATCCAGATTGCTTCTTAGTTCTTTAGGAAAAAATGACTTTGTATTTGATCCTCTGGCCCTCTATATATACATATTTTATATATGTATTTTTATGTGTGTGTCTATGTCTGTATGACACTACTACTTCCTAGCGCGTGTGGTATTGTTTATTTATGATTTGATACATATCCAAGAAACACACAAATTAAACGTACCAACTATTTCTAGTGGAAAGTGCTGGGGAATTTCATGAATAACATACTTGAATATTCTGATTATGAAACTACTTTCTTATGCAGGGTGTAACCCTCATCATTCTTGTGGTGCATACTTTATTTCCTATTTTGTATGAAGGGGGATCTCTCTATTGGAAAAACAACGTTAATAAGCTAAAGGTACACGATTGCCAAATGCATTCCTTTTTGGATCAATCTTTGTTAACAAACGCGCGTAAACACACACATATGAATATATTACATTCACATGTGTAGAATAGTCGGTCAGTGAGTTTTCCATTTAAGACATGACATAAATAATAACAAAAAAAGATGTTACTGTCAAAAATTTGTAATTCTTAGTCTGTTTTATATCAAACTAACGTTGATGTCTTGTGTTACATATATATTCAGGTCATATCACTATTAATTCTTGTTGCTGATTTAGTAGTAGATATTCTCTATCTCTCTCCCGTTGCCATCTATTCTCTTCCACTGAGGATTGCACCTTATATCAGGGTAGTTTTCTTCATCTTGAATATCAGGTATGATACAATACTAATTTAAATCATTGACTAGAATGATAGATGCAGTTAATTAATAAATGTAACTTTTTATTTTGTACTCGACTTAGGGACTTACGAGACAGCCTTGTTGTATTGGGTGGAATGGTTGGCACATATCTCAATGTGTTGGTATGTGAATATTATATTACACTTAGAGTTCCACTTCTTTATTTCCATTGAGAATTTGAGATGCTGACATTTAGTTGAATTGCTATGTAGGCTTTGTGGCTTCTGTTTCTACTTTTCTCTAGTTGGTTAGCCTATGTCATATTTGAAGATACCCAACAGGGAACTACACTCTTTTTTTCTTACCCTGCTACATTGTATCAAATGTTTGTTTTATTTACCACGTCCAACAATCCAGACGTTTGGATTCCTGCCTACAAGTGAGTTACTTATTATAAATTACATCTCACAACTTTATCAAAATTGTAACTGTTTTATGTGCACAAGTAATAGACAAAACCTCTGTGGTTTAACTCATTGTGTTTATGGTATTTTAGTAATGTGTTTTTTTGTTGTTTCTAGATCATCAAGATGGTCTTCCCTTTTCTTCGTCCTATATGTGCTTCTGGGTGTTTACTTTGTCACAAACCTGGTTCTTGCTGTCGTATATGATAGCTTCAAAGCTGAGGTACACCCTGCTTGAACCCTTTATATCTCTCTAACTTGTAGTTTGAAATTCAATCTATTTATTAAGGCAAAGACACACGCTGACACACATACCCTAAGTTCTATGTTTACGTTACAATCTTGCATGCCCTCTTAACTGCAGCTTGTTAAACAAGTTTGTTCAAAGGACGAAATGAGGACGAGAATATTGGGGAGAGCCTTCAAACTCATTCTTAAACCTGTGAGTATGAGTCATTAATGTTGTCAAATCCTCTCCAAACTGAATTTTACCCTTATTTATGGAATTTCTTTAAAAATCAACAGGGTGCTAACTGTCTAGATAAAGAGCAGTGTATTGAGTTGTTTGAAGAACTTAATAGCTACAGGTAATTCACTTGTTGAAATTATATGAATTGACTGATCTTTTAGCATTCCTATAGAATTAGCTATTTCTGTGTGGCTTTATTTAACTGTAGGTGTAGAAATGTTGTTTGCAATCTCTTTATAGATTGGCAGTTTCTTGAATATGACTTGTGAATTGTGATCTTGCAAGTTCAATACATCACCTTTCTAATATCTTCAGGAATATCATATTTATATTCCTGATGCAATCTCTTTTTTGAGTCGTGCCACTTTTCTTTTATGGTCCCTGTTATGGGTACTAATAATCACCTTCTATTCAGGTCACTACCAAAAATATCAAAAGAAGATTTTGAGTTGATATTTAGTGCACTGGATGATAGTGGAGATTTTAAGGTATCATTTGGTCAATTGCTTGTTGGATGCACATTAGAGTTGCTAGGGCTTGCAAAACATGTATTTTGTTTCATTTTTTTAACTACTATCTTAGTCTATTCTGATCTTTTACATGTAGATTAATGCAGCAGAATTTAATGATCTTTGCAATGCAATTGCCTTAAAATTTCAAAAGGAGGATACTGTAAGTTAGTAATTACGAGATTTTCAAACAAAAGAAGGCAAAATATCTCACATGTGCCTTCATTTTGCAGGAACCTTGGCTAAAAAAGTTTGTCTTTTACAATTCTTCAGTATCTGAAGCACTGAAAAACTTTGTAAAAAGCGCAACGTTTGGATATGTAGTTGCTTTTGTTCTCCTCTTGAATCTAGCTGCAGTTATTACTGAAACAACGGTATGACATAGATCATTAAGAAACATATACTTTTGAAAATGTGTCTTCAATGTTAAGTCTACCATAGTTAGTTAACAATACTAGTGTTTGGCTGTTTGCCAACATGACAATATTATTCTATTACTAAAAATTTTTTTTACTGATTTGATCTCTTTCTTTGACAGCTTGATATACAAAACAACTCTGGTCAGAAATTCTGGCAGAAGGTAGAGTTTATCTTCGGTAAGGAACATTTATCTCCAAAAATGTTCATTTTTTTAGCATTGAGGTAATATACTTGTTCATATAATAGCAATTTGAAAACTTCTTTGCATGCAGGGTGGATCTATGTTCTCGAAATGGCTTTGAAAGTTTATACATATGGATTTGAAAACTAATGGAAAGATAGCCAAAACCAGTTTGATTTTATCGTCACATGGGTCATAGGTAAATTTCACATTTCCTATAGCAACATAAGTGATTATTCCTCTTTTAATCAACAAATACTTTGTTAAATGGGCGGTTACTTACATTTTGTTACTATTATTGGATGTTGTCAGTTATAGGAGAAACAGCAACATTTGTATCTCCGACAGGGCTAACATTTATTTCAAATGGGGAGTGGTAAGGATGTAATGATTTTCATTTTATCTAAAACATGGTGATAAGGTTCTGGTACTGATGGAGAATCATGTTGCCAGGATTCGTTATCTTCTTATTGCAAGAATGTTAAGATTGATCAGGCTGTTGATGCATGTTAAAAGGTATCGGGCCTTTATTGCAACATTTTTGACACTGATACCAAGTTTGATGCCATACTTGGGTACTGTCTTTTGTATCATGTGCGTTTACTGTACATTGGGTATACAGGTACTTTTGGTTCTTCTATATGTTTGGTTTTATATATCATATATTACACTTACATGTATCTTAATCATGATCCTTTTGCGTGGTAGATCTTTGGTGGGATAGTGAATGCTGGGAATCCAAATTTACCAACTACAGATCTTGCTGATAGCGAGTATCCTACAATTTACATTGTTCAGTTGTTCACTAACCACATCAAGCGAATATGATATATTTGCTTGCTGTTGAGTTTTTCACTGAATTTCCCTTGACTCAATATTAAACAGTTACTTGTTATTTAATTTTAATGACTTCCCCAATGGTATGGTGACACTCTTCAATTTGCTTGTGATGGGAAACTGGCAAGTCTGGATGCAGGTATCATCAGTTCTAAAGAAACGATAAATAATTTAGTTAAGATCACACTTAGTTTTAGTGGACTGTTTCAGGATTATGTGGTATTGACAGGAACTTCTTGGACTTATGCCTACTTTGTCAGCTTCTATCTAATAACAGTTTTGTTCCTCCTCAACTTGGTGAGTCCCCTGATTCAATTTAACTGTCAAATACATAGCACATGCAAAAACTGAGTTAACTTGAATTTGTTTGTTTTTACATGAAATTGTAATTAAAATGTTTTGTGCAGATTGTGGCATTTGTATTGGAGGCATTCTTTGCTGAGTTAGAACTTGAATCTCCTGAGGAAGAAGAAGAAGGGAAGGTTAGTAAACTTCAATCAAATCCTGTGTTGACCTTAGATGGTTTCTAAACAATAATAAGTTAATAGCTCCTCTGTTATTATAGCTCATGGTCTAAACGATCATTGAATTTGCACATGATTGAAGAATTGTTTTGTTTTATGTGTCTATATACGCACGCGCGCTGTACATAGAGAGAGATGCTTATGTCACAATCAATAATATGTTGAGAACTACAAGAATCGCCTTAATCTCTGTACAATCTATTACATAAATTGATTAGAATTCATGTGGTTTCAACATGTCTAGATTTGTTTTTGAAAAATAATATATTTATACATTTTGTCTACATGTGCAAATAAGCTAAATGCACATCATGGCCGGCTGGAGGGTGGCGCCGGTCCGACCGTCGGCCGGGGCACGCAATTTTTAGGGGCCAAAACTTTTTGTATCTATATTTTTTATATATACATTTAAAAATATAAAACTTAGATAATATGAATTGCTCTTTACCATCATATAATTATTGGGCCCAAAATTCTTTTTTATCCGTAGTCCATTTAATCAAGTTTAAATTATTGGGCCCAAACTAAAACAAAAAAACTACAAAAATTAAATAATAGTTCGATGCAAAATAAAAGAAAAGGCGGTCGATCGAAATTTCTCTTCAGTTCCTTCCTTTATGAATGCTGAACAACGACCAACCTAGCCGACCACCACTGTTGGTTCGTTGTTAACCACCAGGCTCCTCCACGGTTGCCACCAAGGACCAAGCTATTTTTTTTTCCAATGTTATGAGAGTTTCA
The DNA here is from genome assembly GCF_021521415.1 of Bidens hawaiensis. Lineage (NCBI taxonomy): Eukaryota > Viridiplantae > Streptophyta > Magnoliopsida > Asterales > Asteraceae > Bidens > Bidens hawaiensis. The sequence goes on along the minus strand of NW_027491820.1, from coordinate 466,185 downwards.
CAAATAATTGGTTAATCATTAGTTATTACTGTATTTTTTTTAATAATATATTTTTCAATGTTTATTGTTATAACATTAAGCCTTGTTTAAAAAAATTAGCTTATATATTTCTTTACTCGTTAAGGCTACGGGCCTTTTTATTTTGACTCGGCCGAGGTATTCAAATCCTCGGAGACGGCCGTGATGCACATGAGTACACTGTTATACTTTTATTTAACAAAATAGGTAAAATCAAAGAAAGAGTGAGGAGGGAGAAATAAACCATATTTTTCTTCTTCAGTTTCGCCATTTTCATTGACACTATGTAATATGTGCATAATTGTGGCTCTGAACATAATTGTGGCTCTGAACATAATTGTGGTATTGAGATGATGATATTTCATATTCAGTAAAGATGACCACAAACATGTTAATTGCTAAGAAGCGATGATAATTTGAGATTTTCAAATCACCGAGCAGCTAGTATAAAGCCATCCGATTTATCATTTGAGCATCATTTAATGCGTATTTAATGTTTCCTTTGTGCATGAATTTCCAGAAAATTGGAGCAAGGGGACGCCGTAACATGGGGTAAGTATCACAAAGTAACTACATGATCATTTGAATTGCTCATTTGCTTACATCTTGTGATAAATTTTGTGACATGTCAGAACAAAGACGCGCAGTCAGAGGGTTGATATGCTACTTCACCACATGCTGAGCTCAGAGCTGCATCATTCCGATTCTGACTCTCCATCATGAAGACATACATAAATCTCCCAGGTAGTGTGTAATACTGAATTATTTTAAAACCAGTCAGGCGGGCTAAATTGGGTGTCAAACGGGTCAAATTGATAAGTGAGATAAAGGCCAAAGTACACATGTATCGTTTTAATACACAAGAGAGTTTTATTTGAAACAATAGAGTTTCTCTGATCATATATAATGCATTGGTTATCTAAACAAAATGTGTTCACATTTCAATCAAAACCGACCCATTTTGGCCCACACCAAAAATGCTCCTGTACGAGCCAACAGATGGAGAAAACACGACTTTGTTTATTACATTTGACAGTGATGATGATGATATGCCCGCTAATTATCTTTGTAACATTGCATGCAGGTCGAGATCACAAACAGGTGTAAAGAGTAGCAATGCAGATAATATTCCCTATTTTTTTTGTATTTGAGACAAATTTCATGTTAATATACACATTCCACTAGTGATTAAGTGAATTGCAGATGTGTGACCGAACAGACAGTTCATTCTGGTTTTGTTGCTGATAGTGTGTTTACTTTTCTGTTTATGCTAAGCAGACCGCCTCGCATTTTGAAACTTTCTGTAGATAGCAACTGTGCACACATTTGCGGATATTCTACCTAATAAATTTTCCCTTTCCTGCTACGTTATTTTAACGGGACTTAAGTTTAGGAGTGCAAGCAGTTTTGTTCCTGCGTTTTTTTAATGGAAAGAAATGGAAAGGAAAACTTTTAATTTCCCTCCTAATTTTCCTTCTAAAATGAACGGTTTTGAATGGACAGATTGTAAAATCACTACTAATTTCCTTTAGAATTCTTTAATTTCTTTTCTTTTTTTTTTTTGTCAACTCTGGAATACGAAGTTAAATGATATATTTTTCTTCTTTCTCTCCTTAATTTACTCTCTTCTTTTCTTTATTTTATTAATCTCGGGAACATAGCGTAAGGGTTTCCCGAAGAATCCTTCTACACATGAAATTGAAAGAAACTTAAAAGACATGTTATTTGTTCTACTTTTCTATTTTTCTTTCTTTACAAAATTTTAAGGAATGGATAAAAGATTGCAATACGCTCAATATTTCATGTATTAACCTAGAATACTAACAAAGTTGGTGGTAAAGGATGGAAATTGAAACAAGATAAAGGAAAATTGGATTTTAATAATTCAAACTATCGGCTATTGGTCAATAATAATCTCAACTAACAAAATAACTAGTGACAATCTCAACTTTTAGTTTTGTTACCCATAACAATCCTACTTTAACAAATAGTTAACTCCATTAACTTTTGATGATGTGTCGTATGATGTGACGATTAGGTGGCCATGATTTGGATTTTTTGATAATATGACGTGTGATGTGGCATTGAAATATATAATTTTATTAAATCAATTATATTTAATATACTTTTGTTTATATTTATATAATTTATATTAAATGACGGTGGTCGAACCACCCTCTCCCCTGCACATCACGTTTTTCTGGTACCAAATTTCCGGCCATCTTAGTTTTCCGGCGACCATGCAATCGACCGCAAATCATCACGAAAACCTGTCATGTTTACTCGAAGTAATAAACGCAGAATCTTGCGTTCTAAATGACGCGGTTACGACCTGTCAGGCTTTCTGATTGGAATTCAAATCGTCACCTTTGCCCTCTCAAAATCGGCCACTTATGTCATCCGAGTCCGCCGCCGCCGCAAGCTTTCCGGCGACGCTTCGCCTGTATCAAAGTGGGCACTATTCATGGTAACTATTATATCAATCGAATCGCCTCTTCTTTCCGATTAGAAGCCCTATGTTTTTATTTACAAACTACAACGATGAAGAACGAATTTTAAACATGAAACTGAGTCAGGTTTTAGGGCTTGGCTGAGTATCGATATATTCTTTGGTGGTGTCCTGTTAAGGGAGACGATGATAGGACACAGGGACTATTTTTATAAATAAAATATATGTAATCTTATTAATTATATTAATAATTTACATGTAATCTTATTAATTATTTAAATATTTTATGTGGGTCTCAACTAAATTGTTTTGTATTTTTTTACTTTGTTAACCGAGGGTATTTGGGTAATTTCATAATAACTTAAAGAATATAACTAACGGAGTTAATGATTTGTTAAACTAGGATTGCTAACGGTAACAAAACTGAAAGTTGGGATTGTCACTGGTTAGATTATTAGTTGGGATTATTATTGGTCAATAGTTGATAGTTTGAATTATTAAAATCCAATTTTCCCAAAATAAAAAAGAAAACGTAAAGGATATATTGTGTGTTTTTAACCATCAAGGATGTAAATTGGAAGTAGTGCCCGCGTAAAAGACAAATTCTGTAATTGCCTTAAAAGAAATGAAAAAAAATAGAAAAAGAAAATCGGTTGGTTGGTAGTAATTTACTCGTAACTCTCGAACCATCCCATATATATGTGTGGTATATTCATTTGGATATTCGATGATGATATTTAACATGTATTTAAAGTTTACCTCTAGTAATTTGACGTTGTTGGTCACAAGATGATACAACAAAGGATCCAGAATATTATATTTGTTCAAGCTAGTGTCGGTCGGTGCTGTAATCAAGAATTATATATATTTATTTGTTAGTGTCGGTGATTTAATGACGGGAGAGTCTCCACCAAGAACATATATTGGTTCATGTGTCGGTGGTGCTATAAGTACGGGTGTCTCCACCAACATTAATGCCACCGGTTGTATGAGGCAACTCCCGATTGGTTAAGATGGCAGTACTTATGTTCATGGCTCAGGTGTCAGAGCTATTGTTATCACACGGCTCCACGGATGGCATAACCTAAAACATTTCAAGTAAGACCATCCGCATTATAAGGACGTTATAGGGGCGGGTAAATGTCCAACCCACCCACCCATCCACCACGGATATTAGAGATTTGAAGTGGCAATATAATAACGTCATATGTGATTTGAAGTGGTAATATTACACTAACTAATTAAGAGGCTAAACGGCATCCCGTATGGGTAATGAGTAATGACTAATGATTTACCTTACAAACCTTTCGTCCGGTGGTACAATGTGAAGTTTGATTACTATAAAAGTGGCTACCATCCCACACCAACAAATCTAATCTACGTTACCCTAGCCTTAAATCACATTCAAACAATCATTTGAATGTAGATTGAAACAGGCGTTTGGTCGTTTTAACAGCTAATCAGCTATGGCGTAAGGCCTATGATCAAACAGTCGTCCAAGGACGTTTGAACAGCCACTTGATTATTAAAATCCGGCATGGTTGATTTCGATAACTATTTGTCAGCACTTATGTTGATACAAACATGTTAATTTTATAACAAAAGGTCTTCACATTCGCATAAGCAACTTGGAAGTTTCATACATTTCTTGAAGGAAACATCGAGACTTGCTTCAAAGTAAAATGAGAGAGAGGGTAAAACTATAAACACGAGATTCTTCAAGTTTGCATATTTTCAGAAAATACCAACTGATCAGAGTTTTAGTTGATTGTTAAGCAATGGGTGACATTGTCACGGACCAGTCCGTTAAATTTTGGATTTAGTTATCGTTCCGGTTAGTGGATATCATGGATCAAAGAGATTTGTACTCAATATCTTGTGTTTCTGGTTTCCCTTCAATCCCATTGGTGATTTGAAACAAATCCTCGTGTTTTCCCTTGGTGACTAAGGGAAATGATATTAGGGTATAAATCAATCGAAAGGAGGTGGTGTAAGCAGGCCAGACAAATTTCTACTACATATAAAAATTAATTAAAAACACCAGTAAGCAACCACTATAATTTTAAGAAAGCTGATATCAACCCATTGTCTGACCCTTGTTGGAAACGGCCGTCTGTTGGTAGGTGAGGTCGGCCCTATATATTTAACGGTTGTTATAAGTGTTCAACCGGTCATTTGAAAGAGGTGTGGGATTAGCGCATGCAGAAAGAATAAATCATGGTAAGTAATCTTAATTTCTTTCACTTTGGTAGGGTTCTTGATAATCTTTAGTGAATTATGGTGTAAGAAATCTGAATTTCTTTCTAGGTTTGACAACAAGTTAAAAATGTGTTACTCTGAATAAATGTGTTCCTTTTTATTTTAATTATTCTAATGGTAAGAATGTATAAGATACACAGTTGAAACTAACCCAAATATAAAACATAACATTTAGAACCATGTTAGGTTAGAAACTTAGAAATGGAAATACAGGCTGAACCTAATTGAGGTTTTAGGTATTAATGGACACATATTGATTAATGGAAGGCTAGCTAACACCATGTAGTTAACCCATATAATGGGGCCAATTGTATTTTGGTAGCCCATATTACATATAAAAAAAATAAAATTATGGGGTTACTTGATCCCGGTGGCTTCTATCTAGCTTCGCACCTCCACTAAGTTAAGTTCACCATTTACGAGAACCGAATGCATGCCAAAATGTGTCCATCGTTAAGAGTTCGCTTGTAGACGATTTTGACTAGCTAACAAACTTGCTTGTTAATTTCTTAAGTAGGGTAATGTGATGAATATGTGGGGTGGGTTTTAGGGGGGGTTGAGCTCATTAAGATTATAACATGGTAATGAATATGACATGATTGTGATCATGACATGATCAATAGGGTTGTAACTATCACATTATTATGATTTTGATAGGATAGAAATAGGATGCCCGGCCATCTGATTATGACATGATTATCGTTAAGACAAATATTAATGTATAATTATGATAATGTTTCGTCACATGTAAAGAGCGTGCATTAATAATAAAATAATTTAAAACATGTTCGGTGACCTAAGGATAACGTAGATACGAGGAATGACTCGCTAAATAATAGTTTACCCTGACAATAAATTTAACGATTAGGATTAATATACACACTTGTTATTCTTAAATTGGTCTTATGCTTTTCTTTTTTGGATATATCTAAAGTTTTATACCATTCACAAGATCACAAGGACACGGGTGCATTATATTATGGTAAAAAACAAATTTATGTTGCCCAGGAAGGGCAATGAACTCGAGACTCTGTATAACACGCTATGATGAAAAATAACCCATTTTAGTGCGCCCACGTTGATGAAATACCTTGAATCCGCCATTGTGCATGGGTACATGATAGCCCCACGAATGGCGCTACTTGTTGAAACAATACCCGACTAGAACATGGGCATGCACAAAATAGGACTGCTAGCCTGGTCAGAGAAGATAACACATGTGATAATAAGTATCGACAGTTTATGTAAATGCAGTAGTGAAAGCCAAAACTATCTGTTGGGGATTGTGTATAACACGCAATGATGGCAGTTGGGGTCGTCGTTTGATGCCCTGTGGTAGGTCGATGAGTCTTTTTCTGACTACCGTCTATTGAAGATATATCTACGACACTAGCTGATTGTTCACAAAGAAATAATCAAAACATATGCAACCATAAATATAAAGAATGAATGGTATGGCATGGCTACATAACATCTTTACGTGTACATATATATCATATATTATATATATAATTAAGGGAAAACATGGCTTACATAAAACCAACCAATATCATCATCCCTACAATCAACCAAAACCACAAAGCCCCCATATAACAAAATGAATTATTTAAATAAAAACCATAACTATCAATCTTTTTTCATCGTTGATTACAAAGATGCTTCAAGTTGTCCCTTTGCGACGCAATCGCCCCATGAGCTCTAGCTAACCTGCACGTATGTTGGGTTATAATCTCGTAAGTCGAAGCTCTCTTCCACGGCACTATCCCAAAATCATCGTTATATTCTTCCATTCCCTCCACAAAGAACTGCCATGCAAATGAGCCTCCACCCGCCCCCTTTTTCTTTGCAGATTCATAGATGACATCAAAAACCGTCTTGTAGAATCGGTCCCGTTGTTGAGGTTCAAAACCTTTGTTTAGATCTGATAAACCAAATTCTGTAAACATCACTGGTTTCTTCAACACTTGATCACCATCATCTATATGGGAACGCATCCATTTCGCCACAAACATTAGTTTTCCTTCAAGACTCTTCCTTTTAAACCTATAAAAATCAAAATATCACAGATTTTGATAATGTTATAGGAAAATATCATGCAAAACTAAAAATATCATATATGCTCTTACAAAGTAGTTGTAATATCAAACACACCCAATTCATTAAAAAATTTATTAAATGACCATTTTACCCATATTTTCTAAAACTTTAAAATTTCATACATCCCAACTTTAAATTCAATTATTTTTATTTGTCCTTTTTAGCTTAACTTTTCTTTACCTATATTAACTTGATTTGTTTTTACTCACCAAAAATTAATTTAATTCAAATATTATATTTAAGTATCTTGCTTTCACTTATAGCATGCATACATCATGATACATATAGAAGAACAAATACATAATTCGAGTTCAATTATTTGATTTGAACATACAAATTTGAGTGTTCGATTATATGCCGTTGGGAGAACAAAGGAGAAGGATGACGGCTCAGTTTGCTTGAGTATCATTGATGTCATTCAAAATCCAAATAAAAATAGGGTTTAAACAAATACGGAAAAGGGTAGAATGGTCATTAAGTAAAAATTCATTAAATTTGGGTATATATGATATTTTTAGTATATATGAAATTGATCCATGAAATACTAGGTAGAGCTTACCAATGGTCAGGATAAATATGAACAGATGCAAAGTCAACCGTTGCGGGTGCAGAGTTACGTATAAAATCAGATCCAAGATCAGCAGCCCAAAATTCTGGGTTGACTGTATCTTTCTTAGGACTATTAGGACCATAAAACCCTTCAAGACCAATGGTTAACATGTGTTTCCTATCAATTGACTTTACAAATGATGACATTTCTTCTATCCAGTCCTGCAATTACAAGTCTGCAAATTTTAATTACTGGAAAAACAGAAAACTCATAAGTAATAGAAGTTTATGAATTACTTGTAGGGTATCACCGGATGCATCGGTAATGCATCGAGGCTCGTTGATTAACTCCCACCCAAAAATGGTGGGATCATCACGGTACTCGACTCCAGTGATAGTGTTTTTCCTTGTTAAGATTGTCTGCAGCAAGCAAATTAAAACCAAATTATTAAAATGTAAAAATAATAATAATAATAAATAACAATAATAATATTAATGATAATAATGAGCGCCCGATTAGGGGAAAAGTACCTTGACATAATTTTTAAAATAAAGGCGAATTGATGGATCAAAGAAGAATGAGTCATTCGAGGCACTCAAACCGACACCTTCATCCCATGCCCATTTCACATACTGAGTTTTGCCACCGTACGCTTGGAGGTTATTAACCAAACTAAACAAAAGCCGAATTCCTACTTGTCTTGCTTCTGCAATCACATAATCTAATGCCTGCAAACATTTTATCCAATCAACAACTCCTTAATTTCATAATCAAATTGCATTAAAAATGTCAAATTTTGTAATTAAATTGTATCAAAGAGAAATTATAGACAGATTGTCTACATCACTACATACTAACAACTAGTCAACTACTATCTTTATAATCATATTGCATCAAGAATTAGACTGAAAACTAAACTTCACCAACAACAAGAATTAAAAAATAATAATCAAATCCCATCAAAATTAGCTCAACAATTTTACCAATAACGTTAATATAAGCAAAAAATAAAAATAAAATAATAATAATAATAATAATAATAATAATAAACAAACAAACAAATAAATAAATAAAAATTTACCTTGAAGACTCTCTCATCAAACTGTCCAGGGGCAATCTGAAGTGCATTATACTCACCATCATTAAAAGCCCAAGTTCTACACACAGTCAGACCCATTTTAGCTCCAGCTTGAAGCATTTCCCTGATCCTTGGCCTGCTATAATCAACAACAGCATGGTCCATAAACCAATATGAATTCCACCCATTGACATAAAACAGCTTCCCATCCACAACAAAATTAGTCCCATTCCTCTCCACAAAACTCATCTTGGGGTCATTTTTGTAATTTACACCCAAAAAATCCCCAAAAGACAGGTAAAGAAATACCAAAATAGAAGCAAATCCAAGCATTGGGAAAAGAAAACTATTGTTACCCATCATAGACTTAACCATGAATAACCAGATTTTGTGAAAAAGATCCGATCTTTATGAATCAAGAATGTTAACCCAGTTAGGGTTTTGGCTGGATCTTCAGGTTTTGTGAGTTTTAGCCAAAAAGATTGGAAACCCAGATGCAAAGCAAGGTATTTTATCAAACCCAGATCCCGTTTCAAAGATCTTGATGAAATGAAGCAAGAAACACAACCAAACTGTGCGAATGTGAAGTTAATAAATATAAAAAAATATATTGATTGCCAAAAGAAGGAAGAAAAACAGGGGAGGTGGGGTATGGGGAAAAGGGCAAATGGCATATGATACGAGAGAACACAGCTAACGTACTGCAGATTATTATTATTATATGTAAATAAAGAAGAAAATAAGATCAGCAAGAAAATGATTAATTAAAGGGGGTGGATGGGTGTGTGGTGGTCTGTTTTTAGGAGTGATTAGATCTGGACTGGGGTCTGTTTTATCCCCAAGAATTTTGGCCTTTTCTTCTATAATTTTGTGCCAATTCATTAAGAACAAACGGACAGTGAAGCTATGATTTTGATTTAGATGTTATGATTTCATATTAAACGATTGTATTTGGATTCATATGTTTTATTTTCTTTTTACTATTTGTGATAGGTATAAAAAGTATAGGTGAATCTAGTGCCTACTTATATAGGAAGTGTCCGATTATTAAGTTTAACTTCGTTTAGTTTTCGCATTCTAAAAAAGAGGAAAAATCAATATTGAGATTCGCTATTTTCTATCCGAAAAATATGTATTTTAGAAAACTTAAAAAAGAAATCTAATTTGAAAATGTAATTTAGGCTTTGAAAAGTTTTATCATCACGCTGACACCCCTACGTTTATCATCCCATGTCATGCTCATCATTACCCTAATGCTGACGTTGTCGTTATGGCTTTATGCGAGTGTGCTTTAATTATATAATCCAGTTCGACCGTTTTTTCGACATGCGCTAGGATATATACAATCTTTTATTTTACGATATACCAAAATATATAGTATTAAAGTGCTTCTTTTTAGGGAAGCATATTTCTTTGGGTCTTATTTTTATTGTACGTAGGTTTCTAAAATTTATTTTTGCCTATGTTATACTTTTGTATTAATTTTATTGTAGACAAAATCGTTAATATAATATAATATAATATGCACTAGTTTTTATTTTTGCTATTATATGTCTCTGAAAAATATATGAAAGTATTTTAAATCTAGGTAATGTTATAATATAAAGTGAGACAAAAATAAGAAGTGTGAGAAAGATTTGTGACAACACAAAAACTCCTTCAAAATAAATTCAATAATAATAATAAATCATAACTTAAAATATAAATAAAAAAACGAAAAAATTTAAAACGTTAAAATGTTTCCCCCATCATTCCCATTAAAAAAACTGACGAAAAGACACAATACCGAAATCAAAGACACAACGACGAAAATGAACAAAAGACACGATTATAACTAAAAAAAGACACAATAAATTGCAAAATATAACACAATGCCGAACAAAATATAATACAATATTGAGTAACTAGTTTTAGAACCCGTGTCACATGCGGGATAATTCAAATTATAAAATAATAAGTAAAATAAATAATTACATAGCGTATATGAAAAAAAAATGTATTACATCTATGCTTGTATCTATACAATGTGTACATAAATTGATTTTATTTATATCACAAAATGATTTTTTTTAATGAACTTAATAAAAAATGCCCATGCAAAAACATACCCGAGAATACTTCTTTCTATTGAAAAATTCATTCTCGATGTCATATATGTATGAAACAATTTTGGTTATTAACTAATTTCGAAAATTACACTTCTCATACAATAGTAGTTCTAACCATTCAGCCTAAATACAAAAGGAGTGTTACCTTTATTGATATATTTATCAATTTACCACCCATCAAAGGAAAGTAGAACATTAAATTGTAACAATGGATGTTTTTCAAGAACTATGTTTTTCTGAGCTACACCATGAAAAATATTTTGATAAGTTACAGAGGGCTTCTCGACTTTGTCATAATGACAACATAAAAAACAACATATTAACCCATTAAATTTTGTGAATATTTCGTTTCATATGAGCATAGTTTAGCATGTCATGCTTCCCATACGATGTTCTGATCACCATTGAAAGAAAAATTATTGTTGACATAAATATTTCAAATTTGATAAAAATTAAGCATTGATAGGCATATGGGTGGCATGTCTAAAGTGTTCGCAATGTTTTCTTAAATTTTTATAGTTGAGGGGAAAATAGTCAGTTTGTCAAATCCTGAACCTTTTGATTATTTCAAAAAATACCCTTAAAAATAAATTTAAAACCTGAATCATGTTTAAAATTTTAAGTTTCATACTTTTGACATTTTAAAGTCAACACTTTGAACCCATAACAAATTTGATGATAAATATATTTTACATTCTTAAACTTTTAAAAATACTCAAAATTTTCATTTTTGACCCTAACAAATTTTGACCAAAATGTAATTAACTTGTACCAAACAATCTATTTACCAACTTTTGACCCGTAAAATCAAATTTAAGTTCCACAAAAAAACCCGAAACAATTTTCATTTGAAAAACATGATTTGTTGTTGATTTTTGGAATTCACCAAGTATATAGTAAAACAATATGTTAATAATTATATTTATAAAAATATATAGATATTATATAAATATAGTGTAAAAAGAAGGTGAATAATTATTGATTTATTGCATATATTATGGTATATTAGTTTTGGAGGAAAAAATTATGAGAATTAACCAAAACATGACAAGTGTCCACATTTATTTTACTTTATTAGAATAGGTAGATATAACACAATGTAAAGAAAAAAAGACACAATCAATGACGAAAATAAACACAGAACATATTTATAAACAAAAAGACACAATGATGCTTTCACTCAACAATGATCTTTTTTTCAAGAACGAGAAAGACGGTGGAAACATTTTTGTGTTTTTGTTTTTTAGATTTTTTTATTAAATTTTGAGTTATAGTTTTATTTATTTATTTATATTTTTTTGAGGGGTTTTTTTTATGTGGCTACAAATCCTTCTCATCTTTCTTATTTTGTCCCCCTTTATAGAATAACTTGACCCTTTAAATCCGGTTTAAAAATAAATTTGAAGAAATGTATTTTGTATGGGTTTATGGTGGATTTCAATACAGTTAAGGAGATGTCAATGATGTTGAATTGTAAATCAGCTAAGCCACGTTTTATGCATTTTGGGCTTACCGGTTGGCGTGAATATGTGTTAAGTGCAAATTGGAAACTGATTTTGGACAAATGCGATACGAAGTTGTCTAAATGGAAGCTAAGGCGTTATCACTTGGAGGTCGACTTACACTAATAAATTCGGTATTGGGGAGTTTAGGGACGTATTATTTTTCATTGTTCAAAGCACCAAACAACGTGTTAAAGGAGGTTGAGGTTAAAAGAATAAGATTTCTTTGGGGGCAGGTATGAAAAAAAATGATAAGTTGGGTTGCGTGGCAAAAGATTGTGTTAACAAATAACGCTGGCGGTGGGAGGGGGTAGGTCGTAGGAGTTAGAGGTTTAAGGGCTACTAGCATAGCTCTACTCGCAAAATGGTGGTTTAATTAAAATTATGATGGGTATGCACTTTGTTGGTGGTCTATTGTCTGGACGTGGAAACAAATTGGTAAGTTAGATTTTAATGTCACGGAAACTTTGGCGCATAGGCTATAAGTACAAGTTGGTTTGGAGGACAAAACTTTGTTATGAATCGATAAGTGGGCATGTGATTACCAACATAAATTCCCCTCTTTAGTTTATTTGGAAAGTAAGATTGAGGTGAGGGTACTCTTACTGTTTGGAAAATGACGAATGTGGATGGAGTTGGAGATGGTTGAGGAATCCACGGTCGGCCCAGAAGAAAAAAGAGTTACAAAGTTATGAAAATTTGATAGCTTCCATTTGATTCGATGGTACACCAAACATTTGGACATGTATCGCGCCTGATGGTTCGATCTCCATTTCAAGTTAGAACACTTCGTTGGGAGTTGGATAATTTTGACCAGCAATTTGTGGAATTTCCTCATTGGATAAAATGATTTCCTATTAAAGTCAATTGCTTAGTTTGGAGATTACTTTTGGATAGAACTGACACAAAATTGGCGTTATCATATAAGGGTATCGAAGTCGGTGATATAAGCTATAGATTTTGTGAATTACATCCAGAATCATCTTCGCATTAATGGTGAAATGCCCGGATGCCAAGGTAATTTAGTCTATTATACATGATTGGGTAAAGATTCCAAGACAGTTTAGTCTTGACTTGGTTCGGGAAATTCTTGACCGTCCAAGTTTACGTAAGCAAGACAATGAAGAACGTTAAGCAATTCCAATGGTTTCGTTGATTACATGTTGGATAATTTGGAAGGCGAGGAATGATAAGATTTTCAACGATAAAGCTTTTTTGGTGGCCAGTATGATAAACGAGATAAGATTATTTCATTCTTATGGGTGAAGAATATGGTCAAAAGATCGTTGCTAGATTAGGAGAAATTGTGCAAATTCAAATTTCGTTAATTTTCCTTCGTAATGTGTTTTTCTTTATTTTTTATGGTTATGTTTGTACTTGATGCGGTTCTTGCTTGTTATGAGGTCCCCTTCTAGTTTTTATTATATACTGGCCTTAAAAAATTTTTAAACAATTAATAATAACCTTTTTTAATATAACAATCCATACGTTAATCACGTTGAAGGTTCCTAATCATTTCCGGTCATCCGGATGTATTTATTATGTCAGTATATTAAACATAAATAATATTTTTTATATAATATTTCCCGCTGATATATTGACAATAAACTAATCAACTATATTTCAGATTTTCATGCTCGAGCCTTTCGAGACTGAGTTTCCTAAGCCTCATCAGACGGTGTACGATGCCCCCAAGGGCAAGATAGGGGTGTATGCCGCATTCTTCGTTTATGGGAATCTCAGGTTCCCATTGACGAAGTTTGTGTACCGTGTTTTGGAGAGACACGGTGTACATCTGACGGAGGTACACCCATTGGCAATCGCCAATATTCGCCATTTTGAATGGGTGTGCCTCATTCTGGGCGTGGAGCCCCATGTCGACCGCCTGATGACCTTCTATTCCTGGAGGTGCATCCAGGGGTGGTATACCTTGGTCACTCGGATCAAGGGTTTGAAGAGATGCGCTACCGAGCGCAGTCTTCGGTCTTGGAAGCGGGAGTTCTTCTATATCTCCGCTCGCGTCGTCCCCATAGCGATGACGTTCAAGAACGGGAGAGCTCTCCCGAACCTTCACGCCTTCAACTATGAGGAGGCGGAATGGTTCTCCAAGATTTCCCGGGTCCAGTCTCCGGTTTACCCCTTTGCGGAGTCCGGGATGGTGATGCTCGGGATGAGCCGGGTGTGGAAAGATGCTGGGGCGGAGGCGCCACAGGTTCCCATTGTCCTTGAATACGGTTTGAACTCTATCCCTTACGGTATGCTTCATCTTCTTTGCTGATTTAAAGTTTTCTTCTAACTGTTTCTTTTGTTTTCAGAGGGAAACGACCTACAATCGCTCCTGCATCCGCGGGAGGCTGGTGGTCCCGCTTGTATGGGTACCCGTGCTCTTGATGAGAACGAGTTGCCCATCTTGGAGCAAACGGCGGATCGGTTTGTGGAGGTCTACCCGTCGGGCCACCCGATTCTGAGCGCCACGCGGCCAGGTAAGGAGTTATTTAACTCTCGCCCTGGCAATGCTCAAACCTCTGCTGGAATTCCTCTAATTTTGTCATCTTCTGATGAGGAATCAGCAGATGGTCCTTTCTTCACGCGGAAGAAGAAGGCTGCTGGCGGGAAGAGTAAGGCGAAGGTTGCCTCTACTGCCGATCAGGGGAATCGGTCAGAGTCAGAGACCGAGAGTGAAGAGGTGGCGGGGAACCCTGGTGGTGATGAGACCACTGTTCCGAAGGTTGCGACGGCTGTCACCTCCGGGCCGCCTAGGATGACGACGGTGAGCGGCTTGAAGAGGCCGGCTCCATCGGGTTCGTCCCCGCCTCTCAGAACCTTCAAGCTGAAGAGAACTCGTAAGTGTAAACTTTAACCTTAACTTCATATCTTTCCGCCATTATATTTAAATATGTTTTCATGCAGGCGTGGATGCAACTGCATTCCAGGGTGGAGCGGGGAGGAGCACCTCTGGACCCATGACGGTAGGTTTGGTCAACCTACCCGAGGCGACGACCCAGGCGGCTGCGCCTGTTTGCAGTATTGGTTCAGTTGCTCATCCTGTTGAGGCAACTGTTCCAACTGTAACGTCATCTCCGCCGGCTGTCAGTGCCATATTCACGGAATCCTTCACTGAGCCGGCGGTGATATTTTCTGCGGGTTCTTCCGCAGCGGCGGCCACGGTTGTGAGTTCACCTCCAGTGAGTTCACCTCCGATGGTCTCTACCGCAGCGGCTTCGACCGTGCCTCCGGCGCCGGCGACTACCTCGTCCCCGGCCGGTTCAGCAGGTATGTTCGGGGCTTCAAGCCAATCTCTGCCTCCTTCCCATCTGCCTGACCTCTTGGATGGATATCCGTTAGGTTCGGGTGATGGGTTTGGCGGCTACCGGCCTACTGTCGACCCTACAGGTGCGTAGGGTTATTTTGGCCTTTTTATATATATTTTTGTTTTTTATCATCTTTTCCTAACTGCTTTTTGTTTTTGCAGTGTCGGATTCGAATGAGGTGTTTGTTCCGCGGTGGAACATCCGCCGGGGAACCACCCTTCGGACGGCTGTGGATTGCGTCGAGTGGGCGCGCCACGCCGCCCCCAGTGGTGCACTGGGAGAAGCTATGTCGAGCTACCAAGAGGGTAGGCTGACAAACTAGCTTCGAATTCTCCTTGCCCGGATGTAGCCGCACGTCGAGCTGCTTTGTCGTGAAAACGACAAGTTAAAGGCGGTTCGTATCCAAGAAGTAGCTCAGGCGCGGGCTATCCGGGAGGAGAACAGGAGACTCTCCGCTGTTGCTGCGGAGAAGGATAAGGCCTTCAAGGCCCTCGAGGTTGAAGTTCAGGCCCGTTTCGAGGCCCGTTCCAAGGCTACCCAAGCTGTTAATGAACAGCTTCGGTTGGCTAAGGAAACTGCACGGAACGCAACTGAGAGGGCCACCAAGTCTGAAGCTGTTGCTGAGCCTCTACGCACTGAGAATGACGAGCTCAAAGCCAAATTAGAGAGGCTCCAGCAGGCTCCTGATGCCTTGGCCATGGAAGATGCCAAGAAGCTCCAAGAGATCTTGGACCAGAGGGGGGTGCTTGACCACACTAAGCGTAAGCTAAAGGGCGTCGAAGAGGCTGCAGCCAAAGATGTGTTGCTTGCCAACCTTACAAAGAACGAAGCCGAACGCGCCCGTAATGAAGCTCAAGCTGCCCTCGAGGAGGCTCTGGTTACCAAGGAATGGCTTCTACGAGAAGCGTTGTCGCAGGTACGCATAGCTTCATAATATCTTTACGCTTTTCTTTGTACTTAGAAAAGGTTTTGATACCTGTATTTTTGTTTTGTAGGTTGTGCATCGGGTCTTCACGGACACATCATATGACGATGCCATGAGCGCAGCCCTCAACGCTTCTCATGAGGATGGGGAAAAGGCTGGCTTCCTGCTTGGACTAGGGTTCGTTGAGAAGGGCATCCCGCCTTCCAACTTCCCTTTATATGATGTGGATACTGAAGCTGTATATGACCAAGCAGTGAACCAGTATGCCGCCTTCCCGCACCCGGTGGTGGAGAAGGTGAACGAAGTTGCTGCTGCTGATGATGGGCTAACCATTCTCAAGACCTTCCTTGAACCGCCACAGCCAACTGATGGTGCGGGTACAAGTGGGTTTGGAGGGAGTGGCCCTGAAGCTTGATCTTTTAAATCCTTTCCCACTGTTAGGATAGATTTACGTCTTTGTATAGATTTATATTCTTGTAGGCGGGTAGATACCCGGCCATTCTTGTAACAGTTGAATTTTTATGGAATATAAATCTTTTGTGCGGGTAGGACCGTCACTCTTGCTTTATAAACGTTATACGACTTGCTCATGCATATTATAGTTTAATTTGGCACTTGTTTTGCCGCATAAACAATATATGATTCGCTTGTGCATACTTTAGTTTAACTTAGCAATTTCTTAAGTACTTTGGATAAGTTAACCTTTCAACGTGGCAGATAATAGGTTAAAGTTTTGCTTCCTCTTTCGTGATTGTGCGGGTAAGACCGTCACTTTCACTTAGTAGGATGGCTAAACTTTACCTATATCTGACCTGCGTGGAGGTTTTCCTCATTTTTTCCTTAAGAGATTTTCTAAGTGTTCTGAATAAGTTAACCTTTCGACGCGCGGTTGTCAATAGGTTAATGTTCAGTTTCCTCTATCATGATTGTGCGGGTAAGACCGTCACTTGCATTTAGTAAGATGACCAAACTTTACCTATGACTGACCTGCGTGAAGGTTTTCCTCATCTTTTCTTTAGAAATTCTTGCCGTTTTTTGTGTTTATGCGGGTTTTGCCGCATTCCACACGCAACGACTTCTTTTCACACTTATTTATGCGGTGAATACCGGCATATCAGTGTTTTGGGTAAGTTAACCGTTCGACGCGCGGTTGTCAATAGGTTAACGTTCAGTTTTCTCTATGATGATTGTGCGGGTAGGACCGGCACTTTCATTTAGTGGGATGACCGAACTTCACCTATGACTGACCTGCGTGAAGGTTTGCCGTTTTTTGTGTTTATGCGGGTTTTGCCGCCTTTCACACGCAACGACTTCTTCACACTTATTTATGCGGTGTAGACCGGCATATCAGTGTTTTGAATAAATTAACCGTTCGACGCGCGGTTGTCAATAGGTTAGTCCGGTTTCCTCTATCATGATTTGTGCGGGTAGGACCGGCACTTTCATTTAGTGGGATGACCCAACTTTACCTATAACTGACCTGCGTGAAGGTTGGCCATTTTTGTGTTTATGCGGGTTTTGCAGCCTTCCACACGCAACGACTTACTTCCCCACTTATGTATGCGGTGAAGACCGGCATATCAGTGTGGAAAGTTCATAAGTATAAATGTAAGATTATCAGCGTCAATGTGATAAGGAGAATCATTTCCATTAGAAGTGACTCTGGGCCTTTTCTTTTACAAGTTTGGAATTGATCTATTTGCGCTGTGTAATTGAGCTCTCTTCCATGTTGTTTGGATGGGAGTGCCATCGAGCCGATATGCGCTTGGTTCGTAATCTCGTTGTTTACGCAGTATGTAGTCACCAACATTGTAGCTGTAGTTTCGTGTTTTTCCCAACTGGGGTTATACACACGTTGGCCTGCTCAGCATCCTTTACGCCACGAGGTGTGCGAGTTCTCCATCTCTGACGAATGTCTCGATGATGTCTTTCAAGTCTATGCATTCGTCGGTGTTGTGGCCTTTTGTCCTGTGGAAGTCACAGAATTTGCTCTGATCAGCGTTGTGACGCTCTCGGATTATTGGAGCCTTTGGCCATGGGAGCCTCTCGGTGTCGAAAATCTCGGTGACGCTTTTGGTGAGCAGCGTCCACCGGGGGTTCTGGTTCGACGACTGCCTGTTGTCCTTTCCGCCTAACCGAGGGTGCGAGCCGGATGAGGTGTCGAAGTTTACCCTTGACTGCCAAATACCTAGCTTCCTCTTTTTGTTTTGTCGGGCGGTAAGGACTTTATTTTCTCTTGTTTTCTGGGTGTAGAGGTTTGTGCTTTGGGGAAGATCTCTACCCAGTTGCTTTTCCGTTTCCGCGAGCGTTTAGCTGCTGTCATGATGGCATCCCATGTGGATGGCATGCCATCTTTACCCGTTAAGGTGCGGATGAGCTCTTGGTCTTTCGCGCCCCGGATGAAAGCAGCGCGAACAAGATCTTCACTAATACTGCCCAGACTTAGCTTCTTTGAATTGAAACGCGTGATGAAGTCTAGTAAAGACTCATCTTCCTCTCGGATGCAGTTGAGGATTGTCCATTGCTCTTCAGTGTACTTTCTTTGTTGACTGAAGTGTTGGCTGAACTTCTGTTGGAAGTCTGCCCAATCGTAGATGTGGTGGACCGGTAGACGGTCGAACCACGCTCTGGCTGCTCCAACCAACGTCATCTGGAACATATAACACCACGTGGGTTCCGTCCAGTTGCTGACGGTTGCCCCCGCTATGAATCTGTTCAAATGATCGTCTGGGTCGGATATACCATCATAGGTGCCGATGTTGGACATCTGTTTGGCACTTCTTGGGGCGATTGCTTCCGCAATGTCCCTTGCAAACTTGGAGGTTCCCGCATTTTTAGCGGTTGGTCTGAAGGTTTTAGAGAAGTCACGTGGGTTTCCACCCGCGTTTTTTGGTTTGAAGGTTTCTCCAAAATTCCTTCTTGGTTGGAAGTACGTTTCCTTACGCTTCCCTTTCGCCTTATAGCGAGGGTTTACGTCGGTGTCGGATTCCTCCGAATCATCGTCCAAGTACTCGCACTCATTGCTCATGTTGAGCTGTTGTCGAGTGCTTCCGAATTCGTCAGCCTGTTGGAGTGAACGTAAGCGTTCATCCAACTCAGCTTGGAATTCCCTTTGACGTTTGTCCGCCCACGCTTTAACTTGTTCAAGTGTTTGGCGGGGGGGCCTCGTCTGCTGTCTTTCCACCTGGGTATCAATGAATCCCAGGGGAGGATTGTTTACTGCACTTGCCCCGGCTCGGGTAACCGGGGTAGTGTTTGTAAAATTTACTGAACTTGCCCCAGCTTGGGTAACCGGGGTAGTGTTCGTAAAATGTGTGTATTCGCCGGTGTTCCCCCCAGTAGCTGTGGTTGTGGTTACCGGGGTTTCTTGGTTACTCCCTGGCCTAGGGACCGGAGTAACGTTAACCATCTTTTCGGAGGTTTTGAAAAAACTGAGAGAATTAGTTCTAGCTTTTATGCACGGATGGCGCCAATGAAGAAACACTAATTGACCCCGGGCAGATTACGGATAATCTGGGGGTTAAATAGATGTTTCCCACGAGGGGTTAGGTCCGGCAAAGATGGTTCTTCTGATGACCTGCAAAACAGACACCGTGAGCTCGTCACTGAGAAGGGGGGGGTACCTACTTGTGACCACCCTCCGGCGTGAGAATCAGACTAGATTGCTCTTGAATATAAGTGTATATTAAGAGATTGCTAGAGAAGATAAGATAATGAGATATCAGATAATGTAAGATAATGTAATGTCCATACCATTCCAAGGTGTTGGAGTATTTATAGCCGAAGGTAGGTTTTCAAGAAGGTACAGCCGGCTGAATAGTATTCATGTTCTGCCAACTGTGGGCTACGCACATGCCATGCTGGTAGTTGGTGGGTAGGCAGCAGCTGATAGTGACCAGGCCGGCTGTGTACTATTCCTTTCCACCAACTGCAGGCTATGCACGTGCTACGACAGGTTGGTGAGTAGGCAGCGGCTAATAGTGACAGGGGTTGGTGAGTAGGCAGCGGCTGATAGTGACCAGGCCGGCTGTGTACTATTCCTTTGTCACAGTGAGCTGTCGCTGCTTTGGTCAGACCTTTTGTCCATACCTCGTCAGGTACAGTACAAAAGGTCCTCCAGTAGCGTACGGACTGGCTCATTTGGGCGGGAGTATTCCCGGCTTTGGGCGGGAGTGTTCCCGGCTTGCTCACTCCTTCTTCAGGTGACATTACTGAATTATTTAAGAGTTAAGTGCCTTGTGCGTGTAGCCTTGCTGCGCAGGTAGCCTTCCCTGATGGCTAGTATCCGTTACTGCGGGAACAGGCGGAGTACGTCGACCATTGGGAGGCTTTTCCTGCTAGAACAGCTTGCGTACTGCGTGTAAGGACGTCACGTCTCTGAGCATGGTGGGTCCTGCGGATCCAGTTGGTTTCTGCGCAGACGTCTCTCTTCAAGGTGAGTCTTGCGAGTTTAGCCTTTGCGCAGACGACCCTGTTGAAGGTGAGTCTTGCGGTTTCAACTGCGCAGACGTCCCTCTTTGAGGTGAGTCTTGCGGGTCCAACTGGGCTCTGCTGGGACCTACCTCTTAAGTTGGTTAAATGTACCCACTAATCCACTATTAATTTGTTCCGAGTTAAAAAAAAAATTGTCTATATGCATGTATTGGACCACATATATGCCAGTATACTAGTTTTTAAATGCTTGTATAGCTAGCTATATTCGGCTCTCTTACATGACAACAAGAGAGCTTTTAAACACCCATATAAGCCGTTCGTACTCTTATACACCGCTAGACAGTTTTATACATTTCTTTAAAAAGGTGGAATGCCATGTTTTGTTAAAAGGAGATACATTTAGTAAAAATATATATTATGCATGCCTTGTCGTTTATTGCATATGCGTTTTGAATCAATATAATCCATTATTTTTGAGAATTTGTGTGTTACGTCGAACTTGTAAAGGGCTAATAAATTGCTGGACTTTGAAGAATAAAAGGAGTTTTTTTTTAAAAGGTTACACATACCCATTTACTCATACCCATATTCTTAAAATACTACAAGAAAATTGTAACACCCTGGCTAAAGCGGAAACGCCCGAGTGTGACATACATATTATTCCAAACACATGTGACACTATTAAGTGAATATTATCATTAACTGGTTTAAACATCATATACACAAGTTTGTAAACAAGAAATACAAGAAAATATAAATACAACTAAACATTTTGTTCATTTGTTTAAATAACCTAAGTCTAGTGTCTTCTCAAAGTATCATCCTCTAATGTTTGTACATGTAACATATAGTTGGTGAGTTCCCACAAGTTTGAATAAATACATAAAAACCTTGCAATTTCATGAAACATGTGATAATTAAACTACTTCGCATGCAATGTCCTTTCCAGTTGACAACAGCCAACGTATTCAGATCGGAGGTCCCTTTTCCACTCATAACAAAATGGTCCTGAGTGCAAAGGGGGGCGTATGATCATACTTATTGAGGCAACCACTTGCTGAGCACATAATCAAGTAAGCACATATAACACACAAGTCCATGATATGAATTGCAGTTTAATAGCTGAGTATAAAATCGATTTGCGTTTAATAGGATATATATGCTACCCCCAAAAGTAAAAGAGTTAAAAAGGGGGTGTGAGAAACTCACTTTGAAACTGAAGATAAACATTGCAATGAAAGCCGAAAGCATGATAATGAAACCGAAGCAACCGAAAGTGCGTTAAGGAAACCGAAACGATTGAACTTCTCGAACTATAATTAAAACAAACGCAAATTCTAACTATCGGGATTGAAAATGTTATAAATGTGATATCTGACCCGATCCGACCCGACCCAGGTACCCGTTTCTCCGATCCGGTCTCTTTCTTTTATGATTTAATATTTATTTATACTTATACTTTATTTTTAATAATAATAATATTTTCCTTCCCGCCTCTTTCTCTCTCTTGTCGTCGTTCCGCCCTTACGCCTTGAACCTCCTTTTTCTCTTAACTCTTTGCTTGTCCTTTGTTCCTTCTCGCCTAAGGTTGTCTGCGCAGCTCCACGCGCCAGACTCCTTACAAGGAAGCCTGCGCGATGACCAGTTGTTCCTGCGATACGCGAGGCGAACTGTTCTCGCAGCGCGCTAAGAATTGTAGTTCTTCTCGCAGCGCGCTAAGAACGGTAGTTCTTCCCGCGACGCGCTAAGAATTGTAGTTCTTCTCGCGGCGCGCTAAGGATTTTAGTTCTTCCCGCGGCGCGCTGTGGACTGTTCTCTGTCTGCCTTCGCCCTCGCGCGTGCGCTCGATGCTTTCTCGCGCTATGTCTTGAGTCTTTTCTTCTGTTTAATCTAGCCGTTTACTTTTGTGATGTCTTGTCTCCTGTGTTGTTGACCTGACCTATCTTATGTCTGAAAAGTTACTTTCGGCGCAGCATGCGCACCAACCCCATTGGTTGACAGAAAAAGTGACTGACATTATCTTTTGAGATCTGCTTTTCCATGCTTGACCAGTACCTTTATCTGACCCGCCCATGCCTGTTTACTGTTACCTGTCAGCTTTTCCTTTGCCCCCTGCAGCTGCCATATCTTTTGATATCTTTTGCTTTTGGAATCTTTTACTTTTTGGAGATCTTTTCCCCTTTTCTAGGGATTGTGTTCCCTAGGGTTTCCCTATAAATAATAATGTTAATTCCCTAACACTACACACACAAAGCACTTAAACTCTCCTGTTCTCTCTTACTCCTTGCCGTTGTTCTTCCTCCGCTGTCTCCTTTCTCTTTGCCTTCGCCTTCTATCCTGTTCTGCCCTGCTTTTCCGGTAATATATATATAATATATAATAATTTGTTTAAGTTACTTATTAATTATGCTAACTTATAATCTAGACTTAAAAACAATCATTAAAACAATAATCTTATTTATAGGTTAACTTGTGCTTGTTTAAAGTTGGTTCTTGCTTTATCTTACACCGCATCGTTTATCAAGTGAGTAATCTCGTACCTAATCCCTTTTTATTTTTAATGTTTTGGGATGTTCATGTGTTCATACAAACTTAGAGTCTTAAACTTGTTTATGAACTTTAGTCGCGCAGTATCCCATGTGTTGAGGACGTAGACTTGGCTGTTTATTTGTATGTGTGGATCATTAACCGTCTTGTCGGTCTATTCCGCAGTTCTCATGGTACCATTAGATGAACACGGGAGAACAATCGTTTATGATTTTCTCTTTTGTTTACACTTGCACAGTCTTTCTTGTTTGTGAGCTCAATTGTGAGCACTGGCAGTCTATAAATCTTAGAGTTGGTCCCGATCGGATTACACCCTTGTTGAAAACCAGACATACACATGTTGCGCGCAGATTTATTATTATCTATGTATTGTATTAAACTTGATTTCTCACCAACACGCAAGTGTTTGACGTTTATTTTAACACATGTTCAGGTTTGCTGTAGCTACATTTGGAGCTTGTGGACACGTAGGACGTTTTTACTTTTGGACTTAGATTAAAATGTATCAAGACAAGTTATTGTTGTTCGAATATTTTGCCTTATAATATATTGATTTATGTTGATTTATGTTATCTTGTGTTTACGTTGCGCGTGCGCGAATGAATATATTTATTAAATATTGACACCCAATAGTGTCACGAGTAATGAAACAATATGTGGCGCCCCGATATATAATCCGCCTTTGGTCGGGGTGTTACAGATTGGTATCAGAGCTCGTTGACTTTAGGATAGGTGGTTAGACGTAACGGCCTAGAATACCTAAGAGTCCCTTCTCGCGCATGAGAGAAATCTCATGTTTGCGCGCTTATTGTTAATTACTCGTCATTTATAAATATGCTTGCGCAGACGCAGTATATGATTTTATGATTTATTTCGCGATATTTCGATTTTTGCTGAATTTCGATTTTTATTTATTTTACTTACATATTCGTTTGTTGGGATTGAAAATCCGAAAAGTCATGGTGATACATGAATAGTTGATTTTCAAATTCCATTTACGATTATGTTCTGAGGTTGGAGACTTGAAAAGTCATGGTGATACATGAATTGTCAACCTCCAATACTCTTTTTCTTGTATATTTTATATTGAAAGATTGAAAAGTCATGGTGATACATGAATCGTCAATCTTCAGTACTCATTTACTCGTCATTTTAAATTGGGAATTCGGAAAGTCATGGTGATACATGAATTGTCGATTCTTGATTCGAATTTGTTACCTTTATTAAGTCTGCATTTAGGGTCATTTATTTTACTTTAACTTTTGACAGTAACTGACTCCGCGAAACCAAGCTTTATAAGATTATACTTTGCGCTAAGACATTAACCGAAATTAAAACTTTTATAGAATGCCTCCGCTATCTTGCCGATTTCAGAGAAGAGAAGCCTCGCGCAGGCGTAGACAGCAACGTTCCCAGGAAATGGCCGCCGCGATAGCCCAAGCTTTGAGCCAAAACAATGCTAACACCTCTGGTTACAACATTAAGTCCTTTAATGCGGGTAACCCTCCAAAGTTCACAGGTCTTGAAGGAGCCACCGTGATGCTCCAGTGGCTTGAGAAAATAGAAAACACTTTCCTCCACACCCAATGCCCCTCAGACAGACGAACCCTATATGCTTCCAGTGTCCTGGAATCTAGAGCGCTTACATGGTGGAATGGAGTAGCTCATGCGCGTGGCGCAGAAACTGCTTCTAGCATGCCCTGGGAGGAATTCAAAGAAATTCTGACGCGAGAATTCTGCCCTCCCAACGAAGTTAAGCGCCTGGAGGAAGAATTTTGGAATCTTAAGCAATACAGTGGCGAAGCGCGCGAGTACGCGACGCGCTTCCATGAACTAAGCCTGCTTGTCCCTCACCTTGTTACTCCTTCCCGCCGAGCCATAGAGAAATTCCTTGGGGGTCTCCCCATGGAAATTCAAGATTCTGTATGGGCCAGAAACCCAGCAACCCTCTCTGACGCCATCGAGTTGGCCGCTGTGCTCAGCGACAACCATGTCAGAGCAGGAACCCTGTTCCTGCGGGGAACTGAGAAGACCAAACCCACCAAAACTGTCCCTGAACCCGCGGAAACCAAACCAGAACCCTCAAACCGTAACAACCTCAAGCGCAGGCGCAAAGCCTATGCGCTTACCAACCCGCCCATTGTCCCGCAACCCACCTACCAACCTCCAGTTTACGCGCCTAACCCACTGTCGACCTACCCAACACCCCCTATAGTCCACAACTATGCCTTAACCAATCCCGCTCTCCCTGCCCCGCCAACTAAGAAACCCTACATAGGAAACCACCCCTTTTGCCCAACCTGTAGATTTCACCACCCAACCCAAACCCCGTGTCGACTTTGTAACCGATGTGGCCGCGCTGGTCACCTTGCAGAAAACTGTAGAGTTCTTCCCGCCAATCCAATTGCGCCAACACCACCAGTCTACCCGCAGAACCCACAACCAACCTACCAAAACCCACGACCCAGATCGTGCTTTAACTGCGGTGATCCCAGTCATTTCCGGAACGCGTGCCCGAGACTACAAGTTCAGATTACGCAAGCGAATCCGGTGAACCAGATTTCGAATCAAGTGACGCGCGGACGAGCTTTTAACATAACCGCGCACCAAGCGCAAGCGAATAATGACGTAGTTAATGGTACATTTTTGCTTAACGGATTTTATGCTTCTGTACTTTTTGATACTGGCGCCGATCGAAGTTTTATTTCTCGCGCGTTTGAGCAGAAGCTTGCGCGACCGCGCAACGATTTAAAAGAAAATTTTTCAGTTGAATTGGCTAATGGTGAAACTGTTTTAATTAACTCCGTGATTAAAGATTGCACGCTTAACCTTAACGAAAACGATTTTCTGATCGACCTCATCCCCATGCCTCTTGGAAGCTTTGATGTTATTATTGGTATGGACTGGCTCTCGAATAATCGCGCCGAAGTTATTTGCGCCAAGAAGTTGATTCGCATTCCTCGAGAAAGCGGTGACCTTCACATCTATGGCGAGAAACCCTCCAATGGTCTTAAGCTTATGTCTTGCGCCGAAGCCCGAAGACTCATGCGGAAGAAGTGTATTGCATTTTTAGCCCATGTGGTTAAACCCGATGAAGGAAAGAAGAAACTTCGCGAAATCCCTGTTGTGCGTGACTTCCCTGAAGTTTTTCCTGATGATCTTCCTGGTATCCCTCCCGCTCGTGAAGTCGAGTTCCGTATTGATCTTGTCCCTGGTGCTTCCCCTTAGCTAAATCTCCTTATCGTCTTGCACCCGCTGAAATGCAAGAATTGGCAAGTCAACTTCAAGAGTTGACCGCTAAAGGATTCATTCGCCCTAGCTCTTCGCCCTGGGGTGCTCCGGTGTTGTTCGTTAAAAAGAAAGATGGTTCGTTTCGCATGTGTATCGATTACCGCGAGTTGAACAAACTCACCATTAAGAACCGGTATCCCTTACCGCGTATTGACGACCTCTTTGATCAACTCCAAGGTGCCTCTTGCTTCTCCAAGATTGATCTCCGCTCTGGCTATCACCAGTTGCGCATCCGCGATGAAGATGTACCGAAGACTGCTTTTCGAACTCGTTATGGCCATTTTGAATTCTTGGTCATGTCCTTCGGTTTAACCAACGCACCCGCCGTTTTCATGGATCTAATGAATCGGGTGTGTAGACCTTTCTTGGATAAATTCGTGATTGTGTTTATCGATGACGTTCTGATTTATTCTAAGACCAAGGCCGAGCATGAGCAACATCTTCGATTGGTATTGCAAAAGCTTAGAGCCGAGCAGCTCTTCGCCAAGCTCTCCAAGTGTGAATTTTGGTCGGATGAAGTACAGTTTCTTGGCCATGTTGTGAACAAGATGGGGATTCATGTCGACCCATCCAAAATTGAAGCAATCAAGAACTGGATTACGCCGACCACTCCTACCGAGATCCGTTCCTTTCTGGGCTTAGCTGGTTATTACCGGCGCTTCATTTCGAACTTCTCGAAGATCGCTTTGCCTTTAACAGCTCTAACGCACAAAGGTAAACCGTATATTTGGGGCTCGAAGCAAGAAGAAGCCTTTCTGACGCTCAAGCGTTTGTTGTGTGAAGCTCCTGTTCTTGCGCTACCTGAGGGTAATGAAGATTTTGTCGTGTATTGCGATGCATCCAACCAAGGTCTCGGTTGTGTTCTTATGCAACGAGGCAAGGTTATCGCTTACGCATCAAGGCAACTCAAGGTTCACGAGAAGAATTATACAACTCACGACCTCGAACTAGGCGCAGTTGTTTTTGCCTTGAAGATCTGGAGACACTACCTTTATGGTACTAAGTGTATTCTCTACACTGACCATAAAAGCCTTCAGCATATCTTTGATCAAAATGAACTCAACATAAGGCAACGCCGATGGAACGAGCTCATCAGCGATTACGATTGTGAGATCCGGTATCATCTTGGTAAGGCTAATGTGGTAGCTGATGCGCTCAGCCGAAAACCCAGCCAGCTTAACTGTATCTTGCCGCGCACGCAGCTTCACTTTGCGCCGATTCAGAGCAATCTTGAATCACGCATTCACGACGCGCAGCGCGCATCCATCAGTAATGGTAACCTTCGCGCCGAGTTAGCGTGTGGCGCGGAAGAGCACTTTGTCCCTAATCTGAGTGGAATTCTCTGCTATCTCAATCGCATCTGGATTCCCTTTGATGAGAATCTTCGCGCTGATATCCTGAGTGAAGCGCATAAGTCTCGGTATTCTATTCATCCCGGCGCTGATAAAATGTACAAGGATTTGCGCATTACTTATTGGTGGCCCGGTATGAAAAAGGATATTGCTGTGTTCGTAGCTAAATGCCTGACTTGTTCTAAGGTAAAAGCTGAACATCAACGCCCATCTGGTTTGCTCGAACAACCAGAAATTCCTACGTGGAAATGGGAAGGTATAGCGATGGACTTTATTACCAAGTTACCTTTGACAGCAAGCAAACATGATAGCATTTGGGTAATAGTGGATCGATTGACTAAGTCTGCTCACTTTCTGCCCATTCGTGAAAACAACCGTGTTGAGCAACTCGCGCAGCTTTATGTCAAGGAAATTGTCTGCCGCCATGGTACTCCTTTGAGCATCATATCCGATCGCGATGGCCGTTTTATATCTCACTTTTGGAAATCTCTCCAATCTGCGCTAGGAACTCGCTTGGACATGAGTACGGCATATCATCCTCAGACTGACGGTCAGTCTGAGCGAACTATTCAAACTCTTGAGGATATGCTCCGATCTTGTGTTCTTGATTTTGGAGGTAATTGGGATTCGCACCTACCTTTGATCGAGTTCTCTTATAATAACAGCTATCATTCCAGTATTGGTATGGCCCCATTTGAAGCACTTTACGGTCGTAAGTGCCGCTCCCCGATTTGTTGGAGCGAAGTGGGTGAAGCTCAAATCACAGGACCCGAACTTGTTCAAGAGACAACCGATAAAATCGCCAAGATCCGTGATCATCTGCTGACTGCCAGAAGCCGACAGAAGAGTTACGCAGATCGCAGGCGAAAGCCTCTCGAATTTCAAGTTGGTGATCTTGTTCTCCTCAAAGTGTCGCCCTGGAAAGGTGTTGTCCGCTTTGGGAAGAAAGGTAAGCTTGCTCCTCGTTATGTTGGACCATTTAAGATTCTCGCGCGTGTGGGAAAAGTTGCCTACAGACTTGACCTGCCGCCCGCGCTCAGTAATGTGCATCCAACGTTCCATGTATCCAATCTCAAGAAATGTTTAGCCGACGAGAACCTTCACATTCCACTTGATGAAGTTCAAGTTGATGAATCTATGCATTTCGTTGAGAAGCCTGTTGAGATTATGGATCGCGAGGTTAAGCAAACCAAGCGCAGTCGCATCCCTATCGTGAAAGTTCGCTGGGAGTCCAAGCGCGGAGCCGAGTTTACATGGGAAAGGGAAGATCAAATGAAGATCAAGTACCCGCACCTGTTCTCTGCGCAACCTACTTCGAGATAAATTTCGGGACGAAATTTCTTAAAGTAGGGAAGACTGTGACATCTGACCCGATCCGACCCAGGTACCCGTTTCTCCGATCCGATCTCTTTCTTTTATGATTTAATATTTATTTATACTTATACTTTATTTTTAATAATAATAATATTTTCCTTCTCGCCTCTTTCTCTCTCTTGTCGTCGTTCCGCCCTTACGCCTTGAACCTCCTTTTTCTCTTAACTCTTTGCTTGTCCTTTGTTCCTTCTCGCCTAAGGTTGTCTGCGCAGCTCCACGCGCCAGACTCCTTACAAGGAAGCCTGCGCGATGACCAGTTGTTCCTGCGATACGCGAGGCGAACTGTTCTCGCAGCGCGCTAAGAATTGTAGTTCTTCTCGCAGCGCGCTAAGAACGGTAGTTTTTCCCGCGACGCGCTAAGAATTGTAGTTCTTCTCGCAGCGCGCTAAGAACGGTAGTTCTTCCCGCGACGCGCTAAGAATTGTAGTTCTTCTCGCGGCGCGCTAAGGATTTTAGTTCTTCCCGCGGCGCGCTGTGGACTGTTCTCTATCTGCCTTCGCCCTCGCGCGTGCGCTCGATGCTTTCTCGCGCTATGTCTTGAGTCTTTTCTTCTGTTTAATCTAGCCGTTTACTTTTGTGATGTCTTGTCTCCTGTGTTGTTGACCTGACCTATCTTATGTCTGAAAAGTTACTTTCGGCGCAGCATGCGCACCAACCCCATTGGTTGACAGAAAAAGTGACTGACATTATCTTTTGAGATCTGCTTTTCCATGCTTGACCAGTACCTTTATCTGACCCGCCCATGCCTGTTTACTGTTACCTGTCAGCTTTTCCTTTGCCCCCTGCAGCTGCCATATCTTTTGATATCTTTTGCTTTTGGAATCTTTTACTTTTTGGAGATCTTTTCCCCTTTTCTAGGGATTGTGTTCCCTAGGGTTTCCCTATAAATAATAATGTTAATTCCCTAACACTACACACACAAAGCACTTAAACTCTCCTGTTCTCTCTTACTCCTTGCCGTTGTTCTTCCTCCGCCGTCTCCTTTCTCTTTGCCTTCGCCTTCTATCCTGTTCTGCCCTGCTTTTCCGGTAATATATATATAATATATAATAATTTGTTTAAGTTACTTATTAATTATGCTAACTTATAATCTAGACTTAAAAACAATCATTAAAACAATAATCTTATTTATAGGTTAACTTGTGCTTGTTTAAAGTTGGTTCTTGCTTTATCTTACACCGCATCGTTTATCAAGTGAGTAATCTCGTACCTAATCCCTTTTTATTTTTAATGTTTTGGGATGTTCATGTGTTCATACAAACTTAGAGTCTTAAACTTGTTTATGAACTTTAGTCGCGCAGTATCCCATGTGTTGAGGACGTAGACTTGGCTGTTTATTTGTATGTGTGGATCATTAACCGTCTTGTCGGTCTATTCCGCAGTTCTCATGGTACCATTAGATGAACACGGGAGAACAATCGTTTATGATTTTCTCTTTTGTTTACACTTGCACAGTCTTTCTTGTTTGTGAGCTCAATTGTGAGCACTGGCAGTCTATAAATCTTAGAGTTGGTCCCGATCGGATTACACCCTTGTTGAAAACCAGACATACACATGTTGCGCGCAGATTTATTATTATCTATGTATTGTATTAAACTTGATTTCTCACCAACACGCAAGTGTTTGACGTTTATTTTAACACATGTTCAGGTTTGCTGTAGCTACATTTGGAGCTTGTGGACACGTAGGACGTTTTTACTTTTGGACTTAGATTAAAATGTATCAAGACAAGTTATTGTTGTTCGAATATTTTGCCTTATAATATATTGATTTATGTTGATTTATGTTATCTTGTGTTTACGTTGCGCGTGCGCGAATGAATATATTTATTAAATATTGACACCCAATAGTGTCACGAGTAATGAAACAATATGTGGCGCCCCGATGTATAATCCGCCTTTGGTCGGGGTGTTACAATAAATATTTAGTTAACGGAGTTAAGCATTATAATGTAGCTTTTATTATTTTATGGCATTATAATATTATATTTAAACTTTACTGATATTTATAACGAACTATATTATTTTAATATTATAACTTAATATTCTAATACTAATATGAGAAAATTGAGGCATGGATTTTTATCAGAAATTTTATCTTTAAAATCATCAATTTAACGTGTTATAAAGTTAACGAAATAATTTCACCGAATTTAAGTTTAACGAATTAGAGTTTATGAATTTATAGCTAGCAGATTACGGCTTAACGAAAGAAATCTAATGAATCAAAAGTTTAATGAATCTTAAAGTTATTGAATTAAATTTAATGCAAATTATAACTTTCTTTTAACGATTTCACGAATTTTAAGGTTAATAAGTAACGAAAAAAATAAATTAGTTGAAACGGTTTAACGAAATAAGGTTAATGAAACAATTATTAACGAATTAATACGACACGTTACGAATATGAAAAAAAATGGGTTTTTGGATAAAAAAAATGATAAGATATAATTTATAAATAATTTTATTTAATTTAAAATAATTTTATTTGATTTATAATAATTTTTAAAAATTTAATTGTTTATTAAAATATAAGGAAAACAAAGTTGGTTTACAAAAATAAAAACTGTGCACTGACCCAACCCGGGTCAGGTGTGCATAACTCAACTGCCTTAGCCACCAGGCCATCTAAGCAAGTGGTTTTAAACTCAGAAGTATAATTTATATATTATCTTTAAAGTTTATCATCTTCACGTATAAACACTAGGAATCTAATCAGTTAAATTACTCCATGTTTGATCAATTAAGGTTATGGGTTTTATTTGTTGGCTCAAAACTATGCAAATGCATATAAAAGTTACCTGATATCGTTAGGATTTGACTGAGAACCACCACTCGCCGGAAAAACGAATTTTGAAGATCAAATATGGATTACAGAGGTTATAGGCGTTTGTTTTGAATGTTGGGACGAGTTTAGAAGCATGTTAGGAGTCCATTTATAAGGTCGATTGGATCGATTAGTGGTTAATGATCTTAATTGTATTCCTATTATTATTCCGGCGGTTACCCGGTTAAAACACACAATTAAGGTTTGTTATAACGTGATTAAAGTGAAGATTATAATCTGTCGTTATTGACTAACGATTTTTATGAGTTTTAATTGGTTCAAACAAGCGTTTGAAGTGTGTAATAAACTCTGCCGGCACCGATCCGGCAACCGGATCCTTCGGATGGAAAAACGAAATCAACGAAGGTGATGGCAGAATTTTATTTTAGTAATTAATTTAAATCACTATTTAAACTTTAGCCCTTGTACTTTCACATTGTTTAAAGATAGAATTTAAAATAAAGCTACAATTTAAACCCTTAACTTTGAGATGTATAAGTAATGAAATAAAAGTTATAATATGCTTGGATAAATTCATAGAATATATTCGTGTAGTTTGCGAATTGTTTAAACGTAAAACTTTAAATCCCGGTATAGTGCAACTTGATTAAATCAACACGTTAAAACTCGAAGTTTCACTAATGAACAGCGCGAATAGGAAATGAACAAACCATGAAAATGAATCATCGTAATTAACATAAAATTGATAAGCGATAACTACGAATACATTGAAACGACATAACGTTCGGTTTAACTAATACAAATACGAATAACAATGATGAATGTCACATAAATATACGAAACGAAACTTGAGAACATTATATATATATATATATATATATATATATATATATATATATATAAACAAAAACCAAAAATTCTAAATGGGTCAGGTTTGAAAAGTAACGAATGTTACAAAAATCTACTCCCTTGCAGCCATGCTAACGTTTGAACCCTGGTCTTCATCCCAAAAAACAAGAGCCTTTTACCACCTATATGGTGAAGAATAAAAAGATAATATTCATTTCTTATGAAATTTGAATATAATATGTATTTAAAAATCTCTAAATTTAAATTGCCTATACTTTCAAATTAGTTTGTTATGAAAAATGAATATAGTATATAGTAATAATAATAAAAAATAATAGTTAAATAATAATAATTTTTAAAATAAAATTATAAAACATAAGGTTTATTAAAATTTAAACTAAACCGTAAAATCGTAAAGGTTATATTGTATTTTGTATTAAGGCAATAAAAATAATATGAACGCCTACTCTATGTTTAATTGTTTATACAATTTCTAATGACATATACATTGACCATTTTAGATTAACATGAATCGATCTAAACTAAAAAAACAATTAAAATGTGTTTAGCAATCACAACAATCTTTTTTATTGGTGTTATCAAAAAACTAATAAATTAAAATGTGTTTGTCAATCACAACAATCTTTCTTATTTTAGCTTTTTGAAAGGGTTAAAGAGCAGCTTTCCAAAGCCCCAAATCTTGGCTTTTCAAAATAACTTTTTAAAAAAGCAAATAAGTCAATAAGCATTTTTCAAACTCAATCCCAAACATATATAACTCACACGAAGCAAGCAGTCAGAATGTACAAGGAAACTATAAGAAAAACATATAACAAGGCATGTGAGTGTAGAAGAATATTTTGTTAAACAATGGTAGGGAAATAATCCATAATTAATATAGCTTCATGACAATCCGGTCCTTTTGTGCACTTAAAATCTTTCCCTTAGTTACTTTTCTTGAGGCTTTTCTTCTTTGAATTAGCGTGAAATCAATTCTCAATTTCCTTTGTGACATTTCTTAACGTGGCGTAACGCATCTTCGTTTTTTCTTAAAAAAATATCACAAATTGATCATTAATAAAATAATAATAATAATAATAATAATAATAATAAGTCAAATAACATAATTACAAGTACACCAATTTACAATTTTTGACCTTTAGATTATGTTTGGCATACAGCAATGAGAGACGGAATAGAATATACCATTTCAAACAAAAAAAAAGTGTTTAGTTAGTTAATAGAATGAAATATCTCATTAACTTGGCCATTTTACATTTCATCGCATCTCTTGTTTATTTCATTCCCCCACTCTCCATCGCCGCTGCCACCTCCGAATAAAAACAACAGGGAAAAAAGACCCAATTACAAATTTTGTCCTTTAAAAAAAGCCAAATTACGGTTCGTGTCATTTCCTTGCAGGCGGTGTCCTTTAAACTTTTTTTTTCTACACGTTATGTCCTTTACGCTAACTGGGTTAGAAAAAGTCAGTTAAATGCCCTCACGTGAGACGCATGTGAGGGCATTTTTGTCTTTTTGCCTACCCTTCTTCTTCTTCTTCTTCTTCTTCTTCTTCTTCTGTATCTATTAACACACACACACATTTCATCACCATACCTCCCACTCTTCTTCTCCATCACCTTAATCGATGCCTCCACCATCGCCGGTTCTACTATCGCATGGTTTTAACATACAAACCCTAATCGATTTCGATTCTACTGATGCCGGGTTACAACTGTATTTGTCCCCCGTACCGTCATCTTGCACCTCTAGCCACCACTGTTATCTTGCCTGGCTATTATCGCCTATTTTCCATCTGATCTACTGTTGCCGGGTATCTTTGGGAAACCCTAGGCGGCGGTG
This sequence comes from Bidens hawaiensis, assembly GCF_021521415.1. Lineage (NCBI taxonomy): Eukaryota > Viridiplantae > Streptophyta > Magnoliopsida > Asterales > Asteraceae > Bidens > Bidens hawaiensis. The sequence goes on along the minus strand of NW_027491820.1, from coordinate 431,391 downwards.
TGACGGTGGCAGTAGTCCGATTGTGGTTCTGATTTCGATTGTTGCGGTTACAAGACGGTTGTGATTTTAGGGTTTTCTTCTTTCTTTCTTTTTTCCAGGTCAAAACAGGTTTCAGGTTGAAATTGAATCGGAGGGTTTCTTGACGGATTCGGAGCGATTAAGGGTGGAATTAGGTGAGGGTTTTAGTGGGTAATCGATGGCTGAGGTTGAATTGATGGTGTAAGATCGGTTGTAGATTGAGGGTTGTTGTTTGTGGTGATCGGAACCGATCATTTTTAGGGTTTTCGATTGAATTGAAATGAATTTGGATTGGGATGATGATGGTTTGATTTTGTGGGTGAGATTGAAGGTGATGGTGGCGGCGGTAGGTGGTGGGTAGTGGTGGCAGTCGGCAACAAGCCGCGGCGGGTAGCGACCTAGACCAAAGCTCACAGATTCATCGATTTTTTTTGGTTGATGAAATCCTTTAGATGGTGGTCGATGTTGTGGTGGTGATAGATTGGATGACGATGATGAAGATGATGTGGAGCAATGGTGGGGATGGGTGGATGAACAAGGTAGGTGATATAGGTGTGTGTTTTCCAGCGGCCAGTTTCATCAATCCGGCCATGGTTATGGAGGTTGCAGCTAGAGTAGAGAGAGAATAGAGATGGAGATTGAATGTCCGGTGGTGTGGGTGGTCGCCGGATGCTGTGATGGCGGTGGACCTGGTGGTGGCCAGAGAGAGAGAAAGAAGTGTGAGAGAGAGTGAAGATGGCGGTGGCTGCCGGAGTGTAACAGGGGGAGAGGGAGAGAGAGGAGAGAGAGAGAGTTTATATCAATGTGTTAATAGATACAGAAGAAGAAGAAGAAGAAGGGTAGGCAAAAAGACAAAAATGCCCTCACATGCGTCTCACGTGAGGGCATTTAACTGACTTTTTCTAACCCAGTTAGCGTAAAGGACAAAACTTGTAGGAAAAAAAAGTTTAAAGTACACCGCCTGCAAGGAAACTTAGAAAAGGACACGAACCGGTTTTTGGCTATTTTTAAAGGACAAAATTTGTAATTCTGTCGGGAAAAAAAGGAGAAAACAAAGTCAGAAAGAAAAAAGGAGAATATGTTGACTGGACTCTCCGCACGCGGTATTGAAAATTAGGCGGGTTTCCCGCCATCTTTTTTGCCTGATATATAAAGATTAAAGAAAGAGTCAGTAGGTTTTACAATTTTCTTTATCCGTTGTATGTATATGTATTGTTGAGCTTCTAATTCTAAACATTCCTGGGCCACTGCAACGGACTAGCCTACATTTCTTCGCGGGCTTCAGTCCAAACTTTTCTTTCTAAACTATCACAAACAAAAAACATATAAATGTAAACTTATAACTTACAATTTCATATCATTAAATTGTTTGGTTTTAAGGTAAAATCCTAATAATATGATTAGTTGCTTAGAACAAGTCTAATATAAATTAGCCAATATTAACCTTAAAAAATAATAGTTATTATATTCATACAATTGTAGATAAAGGATCCAATACAATAATCTTTTATCGTGCATCACGTACACGACACTTCGAACCATTGATTTTCATAAACCCAAAATCACAATTACACTCATCTGTCCGTCCCTCTCCCTCAATCCGTCTCCACCACCACTCACCGACATCAGCACACCTCCTTCACCATCACCACTTCAATTGAATTGAACTGAAATACACCATTTGCAGAACTTTAAATACGTTCCAGATTTGTTCATATGATGAAATAGATGGTCGATTGATGATTTCTTGATGATTACGAGATTATATGAAGTGATTTTAACGTTCAATTTCATGTTACAGATAGTTTAATTTCAAATATGAGCTTCTGAACATTTAAAGGTTTGTCTATAACGTTTAATTTCACATTAGGGTTCTGAACTTCTAAACTTTTTTGTTCTGAACGTTTAAAGGTGTTCGTTTTTTGTCAGAACGTTTAAAGGTGTTCGTTTTTTGTCAGAACGTTTAACTTGAACGTTTAAATGTGTTTGTTTTTTGTCAGAACGTTTAACTTGAATGTTTAAAGGTGTTCGTTTTTTGGCAGAACGTTTAACTTGAACATTTAAAGGTGTTCGTTTTTGGTAAGAACGTTTTAGTATCTTTAGTTTTGTTTAGAACGTTTAAACGTGATATTTTGAACCGTAATCAGAGCTCAATTGAGTATAGTATTCTGAAATTTCATAATCGATTGATGAATCTAAATCAATTTGACTGTCTAAATCATCATTTTTTTTATCAATTTTGAAGATTTTTTATGTTTAACGACGTTTCATTTTGATTTTGGGTTTTAACTTTAGAGATTTCATAGTTTAAGCTTTGATTAGGGTTTAGAAATTGGATGAGATAGAGCGATGGGTTCAGAATTTGGATCAGAATGGATTTGTAATCGACGATTTTGATCATGAACTAGTTTGGGTTATTTACGAAACTGACACCGTGTGTTTTTTAATCCAACGCTCTGGAGAAGGTCGCGTACGTAATGTACGATAAGATATTATTGTACAATAACCCATTGTAAACTATCAAACCAAGTAATTCAAAATTGTATAATAAGTCCCTATACAACAATAATTAACCTAATAAAACACAAATGAACATAATTTAAGAAACAAATATGATTTAGAAAATAACTCTCTTGAGATTTTTTTTTTGTTTAACAAGGAATTAGTTTCTTTTATAGATATTATTGTAGCAATTGGTAAGGCATGGACTTTATTCCTCTATTAATCTATCGTTGGATTGCGAATACTCAATACGTTATGTTTTCATCAGGTTATAATATTCAATAGCATGGAATTTTGTTTAACTTTTGACCATACCAAAAATCCATTTGACTCAATTATTTGAAAAATGCTTAAACTACATTGATTAGTTTCTTCGAGTATTTGAATATATTTTATAGATAAATGTTCTTTGATTATGTTTATCTTGATTTTTTGGTCATTGTTTTAAATGTATACCAACTATTTGGAGTCTGGCACTAAAACATCTGGATGATTTGGTTAAAGTGTCAAACTTGATAATTAGTTATATCTAGTAAAAGTCTTTAGAGAATAGTATGTTTTATGATATGTTACTTATCTATATATTAAATATAGATATCAACATCAAAATGCTGATGAGACAAGATTTATATGGGATACACTCTATAAGTGTGAAATGGCTCGAACATTGCTTTATTTAAAAAACTCCACGTACTCCAATTTGCTTAGAATTATTATTTCTGTCGACTTTCTTATAAAGACCACACAAAGTTCCAAAGAGTTCGTTCAATGTTACTCTGACTAAATCAAATCATATGCCTTACTAAATTCAAAACTTTGTAAAAATGACATAATTAGTGTCTAATTCTACCAAAATGTTGTTGCAATTATTAAAACGGTGGAAGTTTTTGACAAGGATGATGGAACATAATATCCCCAACTATGAATGTAAAGTCAACCTTTTAGTCGTTTTCTTAACATTATCTCCATAGCGTTGGCGTGCGAGAAACCATTTACTTGCATGGTAAAGGGTAAGGTTGATTAGTAATTTTATATTAAAAAGCCTAAAACTATTTAAAAAATCAAGTGTTTGTGACTATTGGAAAATAACTTTATAACCATTTTTTAAAAAGGCAAAATAAAAAAGCAATATTATCGAGGTCATGAGTTTTTTTTAACTTGTTGGCTTTTTAAAAAAGTCAATAAGTCATTTCTAAATTCAATCTCAAACAACCTTTTAATTTCGCATGTGATCATTGTATTAAAAAACCCTATAATTCAATAAGGCAATTCCAAACTCAATCCCAGACATCCTCTTAACTTCGCATGCAATACTTATATTGACAAATATATGGCCCGTTTTGAATGAATAATTTTTAGACATACAACTCCGTACATAATCACTTTGCAGAAACAACCTACAATTTGTTTGTGTATGAGCGGTTATAGAATTCTTACATTGTGTTTGAACTACACGGTTTCAAAATCTTATTAATAACAAACTAATAGATATTATGCATTTGTAGTCACATACTATATTTTTTCCATAAAAATAGGGATGTTTGATGACGAAATGCGAGCGAAAAGCTTAAACGTCATGCAAACTAGTTTACTAAATTCGAATGAAAAACTTATACGTCAGACAATCTCATTTACTACATGCAAGTCAAAAGCTTATACCGTACGTCATGCAACCTCGTTTACCAAACGCACTCATGTTTGTATTTAGGCAGCCGACTTTTTCGCATTTACTGAATGCGAGTGAAAAGCTTAAACGTCATACAATCTCATTCACTAAATGCAAGTGAAAAACTTATACGTCATAAAATCACGTGTACTCAATGCGTTTAAGTTAATTTGTATTTATCCGATAGACTTTTCGCCTATCCCATAACTAAACAAGACATTTGTTTCCATATATAATGTTACATGCATAACACAATTAAAAAGGTAAAATTTCATTTGTTAAAAACTTAATGTACTTTCTATTGTTATACACTTATAAGTTTGATGAAATAATTCAGTTTTGCTTACCAAAAGGGTCTATTTGTCACTCATTTAGAAGAGATCAACACAAATGGTTAACATTTAGCGGCGCAGCTTGTTGCCCGCTTTCCTTCTGTTTCGATGTAATCCAATAAACAATTAATAGTACTATCTAACTTAAATATTAAAAATTTAAAATAGTGTAAAATTCAATACCAATCATATTTAGTTTTTTTTTTAAATATAACTGGGGTCGAAAGCAGTAACCGAAGGAACCTTCGAAGATCCAACCACAGGATGCTACTTGAAGGAACCCGCCAACAACCCTTGGTGTACGCATTGTGTTTCATCAAGAATTCATCTCTCTCTGCTCTTGTTTCGTCGACAAGAAGTGGTCACTCTAGCTAGCCGATGCCTATACCCGACCCCTAAAGATAAATTAAAACTTTTGAATTGAATAATAAAATAGTATAGCCCAAAAGAAAAGAAAAGAAAAGAAAGCAAAACATTCAACATTCCAAAATAGCATTCTTGAAGCAGAGATAACTCAAAACAGATAAGAGAGAGAAGCGCAAGTCCTCTGACTGTATTCAACATTCTATTGAGAGAGAGAGAGAGAGAGAGAGAGATTAGAAAATGGTGGGATCATCTCTTTGACTTGTTCTTGCCGGCAACCGTCTATCTCTATCTTCTCCCTTTCTAAATACATCATCATCAATTCAGTTAATAAATATCATCATCTGTCAATATAAAGCGCGTTCAACTACCCAATTCTTTCTTTCATTTTACCATCATCATCATTTCATTTCACCATGAACCCAATTCAAACCCTTCTGATCTAATCTAATCTAATCACTTTCACTAGATCAATAACTGTTTTTGATTCAATGGGTGGAATGTGCGGCAAGCCGTCCGGCATCGACGCCGGCCGGAAAACTTCAACCTCACCGGAGAAGAAGGTGACAGCAGCTAGAGTTTCATCGGAGCCTCGGTCGAGACGGGCTGAGAGTTTTCGGGTGAAGAATAGAGGTGAAGTGAGAGCTGGGTCTATTGATAAGAGGTTGAATTCTTCAAGGAGAGTTAGAGATGATCTTTATCACAGTCATAATAATAGTATTAAGCATAGGGATGATAGAGAGGTTTCTGAGGTGTTTATTGCTAATATTCCGGGTTTCGGGGCGATACCGAAAGGGGTGAAGGGGAATTAATTGTTGCAGGCTGGCCGTCTTGGCTTGTGGATGTGGCTAGTGAAGCTATTGATGGAATGCTACCGAGACGGGCCGATACGTTTGAGAAGTTAGATAAGGTATAAGTTTGTCTAACTTGATGTATAATTAGCATTTTGTAGGCTGTTAAAATGGGTTGATTTTGACCTTTGGGACCATTTTACCTGGTTGGGACAAATAGTAATATTGTAAAAATTGAAGCTTTAAAGTAAAATATAATAAAAATAGCCTTCACAAATTTAGTTGTATAAATTGGAAGTAAACGTCCCGTTTTGAACCTTTGTAAATCGCATTTAGTTGCAAACAGATTATGATTTTGTAAAATTGCAAAAAACTACAATACATTTTAGGAAAAAAGAATGAATTTTGGATAATAATTGTTTTTTTTTTAATTTTTGTTTAATTTCTATAATAATTGTTCTTTTTCAAGATTCACAGTTTGTTTGCAACAAAATGCAAAGCACTAAGAGTTGAAAAGTCAACAGATAGAATTTATTTTTGCTACAGTAAAGAACAGGCATAATGGCTCAAAAATGTTGATTTATACCTGTTTTCTGAATTAAATGATAATAAATTAGTTTGTTTATAATTAATATCCTGATTTGGTTCTGATGTGTTGATGCAGATTGGACAAGGAACATACAGCAGCGTGTACAAGGCTCGTGACCTGACTAACAACAAAATTGTTGCTCTAAAACGAGTGCGTTTTGATAATATGGACACGGAGAGTGTCAAGTTTATGGCTAGAGAAATCCTTATTTTGCGAAGGCTTGATCATCCAAATATAATTAAACTTGAAGGATTAGTGACATCATCTGCTTCACGTAGTTTATATCTAGGTTTTGAGTATATGGAACATGATCTTACCGGACTTGCATCACTACCCGGTGTCAAATTCACAGAGCCACAGGTAATATCTTCATCACTATGTTTAACTTTTAACCAATATTATTAAAGTGCTTATAGAAACAATGGTGTTATTTGTAGGTTAAATGCTACATGCAGCAGCTGTTAAGTGGACTTGATCATTGTCATAGCCGTGGTATTCTGCACCGTGACATAAAAGGATCAAATCTTTTGATTGATAATAACGGGATTTTGAAGATTGCAGACTTTGGTTTAGCAAGTTTCTATGATAGTTATAATGGGTATGTGCCACTAACGAGCCGTGTTGTGACACTTTGGTATCGACCACCCGAGCTTCTATTTGGAGCTACTCGTTATGGAGTGGCTGTGGATTTGTGGAGCACTGGATGCATTCTCGGAGAGCTATATGCTGGTAAACCTATCATGCCAGGTCAAACCGAGGTAATACAAAAACTACATTTTTATGTTCAATAAAGTGATTAGAAGCTTTCTTAACGTTTTGACTTATGATTTGTATCTTGTAGGTTGAGCAGTTGCATAAAAGATTTAAGCTTTGTGGTTCACCGCCTGAAGATTATTGGAGGAAGTTAAAGTTACATCACTCCACGGCGTTCAAACCTTCACAGCCGTATAGGAGACGCATTGAAGACGCGTTTAAAGATGTTCCTTCTGTTGCTATACGGCTTATGGAAACTTTACTCTCAATAGATCCTTCACAAAGAGGAACTGCATTGGCTGCTCTTAAGAGTGAGGTAATCATTTTTTTTTTATTATTCTTTTTGTTTAATCGATGATTGAAATGGCTGTGTCATGCGTCAAAATGGGTTCAAGTCAAAACAGGCCTGATTAGAACTATGCTTTTGCATTGTTGTGCTGGCTGATGCATAGTTCAGCTGCTAAAGCTACACCTTTATTTATCAAATTTTTGTCATCTTTAGTTAGAAAGCTAAACACCATACATTTTTAATCTTGTAGTTCTTCACAACCAAACCACATGCTTGCGATCCTTCAAGTCTGCCAAATTATCCCCCGAGCAAAGAGATCGATGCGAAAGCAAGGGAGGAAAGAGCTAGAAGGTATGTATGTGTATATTTGTTTATATACATTTGAATTAAATATCCCTGATACTTAGCTTATTTGATTATATTAGATTAGATCGTTAATGGCACAATAATTCGGTATCTTAACTACTCAATGCAGGAGATCAAATTTATATATGTCTGTTGCCTAATCTATATGTATTGTGATTATAATAGTTGTCGACGCATTTGTTTGATCAAGGAGGTGAATGCTATAAGCAAATATTTGAATTAAATATCCCCGATACTTACCTTATTTGATTATATTAGATTAGATCGTTAGCGACAGAATAATTGGGTATTTTAACTACTAGATGTAGGAGATCAAATTAGTTCTGTCTGTTGCCTAATCTCTGTGTATCGTGATTGTAATAGTTGTTGACGTGTCCGTTTGACCATTGAAACCATAAGTAGTTTGTTTGATTTTCAAAGTCAAAGCATGCAATGTGTTGCTAACTAAAATTGTTACTGCAGACTAAGAGCAGAAGGCCAAAAGACTGAAAAGGAAAGTCAAGGTCCAAGAGAATATCGGGCGTTTCCAGCTCCTGAAGCTAATGCTGAATTAGTTGCATCAATGCAGGTACCCCACTCATTTTGTGACCTATTATTAGGCGACATGATTTGTCAAACAACATATTTTGATAGATAAACTAGTTCCAAAAAATAATATTGTTTGGTTTGACTATGATGCTATATTGTTTATTTGGCTGTTGGCTTATTGTATCCGATGACTTTTCTTCTATTCATACTTACTGTCTGGTTTTTAGTTTTAAATGTGTTTAGGTGTTGACTATTTGACTTTAATGGCGCTGAGTTGTCAAATTCAGGGAAACCTCAATTTAAAATGTTCATCCTTTTTTTTTTCTTTTTTAGAAAATAATTAATCTTTTGCAGACCAAGTTCTGATTTTCTTAATGTAAAAACTCAACTCTCAGCACAATTACTTGTATTAAACTACGTCACTTGTTACAATAGACCGCTTAAGTGTAACGCAATATGTTTGTAACGTTTAAAGACTGTTAGAGCAAATTCAAAGAGCAGGCATGATAGAGCAAATTCAAAGACTGTTTGTAACACAATTATTATTATTATTATTATTATTATTATTATTGTTGCTGTTGTTGTTGTTATTGTTGTTGTTATTATTATTATTATTATTTCTAACGTTTAAAGGCTGCCCCTGTAATTACTACAGAGAAGACATGATAGAGCAAATTCAAAGAGCAGAAGTGAGTATTTCAACCGAAACAAGAACGAGGGTATTGAAGAACAACAACCGAGACTGTCACATTACACCAACGGAGTTGGTGAATTCTATTCAGGATCATTGATGGTTGAAAATGGTAAAGACAAACATGAATTAGAATCATCAAGAAGGCTATCTCAAGATTCTTGGAAGATGAGGAAGCATGATCTTTCCGGGAGTATGTTAGCTGGAAGATCCACGTCAAACGGCAAACAACCACTCATGGTAACTACTTTCTTTTTTACTCAAAACATACCATGTCAAAACCAAGATAAATAATGTGTCATTTTTATTGATTTGTGATTATATTTTGTTTAGAATGGTGATGGATACAAGGGAAACAAGAAGATCCAATTCTCGGGTCCACTTGGTGCATCAAACGCAGAACAGATGCTAAAGGAACGCGATCACCATATTCAAGAAGCTGCAAGAAGAGCACGCCTTGATAAGACTAGGCTCACTCAGCACCACTCCGAGGCAACGATAAACCCTATTTATGTTTCCAGCGTCCACCGCAGACAACCCAGATAGATAGATATATATAATACATGTATATGCTTATGTAGAGAGAGAAAGATGACTGCTTTTCCCTATGACTATATAAAATGTACATACTACATAGTAATTATGTACCTTGGATCTCTTTAGTTTGGAATTTATTAGTTTTTTGAATATGGATCTATTCTATAGGTTTTTGTAGGTAATAATGTTCAAAGTGGTGAATTCAGGGAGCATAATGTTGTAATGGCATAGTGGTGGTCATCATGTATTTGCATACTGTAAAAATAACTTATTATAATAATTATATTTATTTAGATTTAAATAATAATTATTGCAATATACTTTGGCTTACAAAAACACTTTATTTTGTTATAAATTGTTATTCAATTTTTTTACAAATAATAGCGGTGGTTTGTTACATGATTATCGTGTTCTGTAAAGCTTTTGCTTGTATTTATTTTTCTCAAAACCTTTTTTTGAAGAGACAATAATGGAAATGGTACAGATGTATGGCAGAGGCTATAGAACTTCAACAACCAAAATTAAAAAAAAAATGTACTTCAGACCGTAAGTTATATTGTTTTGTTATTTTAACTTTTATGGTGTATATGTCGAAGTGGTTATACCATATGAGTTGAAACGGGGCACCCGTGGCAAGCTTTGAACCCATGCTTTGAACCTATCCGATAACACCACCGCCACCTATATATCCATGCAGGGACGACTCTAAGGGTGACGATGTGGGCGTCCGACCGGGGCACTTATTTTGGGAGCACAAAATTTTTAAAATTCCTGATGTTGTATATATAATACCCGAACGCCCATTAAAAATTGAAAAAGACCCATTACTTTTTATTAATCAATAAAAGTTAAATAAAAAAAAATATGAAATGAATAGGCGGGATAACAACAGCGTCGACTTCGAACACCAGCAGTCATGGTAGCATATGTAGAAAGGAGCTTTTCGAAATTGTAGTTATTGAAATCTTATTTACGATCCACAATGCCCCAAGATAGACTTAGCGGGTTGATGATGATAGCTCTCGAGTACGGAATATTAGAGAGCATAAACTACGAAAAGTTGATTCACCAAATTGCTATCAAGAATGTAAGGAGAACTTCAAAAAGCCTCGGTTAGCTATTAGCCTATTCAGTATGCCATAAACTGATTCAAATATCATTATTGCCATAACTTTAATCGTTGTTTAAAAAAATGTTTATATGTTTTAGCTAGCTTAATCTGCTTGTAATATCATGTTTTGAAGATTTCTTATTGATATTTTTAAGACTCAATTTACACTTTGAAAACACTTCTTTGATATTTCTTGTTTATTATTCATATTATCATTAATAACAATAAAGGGGAAACTAAAGCCAACCGATTCCATGTTTTAAACCACAAACTTAAGTGTTAACTCAGTCTTTCAAATCACAACCAAACTATACTTATGGGCCTTTTTTTATACACCTCAATTTAGTAATCAGCTTTTTTTTTGTTGTAAACTACAGTTTATAGTAAATGACAGTTTGATATCACATGGGATTTATTTATTAGGACCCGTATTTGTCTAGTACAAGGGGATTTATTTATTATTATTATTTTCTTTTTTAACATTTCACTTACTTTTGTTTTAGCCTATGATATGACATGGACGGTAACACTGCATTCTCGGGTTTAAAATATAATGAAAAGAAATGATAAGATTGGATAGGGGAAGAAAGGAAAATAAATTATATATTTAAAAGACATTCTCAAGTTAAAATAAAAGAATAGAAAAAAAAGTGTTAATTACATTCTTGAGTTAGATTGGAAGGAAAAGATTGGAAAAAAAAATTGTGACTTTACAATCATATCCTTATTGTTGAATTAGATAGAAAGAAAAAGATACAGTTAATTAGTAATATTATACATGATTATATACTTTCATTCTGAATAAAAGTTTTTTTTTTTTAAACCCTTAAATAAAAGTCTCAATAGAGTGTAAATATATCATGTTATATTTGACTTACTAGTGACTGGTGTAGCAGGGGTGGTTTGGGATCACATATTTATATTATTTTTACCTCACCTTTGGAAGTCAGCCGTAGTCTGGCGCCCGGTGTTACCCCTGATTTGATTTCAGGTAAAAGTAAAGCATACATACATACATACATACATACATACATCATCTGTTGGCTGCTGTTTTAGAGGACGATCCTCGTCCTCATCACTATATACTTACCTCATCGATTTCATCTTCCTTTTACTTCCATCTGATTTTTATTTTTTATTCATTTTTAATTATCACTCGATCTTGTCTTAGAACACATATAGAATTTGTTTTCTCTTTTAATTTTAACATGTTGCCAAGTGCCAACATTATTTTAATCTCATCAACAGTTTAGACTAGACTAGAATAGTTGCTGTATGTCTTCACTTTAGCCTGATTTTGTATTCTATTATCATTTATATGATTGGTCTGGTCATCATGATCATGTGGATTAATGCTAAATTTGATTCTTTTAAGTAAAAAAGCCTCATCATCTGCTAAACTTACTTGTAATATTAATATTAATAAATGGGGCTTTTTTTTCTTTGTATGCTTTTATTTTGTTTTTCTTAATTGATCAAAAATCTGATTGTCTCACTGTTATTTTGCATGCTAAAGTGTTGACCTATTCAACTGCAATTGTTTCAACAAATACCAAACTTGGATGCTATGTAGTAGTAATAAAAGCTTTTAAATTAAAATGAGCCACTGCAAAAGTCTTTCTATGCTTTTAATTAAACTTGTTTATCACATGAATTTTGTTTTTGTTGCATGTTGATCCTATGGCAGAAAGAAGAAAATGGTGATGTGGGTCTTCGGGTACGGCTCTCTGATCTGGAAAGCAGGATTTCAGTATGATGAGTGTCTTGTTGGTTTCATCAAAGACTATCGCCGTGTCTTCTATCAAGGTAAACTTGTTTGCGTTTTAAAGCTTAAAGAAAGAACATAACTGCTTTTATTGTTAAATTATGGTAGGAAGCACCGACCACAGAGGCACTCCAGAGCATCCAGGAAGAACTGTTACTTTGGAGCCTGCACAAGGGGAGGTTTGTGTAAGTATCTTTGCTTTCTTTTTGTTTTACATTAATATATTGTAAAATAAGAATCATCAAATTCATCATCATTTGGTTGGTAAGACAGTTGCTTTAAATCTACCTTAATTAGTAATCTACAGTCCTATTTTGTGGTCCACGTGATGTAATATTTCCATGTTATATACATTTTAATTTTCTAAAATTTTTAGTTGCATTGTAACAAGTATTGATGAGTTTCCAACCTATTTTAGTGGGGCGTCGCCTACAAGGTGTCGAGGAAGGAAGATCAAGAAGTTGCATTAACGGTATTGCCATCTAGTTCTGTTGTATATGTAAATTTGCTGTTATTAAATCTTAATATCAATATCCTTTTGGGCATTCAATGAGGGCAAGTTTTTAATTTCACTATCTTTATTACACCTTCATTGTGGCCGACAGAAAAAATCAGCACTTGACCTGACATACACATATTGTGTAGTGCTAGCTATACACCAAAAATGTCATTTACAAAAGATACGTTTTAGAAATTGACTTTTAGAAGTTGAATCCGAACTGGGTCGCAGTTTTGTTTTATGATATTTGTAGTATAAAACAATAGTTTAATTATTTGCGGATGTCAGATGGTGATTGTCTTGCATGCAGCATGGTAATATGATTAAGTTTACCATACATGAAAACAGTTTCGTTGGTTGTAAATAAGTGGAGTTTTGTTATTTGATTTATTTCCAGTATCAGCTTTTACTTGCACTTGGAATCTTGTTAATTGCATACATACATTCATACAATATGTTAAAGTAAAGCTGAGTTGTTGTATTTCAGTATCTGGAAGTGAGGGAGAAGCAATACGACCAGAAGGCTTATGTTGATTTCTTCACTGTAAGTCTTTTACCTTTTCTTGTTGATAAATAACAGTTGATGGATATGTTTCTCATGATACAGTAAACATTTCAGAATGAGACGGATTCATCACCGGCTGTTAGCGGGGTAATGGTGTAAGTGACTGAAAAGCAATCCCCTCCATTGAATTGTTAAGATGATAACATATAACTATATCTCTGTCCAGATATATAGCATCTCCAGAGAAGGTCAATAGGAACTACTTGGGACCGGCTACAGTTGAAGAGATTGCCAAGTATGTGTTCTCTAAACCTGCTCTTCGTTTTTCGAGCCTTCCACTTATGTTCCATATTAATTGGTTGGTTTGGGTTGTGGTTACTGGTTGCTATGGTAATAAATAGAATAAGAGCCATTGCTGTTCCGTAGTATGGGGGACTATCCTAATAGATTGGTAGTTGTAAGATCGGCTCAATTGATTTGACTTGTTCCTTCTTCTCTGCATATTACTTTCTTTCACAAAGCATAACAGTGAGCTTGTTTATATATATACTTGCATATTCCATATTGTTTATATGCTAGGAAGCTGCGTCGAGGGTGATGCACATTACACTAGCATCGAATCACAAGGAGTGTGCATCAACTCTTTTAGTTGATCAGTTATATTCATTTTTCATTTTCAGGCAAATTGTTAATGCAGAAGGACCCTCTGGACCCAACAGAGACTACCTTTTCAACCTAGAAAAGACACTGCTTCAAATGGGTAAAGCTTTTGTTTACTTCAATCTATGGTATTAAGTCATGTTCAGACGGGTCAAAGCGCCTACATTTTTTTCTTTTTAGACTGGTCAAAGCAGTTTTGACCAGTTTCCTCTTTTAGTGCACTACTACATGTTTGACTCGTTAAGAGTAGCATACAACTCAAATTCACTAATTTTTGCATAAGCCCGTTGATTATGACATGTAAATAAACTTTTGTGTGGGTAATCAATCATCTCTTATTTGTAGGATGCAAGGATGAACATGTAATGAAGATTGCAGATGAAGCAAGGAGATTGATCCGAGGGTCTGAGGAATGAATTCCGGTTAAAAAATATTTGAATAATCTATTCATGTTACAATCCATTGTTAAGCATCACTTCACATCCTCAAACAATATCATTCTTGCTATTAATTTAACCAGCTACAAGAACTGCATGCAAAAGTGATCAAGATAGTACCTAGTATTTTCTTGTGTTTGTTCTTTGTATAAAAAAGTAAATTGGGGATTATCCCTTTTGTTGGTATAATATCATATTTACCCAACAAAAAATCATAATATGAAACTTACCATTTTTAAATTATGACATGTATATTCTTAAAACATTCATTAGGATGGGAGTTTGACGTTGGAAGAATGAGAATGGTGTAACAGTAATATTACGGATTATATTTAATAAACTGGCTAAAGCGGAAAGTTTAGTTATTTTAGTTAGGTGTCTTTATTATTAATTTTTGGTTGTGTAAAGTATTATATTATACAAATTTTAGGATATATATATATATGTTTTTTGAGTAGCTTATATAAAAAGACTGGTTTGAAAATTGAAAGTGAGAATAGGAATGGTGGTAGTGAGCTAATGTGATGTGCTTGGGACAAAATAGGCAAGAGGTGGTCTTTTATGGCTTAAGTTGACGGTTCCTGGTATTCATAGCATTTAGAAGTTCAATGTTAACAGGTTGACAAAGTGAGACAGTGCAAAGCCTAAATTGTGTACTTGAGTTGTGCCAACAGTATCTACAAATGAGAATATTCGATATTTAAAAGATGTTGAACTCTTTTAAAAGATTTAAATCTTGTAGAAGATCACACGCTGCTGTTTGCTATGGCTGGAGTTAGTTTCATTTGAAATGGAAAGTTTTGACGAGGTAAGCTATGTTTTTGGGCACTTGGGCTAATGTTCAGTCTTCTTAGCTTTGTGACAAGGATTTCTCACAAATCACAAACAGAAGTTGAAAAATCATTTGAGCTTGGGTGTGGTATGAATAGTCTCTATATTCCAAGTACTGCTTCAAATGCTACTTTATAGTCATTGTATCATATTTTAATGCATGATGGACGACATTGGACGTTAGTCTTATTTAGTTGACCGTCCCCATCTTTTATCCGCTCCATGTTCGTGGTCGTTCCTTTAGTTCCTGACTATCAAGTGTACCATTTGAACTCATAGTAAAAAATGACATAAAAATAATAAGAAAATATTCACAAATGATATATATTTTCTTCTATCATGTTTATTTACTTTATTCTCATACGTATCCCTACCTTCGTTATCTACACGATCACAAGAAACAAAAAAAGGGGGGGGGGGAATGAGATGTAGCCTAACTAAGTAAGCAGGATGCTCACTTTCTTCTGAAGATACCTATATATTTGAGTGAATGAATTTGGTTCATCAGCAGATTTGATACAAAATCTTGCAACTGCTAACAGTCCTTTAACCTCTCTAGAATCGTAATCGCTTCCAAGATCAGGGTCAATCATGTTATGGATTGATGTCGGGAAACAAGATTCTTCGATCCATTGGCTCAGATCCGTGCCCGTTTTGTCTGATGATTGGCCCGTTATCAGCTCTAGAATCAACAACCCAAGCTCATACATTATGTTCCCATACACCTGCCCTGTCCTTTCTATATAACACACAAAATTTCAAAATACATATCATAAATAATTAAAATTAAAATATATATATGTATATAATTTGCATACTATATGACCCTCTAATATCTTCATATAAGGATGATTAGTTTTAACTCCGAGCAATTTTCTTATATTTAAATAAAACGAGTCAAACTAAAAACATATCGAGAAGTGCCCAAAACATATTCTTCAATGCATACAACTTCATTAATCACTTTTTTCCTAAAATTTATACAGCTACTGTAATAACATAGTTACGATAACACTTTGATTATTTATAACTAAATAAAAAATGGATAAAGTCTATACCATTATAACTTGAAGTCCGCCTTGCTGTAATGTGATTGCTACCCGAACCAAGAAGTCCAACATCAGAGAGCTTTTATGACAAAGATTAAAAATAAATAAATAAATATATAACTTCATCCAAAGAATTGCAGCTTACAGAAGTATGCACCTAAGTCCTCAAGGGTTACACGTTTGGTCCTTGGAATGGTTAGACGTTAACCATTCTGTTACATTATTATAAGTTGACCAAAATACCCATAATTTTAGGACCAAAATTATAATATAGACATACACAGATGTAATTTTTTCTCTCAAAAGTAAAACCGATTCAGGAAATTTGTTTACCTTTGCATTGTAATTCTCATCAAGCATAATGGTACTTGAACTGATGGAGACGTGATATACGGGCGGGTCACAGAAGAAATGTAAATATTCCTGTGTGGTACAACTTTTAAATATTCTTTCATGAACAGAATTACAAAGATATTATAAGATTAAAAAACATACTAAAGCAGCAGCCACACCAACAGCAATCTTTAGCCTGATTCTCCAATCTAAAGGAGTCTTCAAAGGATCTAAAATCATATAAACAAACTTCAACAAAAACTTCATTATAAATAAACATAAAATATTTCACCAGAAATTACCATTTAAATGCTCCTTTAGGCTTCCATTTTCCACATTTTCAAACACAAGAAACCTGAAAATCGAAAATCATAAACCTAAAAACACAATGCTAAGTTGCTAACAACGTGCTATTAATATGTTCATATCATGTGTTAACATTGGGGGTACCTTTTTCTTCCAACAGAAAATCCATTAAGTGCAACAATGTGACGATGATGCAAGCGTCCCAAAAGTTGTACCTCCCGATAAAAGGAATCATCATCTTGTTGATCAACAAGGTGTATTTCTTTAACAACAGCAAAACGACCATTTTGAAACTTGGCTTTATAAGAAGAAGCCCCGTGAGAAGACGTCCCTATGACTCTACTGAAAGCGTCTGTTGCATTCTTTATGTCCTTATAAGAGAACCGCCTCAAGAAAGTTACCGGAACTTAAAGAAAAAAGAAACAAAGAAATAAAATCATTCAACTGTTTACCTTGCCAATAATCCGATTATTTTAACCCTAAATAACTGGAAAATCAGAATCATAAACAACTTGATCAAATTTTGCATTATCATTGTGTCACTGAATTCTTAATTCAACGTTTACAGCTCAATTACACACAGACTAGTCAATTTCACTTTTGACTTTTGAAGTCAAACAAGTCAATTCAGATTGAAGAATTAATACAGGTTCCTTAATCATAGACAAATTGTATACTCCACATATCCTGGTTTTATTTACATATAAAACCTTTTGTCTATTATTTTACGATAAATCTTGATCAGCATGGAATCTTTAAGAAAGAGTTGTTTGACCACAAAAAGTCAAACAAGTTAATCAAATTTTGCGTTGTCATCATGTCACCGAATTCTCAATACAAACATTTACAGCTTAATGTATACACAGACTAGTCAACTTGACTTTTGACAAAGTCAATCTAGATTGAAGAAATAATGCAGGTTTCTTTAACCATATAAAAACTTGTTGGATTATTTTCCGATGAATCTTGATGAGCATGGAATGAATCTCCAAGAACGACTCACAAAACGTCAAATACCATTCAAGAAACATGTAAATCTTAAACATGTAATATAGGGTGAGAATACCCATTCCAATTCCGGTACTATTTCTGCCCTAATTGAAGAGTTAAAAACACAGCACAGAAGAGATCTATCTATAACCGTTGTTCAGAATTACAGAAACCCTGAAGATTCTAGCACCAAAACTTGAGCAAATAATAAGATGAAAACATTGGTTACCTGAGCGAGATCGGAGTATGGGTGTTATTTTGAAGAAGAAGCTGTCGTTCATCTTTACAGGAAGAATCGGGTATTATTATTATTATTCCAGAAAGAAAGAAATCGAATGAATTGTAAAATGCGTAGTACAAGTGTGTGTGTGTGTGTGAATGTGTGATCTGTAAAATGGAAGAATCTATTCTTTTTCCATTCAGAGTTTGTTAGTTACATTACACGTAACCCACGCCGCGAAAGAAAGTGGATTTTTACCCACGCTTTCTACCGGACACCAACGTTTCAAGGAAAGCTATAATAATAATAATAATAATAATAATAATAATAATAATAATAATAATAATAATAATAAATTACAATCATTATTAACCGATAGCCCATGCTCTAGTGTTTGGGTTCTTCAGTAACAATCCAAGTTCGGTCTTTATTTATGTTACTTTGGATGGATCCAACTTCCTACAAAGGGTTTAGTGAGAAGTTTGTTTATGTTCGTGTGTTTAATAACTAAACTAACATGAACAAAGAATTTTGTTTAGTAAATTGTTAACGAACCACCCGCTTGTCCGACAAAAACTTAACAGACGAACACAAACAAGCTATCGTGTGATTCGGTTTGGTTTGTTTACAGCCCTACTCTTTCGTATTACGGTTTTGTTATTACAAATTAAATATATAAATCTATGTGAACAAGCTTGAAAAACATTTGGAACTATTATGCATATTGCGTGCGTCTCAATCGTTCTCAAAAAGGCACTTGATCACTACGTTACTTAGCAACAACTAATTAAGAAAAGTGAAAAATTGATTCAATATTTAAACCGCTCACTTACAAAAAGTCGCATATTAATACTAATCGTTGTCGGTTTAGAGCATGATCAATGGGGAAGCCCCCCCCCCCCCTCCATGACAGATTCAAACATTTTACAAACAAAGCACTGGAGATGCTCTTAATACTAACAATATCGCCCAACACCTCATCGTGTGTGGAGCATCGCCTTTCAAGTTGAGCTATAAAGAACAAAATTAAAAATTAGTTTTTCTAAAAGAAGGCATTGAGACATCTTGTTACAACCTCACATGAGGACCCTATAGCCAGCCACGCTCCAAACCAACCCTTTGTTGGTTGCACTAAATTATTATATACAGCCAAAACATTCCAACAATAAGGTTCGTATTATATTATATTCTATATTTGTAGGTTTTTGCACAAAGTCGAAAACGAAGAGCTAAAGAAAAAAAAGGTTAATTCACCGTGAACTGAGGTTAGGAATCATCTTAAAGGAACCAAATAATATCTTTTTTTTAGTGAAGAAGAGCACTTGCTAAGTAATTCTTTACCTAGCCTTCAAGTTTGTGAAATTATACCAAGGTAGCATGGAAGTCTTTGTTTTATTGGGATTAATGATGACTTAAGTGTGTAATGTAGTTAGAACTCAAGATACCATGTGTGGATATTGATGCAAATTGGCCAAAAACATCTCTTTAGACGAGAGCATAGTGACAAACACGAAAAGTTTTAGTCGATAAACAAACAAGACGGTGATAGGATCTATAAATTGATTGTAAAAGAAATGAACTGGTTGTAGATATTAATTGTAACTTAGTCCCGAAAACTTAAAGTTGTAACATATATATACCCAAGAATATAAATTGTATAATAGAAATATATAACATATAGTTTAAGGCTATACACGAAAACGCATATTTATGGCACAAGAACATGTCAGAAATTATTAATACTCATTCTCCACGTGGTCTATTCATGAATGACTTGACCATGTGATTGTGAGTTGTGACGGACCCCAACTCATTTGATGATTTGAACCTTTGGAGGTGAAAGACAACAAAACTAAGTACCCAATAAAGAAATAAAAATTCAATATCATGTTATTAAAATCAATTTATTTGAGCTTGATGAAAGTAACGCCGGTTGCATATTTAACTAAACTTTTTTCTAATATTATATAGTCAGTGAAGTCATAACCCAAATCTCCTAGCATATAAACGGGCCATTCCAAAACTGTATTTCAAGAACATTTGATTTGAAACAAATTGATATTGCTTAGAGATAGCATATGCTTAAATCAAGCACCACTTGAACTATCTTGAAATTTCATTATGACACAAATTACTAAAAGTGGGTCTGATATGCCTACACCAAACACATATACGTAGAAGACAGGAAAGTATGGTTTGGTACGAGCAACGTAGAAGACACATGTGTAAGATTGGTCCACCAACTATGCCTCTGTCGATTAGAACAACATTCTAATAGCTTTTTTTTAAACACTTTGGAAATTTCCTATTTTTTATTCCAACCATATGTTTCCTCCCAAATAATAATAATATTAAGTAATATTTACTCATTTCGCTTATCATACGACTTATAAACATCCAAGTCACACATGCAGATCACCTGCATACAATCAAAATAGTTCAATTGCATAATTGATATTATTAGCTTATTTTCTTTTATACAATATAACATCCCTTGTAGAAATACATAGTTTTTCATTCTTTTTTTCTGATTTATTGTGTTTATGGCTAGTAAAACAGGTGTGTCTGTTGGATTACATAACTAATGATAACATGGTTTAACGAAAATGGATCGGGTGAAAATATAGCATGGGTGGCTTAATGAAGGCAGACTAGGATCTTTGTGCTATTCAATTCGATCATGAGGGTGTCTGGGTTTTAACACTAGTGGGCCTTCAGGTGAGTGGGTGTTTTCTGGAACTGGAGAAAATCTGAAGATACTTAAGGGCTCCGTACAGTTAGATAGAAACATCTTTTATCATTGGGTTTCGTACCTAGACAATTTCTTTGTTTGTTCCGAGTTTTTTTTTTTTTAAATAGAGTTAACTACACTATTGGTCCGTGAGGTTTACAGATATCACACGCTTGACCCTCATCCAAAATTTGATATTGCTGGCGACTAAACTCGCAGCTAAAAATCCGGTGAGTTAGTGGTGCAGTTAACGGCTCCGGTGGCTCCACCATCCTCATAATAATAATAATAATAACAATAACAATGATGATGATAAAGAAGAAATTGCTTGCCCCTTCATTGTACGAATTTTATCGTTCTTCGTCTAGGGTTTTGTATTACTGCACGCAAACCCTAACCCGTACCGGTACCACTCTGTTTCACAGGCTCATTGGTTTCCATGAACCATCAGTTGTGCCGGTTCTAGACCAATGGGTCGGAGAAGGTAAACCCGTCGATCAACCAGACCTTCACAGGATAATCAAACAGTTCCGGAAATTCGGTCGCTTCAAACACGCTCTACAGGTTATGTTTTGGTCCTAAATTAAATATTTGATTTTAATAATTGATAATAATGTGTTTTAAGAGTTGCTCTAATGAAATTGATATTGAGTTCAAGATATTTACTTTGAATTTAGTGTTCGTTGAACTGTTCAACTGATGAATTGAAAACTTTATAGGAAGCACCAAAGCATGGTAACATTTACGACAACCTATAATCTTAGACGGTTACTTGACGTGAGCTGAGCCGGGGTAAGCTTGGTTTTAAACTGAGCTGGTTCGGTTTGGTTAATTACAGGAAGTTTAATTACTTAATAGACACATTTCAAGTTACCATTCAATAATTAAAAAACATTTCACATGTATACACATAATTATAATGAGATATTAAAACACACTCATATACTTATACATAGTATAGTATATATTATTTAATAAAGTAAAAGTAAAATAATTTGAGCCAAACCACGTGAGCCATCCTTGGCTCGGACTCGGCACGTTTACAAACCGAGCGGGCTTGGCTTAGTTTCAAACCTAGCCAATTCAAGCGAGTTTTTCCAGAGCGTTTTTTGGGCGAACTTTGAGCGAGCTCCAAGCCATGAGCTTTTTCGACCGCCCTACATGACAGATGTTATCGATTCTTTGAACTGTTCTAAAATAGTCATTCACCAAATTTCTTTTTATCAATATCATGCCATTGAAATTGATAATTTGGGACCAAATCCACTGTCTTTATTACATTGTGGTTCTGTGTTAAGTTTGTTTAAGAAACTAAAGTAATTAAAAATATCAAAACTGGAATTTTTCATTTTTTTACAGATATGCCAATGGATGGATGACAAATCATATCTTGATAATACACATAAAGATGTTCCAGTTAGGCTGGATTTGATATCAAAGGTATACGGTATAAAGCAAGCAGAGGAATATTTCAACCAAATTCCAGATGCTTCAAGGGTAATGCAGGTTTATGGTGCCCTTTTAAACTGCTACGCAGAAGCGCGTTTATTAAACAAAGCAGAAGCCACCATGCAAAAGATGAGAGATTTAGGGTATTCAGGGTCATTGGCCTACAATGTTATGATGGGTTTGTATTCTTTCACAAGTAAATATGAAAAACTTGATCTTTTGATGGAAGAAATGGATCAAAAGGGTATTCAGATTGATAAGTTCACGTATTGTATTAGATTAAACGCGCATGCGAAAGCTTCAGAAATACAAAAAATGGAGACGCTTTTGTTGAGAATGGAAGCTGACCCGCATGTCAACATGGAATGGCATGCGTACACAACGGTAGCAAACGGATATCTAAAAGCTGGTGATAAAAAAAAGGCGTTGACTTGTTTAAAGAAATCTGAATACCTTATAAAACCCAGTCAAAAAAAATCAGCTTATGAGAATCTACTCACTCTTTATGCTAGTGCAGGTCGAAAAGATGAAGTGTATCGCGTATGGAATCTTTACAAGAAGCTTGGAAGGGTTTACAATCAAGGTTATCTTTGTTTAATGAGCTCACTTGCTAAATTTGATTCTATTAATGATGTTGAGGGAGTATATAAAGAGTGGGAAGCGCGGTATACACGCTTTGATCTTCAAGTTCCAAATCTTGCGGTTACAATATATTGCAAAAAGGGTCTTCTTGAAAAGGCTGAAGCAACAATAAAAGGTGTTATAGAGAGGGGAAATGAACCGAATGCAGCCACGTGGAGTCGTTTGGCATTGGGTTATGTTAAAAAAGATGAAATGGAGAAGGCGGTGGAGGCAACGAGGAAATCTATTTTGAGCAGTTATCCAGGGTGGACGGTTGACACAACCACTTTGTCTGCGTGTTTAGATTATTTGAGCCAAAAGGGGAGTTTAGATGAAGCGGAGGAAATGATCAAATCACTCAAGGAAAAAGGTCATTTGTCGGAAATGGTTTATAAGAGTATAGTGAAAAGTTTGTCTGAGAAATCTGTTATCGCAACTTAAAATATGTTATCGGTAGTTGATGATGTAATTGAAGGCGAACGAAGGCCATTTCAACCAAATATGAGAAACTGCATCTTGATTAGAGTTTTGATATGATACTCTAGTATATCACCGCACTTAGCAGCGGTGACGATTGAGAAGAGGCTTGTTAGAACTTAGAACTACTCAGCATTTGGGATTTTGATCTTTTTATTTATCTTGTGTTCACCATTAACTTAGGAATAAGGTGGTGTTGGTTTTTGTCACTACAAATGGTATAAACCGAATACTTAAAAAGGAAGAGAAAACTAGGGGCGTTTTCAATGCGGAAAGTTAATTTTAAGTAGGCAATTGTAAGAACATATCCGTCTTATCATAATTTTAGCAACGGGTATATGTGTTTATTATGTGATTCTTGTTAATTCTTTACTTCAAATTGCTTTTGTTTAAATCTGACCGCTTTCTCTGTGTTTTTTTCTGTCTTTTAAATTTAAGATATTACGATTTTATTCTCCTAAAAACACTTATCCGGCTAATCTGGTTTGTTTTCTGGCATTCTCATTCTTCTAAATGGTGTTCTAGCATGTATTTATTGCCACTTTCATTTTATTTTGTGTAGGAATGAACTTCAGTTTATAATATGTTTATCTCATGCTTGTATTCTCTGCACATTGTTGTAAGCATCAGACATAACTTGAAGAATAAAAGACTCAGAGATCTTTGACACTTGATTCAAGTAAACAAATAAAGTAAATACCAAGTAAAATCTAACTGATAGCAAAAAGCTATTGTTACGGTCTGAAAAGGTGAAATTGGAGGCAAAAGATATTTTGTTGTTTGATTCCCTAAGCAATTATATATTATTATGGATACAATACTTCACTTAATTCAAGTGACAAAAGGCAAAAAAAATCATCCACTTGAGGTTACCACCAAATCAACTGTTGAATTATCATCACTTGCAGATTCCCGTTCGCTAACCTCTTTAACAAATCCTGCAAACTCCTTAGCTAGCTCCACATCACCCTTCTCTTCCAAGTACTTAACACATGCTACCAAAGTAACTTGATTTAGACCCCAATGATCCTCATAGCATGAAACCGCCTTCTTCATTGCATCAACCGCTTTCTCCATGTCATTGCTCTTCCAAAACGCAGTCGCCAAACAATCCCATGTGCTTTTTGGCGGTCGTTTCCCCATACCCACAAACCTCTGCACATACTCTTCCGCTTTCTTCCAATCACCCTTCCTACTATACCCGTTGACCAAAACGTTGACCACCCAAAAGTCGAAGGAAGTCGTTTTAGACTCCCATTCGGTTAAAATCTTCTCTGCCTCTTCAATATCATCCAACTTCACTAAAGAGCTTGCCATATAATGATACGATCTATCATTTACTTTCCTATGTGTCTTCCTATACAAATCCCATATAGGGTAAACATGATCTTTTTCACCAAGATTAGCATACATGGTGAGAAGTATTAGATAAGCAATTGCATTTGTATTCTCAGTAACAGATTGCTCTGTTTTCTTTAACATTTCTAAAGATTTCTCATTTTGACCAAACTTTAGGTACCCTTTTGCAGAAATGATGTAAGCATGCCAATTTAGGGTGACATCACCATCGGTTTTCATGTAACCGAGAAGATTCTCCATTTCCTTGATGTCAAAACAAGCATACGTGCTTAATAAAATGTAATAAGTTGATCTGTGAAAAGGAACACCTGTTTTCTGCATTTCATTCACGAGTTTTACCAGCTTATCGTGGTTTTTGGTTTTGGAGTATAGATTTAGCATACTGTTGTAGGAATGTGTAGTCATGTATCCTAACTGTTTCATCTTTTCCATGGTGCATTCTGCTTTTCCTAAAGATCTCGTGAAAGTGTAACAATTTAAAAGAGCTCCATATACCCTGAAATCCTTAACCGCGTCCGGGATGGTGTTGAAGAACTTCTCAGCCTGTTCTAGACCTCCAACTTTTGAAATTAAATCCAAGTGAACCGCGATGATACCAGGTGATTTGTCAACGTAACTTCTGTTAGTCATCCATTCATATAGCTGAAATCAGAATATACTCTTTCAGGATAAATTCATGTGAGATAATCGTTTAATATATAGAATAATCACTAAATGGTAACAAGTTTCATATTTTTTCCATTTAGCTCACTTAATTTTTGCATTTGTAGAAAACATTTACAGCCACAAAACAATATTGAAACTTGAGTTGTTTTTGAAGTTAGAAAAAAGTTAAGTGACTTTAGTGGACACTAATATGTAAACAGGCCGAGCAGAGCACGAGCTTGGCATGTTTTGACTTACGAGAGCTCGAGATTGGCTCGTTTACTATTTTTTAATTAATTCAAATATATCATAATCATCATCATTATTATATATTTTTTGAAAAAACCTTAACGAGCCGAAGCTTGACTCGAGCTAGTGTGCAGCACCTTAAACAAGCTAAAGCTCGGATCGAGCTCGGTTGTGCAGTGTGAAATTAACACAAAGAAGTCCAAGAAATTAAAATCTAAAGAATACACTAGGCAATTTAAGGCTCAACAAGCCTTCCCATACAAGACTCGAGCTCTGGCCTGATAATGCTCGGCTCGTTTCGAGCTTTTTATCGATCCGGCGCTGAGTAGTTCCGGAACGGCTCGGCTCGTTTACACCCCTAGACACTATAAAACTTGGTTACTATTAGGTGACATGTAATAGGTTTAAAAATAGTTACTTTATGTTATTCTAACAAGAACCTGTAAACTATTGCAGGTAAAACTGTAATTTGGATGGTATTGACCAGTAGAAAGAGTCATAAAGGTTGAATCTTGACACGAGTTCAATGAAATAGTAAGAAACCCGAAGGGCTTGTGAGTATCGGTTATGATTCCTGAAAGCTTTGATGATGTTTCTGAGGTCAGCAGGTTTGATATGATTACCACCTTGTTGTGCCCATTGATCCAGTATGGGAGCAATTGAAGCCGTGGGTTTTAATCGGGCCGGTGAAAGCATGTCATAGAGCACATTGCGATGTTCGGTGGAAATGGAAAATGAAGAACTGAATAAAACCCTAGAAAGTAAAGGATGATGATGATGATGATGATGATGATGAAACTTACAGGGGCGAAGGGTTACCATTGTCTTTTAACTGACAGACTGGTTTCTGAAGTGGAGTGGAGGACTCGGGATTTATTAGGCTGAGGGGTGTGGGGCGCTAACCGGGGCGCTAGAGCCCCTCAGCTCGCGCCCCGGGGCGCTAACCCCACACCATCGGGGCGCGAGCAGGGGCGCGAGCGGGGCGCGAGCGCGGAAATCCAGGCAGCCGTGAGGCTGGTCGCGGGAGAAGAGAGATAAAAGGTGTCTTGGAGTTTGAAAAAGAGCCGTTGAGGGGTGTGGAATTAATTAAAAAATATATATTAGCTGGAGCCCCTCCACACCAGGGCCAGGGGCTCCAACGGGGGCTCCAACACCCCCTTATCCAGTTTCTCTCTCTGCCACATGTCATAATATTATTGGCTGGAGCCCCCACTAGAGGCCCCACACCCCTTAGCCCTAGGGTTTTATATGGAAGAAGAGTATAAATCTTACTTATATATTATTAAATTAAATTAAATTAAATTAAATCTAAATAAAGGAAACTAATATGGGACGGCTGTACCCTTCACAATCACCCAGAAATTTATTTTCCCACCCATCACTTATTTAGGGTTTATCATTAAAAAATATTAGCTATAACCAATACTTCCTCTTCTCTGGCTACGGGTTTTCACAATTTGAGTTTTTCATGTAAAACAAATCTATAATACCAATTCCATTCGATCGGTTCATCATAGCAAGCGGTTCTATCTGTAATCATCAGCGACTATAAACAATTCCAATCACCATCCATCCAATCATGAGTTCTCGATTTATACGGTACGTTCTATATCTACTAACCCTAAATATTTGATTTCGATAAGGTTTTATGTATGAAAACTAATATATTAATTCAGATAGGATATTATGATTATGAACTCTAGATATTCGACTTCGAATTGATTCGTGTTTTACATTTTTTTTTTTGTAAATTTTGTGGTTCTATTTTTTATTGATGACATTATGAACCCTAAAGATCATTATATTGTTTTAAATTTGGGGGTTTGATAACATTATATTTATTACTTTTGGGTATGTTAGATTTAGTAATTTTTTTAAAAGTTTAATTGAAAATTGGATAATTCAGATTATGATGTTCGCTGTTGAATAAGTTATGTTTAGAAGTATTTATGCACATATGCACTAAATAAAAATTGCAGCTTTGAGTAATCAAGTGATTCGTAAGATACGACATCTGTGTTTGTTCTAAAAAAGTGTTGTCTTAATCTGCACACAAGTTGCTCGATGAATTGCCTCAATGAGATTTTAATTTATGTTAGTCAATATATAATATGGAGCATCATGTCATGCTGCCAATTCCAAAGACCGCATATCTTTAACATATGTTTATGGAATTAGTTTTTGATAATTTACTAAATTCATTGTTTATATCTGTATGTAGATTGATGAGCTTCTTTCAATTCTATGAAAAGCACACGCTTAAATGTTTCTAATCCTAAATTTGATTTTGCATTTGCATCCATATTAAAGTAGAAATGCATCTTTGATGCTGGTAACAATATATTTTGATTCGACTTGCATCAATCTAAGACTTCTAATATCAATTACGGAGTTTAATTGATTTGGCTTATGCTTTTATCAATTTCGAAGTGTTAATCGACTACGGTTATAATTAGTTGATTATGCTTTGATTAAATGATTAAAATTTTGTAATGAATTTGAGATTCAATGCAGGTATTTAGACATCAAGAACAATGTGGGTGTTTGAAAAGGCTCAAAATTTATGTCAACCTATTTATCCAAACCGCACTTTCTCCAACTCTACTGGTATTGAATCTAATTCATAATACTAATCTCTTTTTTATGTTTTTATCTCTTTAACCCAAAATATGAGAAAATAGAAAAGGTATACCTTGATTTGTTGCTAAATAAGATCATTTGCCCTTTGCCAAATTAAGAGTTCAAATTACCAGTCCAAGTAACTCAAATATTTTGAATCAATATATGGTTGCAGGGATCCCAAGCCCACGATTTTCATAAACTGAAAGTATCTTTTATCATTTTTGTTTGTGTCTACATTATTTAAAGCAACAAAATATCTCTTCCTTGAGTATTTTGTTTGGTATAATGAGTGCTTAGAAGCTATCCGAGTCCCACCCGTTGCAGGGGCACAGGTTGAAGAGCACTATGCTTCTTAAATCGTAACTAACAAAAATAAATTTTATTTATTTTGGACAGATTTTGGATGTGGAATTAGGACCATTAAGGTTGACACTAACAAGGAATTTAGAACAACTTAGAGGTACGGTTTTTCAGTTAAACTGTTATTTTTATCATATTATTTCTTTCATTTGTAGACCTTGCTGCTAGCAGTTAGCACTAGGGATACCTACATGTTGAGCAAATGGGTCTATACTTTTTCTAATATAACGGACTTTAAAAATTTTGATACTCGGAGCTGTTAATAGTATAAAATTTAAAATTTCTTCATGTTTATTCTATTGGTTATTTATAAAAGTTGAAACAACCAAAAAGAAAAGTTATAATTAACAAGTCATTTGATATTCTTTTTTCTCCAAAACGGTCTCTTTAAACCAGTCCAATTTTGGCTAGAATCCGTTATGACTTGAAATCAAATTGAAAGTTTTTTGAACGCCCCGTTTTAAACTTGGTGTGACCTGTTATTTGACCCGCCCGTTTTGTCATGCTCGCACAAGGTGTTCGATCTTTGTTAAGAATATAATATTAAAGCATTTTTTACTTATATATTTTTTATTTAGTTTTGTTAATTATAGTTTCACAAGATTTAGCACTATCACTGTTTGTGTTGCTCTATTAGAGACTTTAACTTTAGATTTATATTCTAAGTGGAAAAGGAGATGAGATATGAAGAACTCACAAAAAACAGAATAGGGAACCAACATACTATTAAACAGTTTTCATGAATGGCAAAATGGTTATATAGGTATAGGTGGTTGGGAAATTTAAACAGGTTCATCATCTTTAGGACATAAACTGTGAAATTTTTTAAACTGTCATTTTGATTCCAAGTATTATTTTTATAACGGTTAATTATGATAGCTGATATTTTTGGAAATTGAAATATACTATTTGTTGTTACTGTCTATAACACCATTTGCAACTTACAATTTCAAATAACAATCAAATTACCATTATGTTTCCAATGATTTTGAAATGATCAAAGTGCTAAGAAATAAATTTTTGAAAACAAGTCATGGCACTTGAAGGCAACAAATGCATATAATTTGTTGATTCAACTATTCAGGTCAAATTGTTGTTTGGTAAAGTCAAAGGAGAGTATTAATTGATTTTTTTAGGCAACAGTGCATATAATTTGTTGATTCAAATAACAATCAGCTATTCGGGATAATGCTCTCCAGGGGCATATTTGGGATTATAAAAATAATTAAATTTTGAAGCTATTCTACTCATGTTTTTTTAACTTCTTACAATTAAGTGTTTCAAATGTGGATGATGCTACCAATTTCTGTATGTAAATCTATGTATATTGAGATTGTAAGAAGTTTTAGTTGTGGTGGATGACAAGTGATTTTATGCTTAACTATTGAGATTCTTAGGTGGGTTTAGGATAATATGCATGAGCCCTAACTCTTTGATTGAATGTTGGTGTGTTATTGCAATGCTACAGAGTACAGTCCCTGTTGATGGTTCACTTCCTAGCCTTGCACCACCAAAGGAGTGTCGCGGAGGAATTTTGAAGTAAAAGTTCTTGCCATTACCCGCACAAATGTGGGGTTTGATTGATTTGATTGGTTTTAACTTTATGAATTGTATTTGTAATTGAACTTTGTACATAGTTAATTTAATAAGTAACTTTTTACACATTATGATTTATATAATTTATATTGTTCAGCCCGTGTAGTACACGGGTACCTAACCTAGTATATATTAAAGCAAAAACAATGTGAACACATGGCATTTTTTTAAAGTGTCCACATAGGATGACATATAATCTATTTCCAAAATTAAACCTTATTTAAATCTATTAAATTAATTTGCTACATTTACTATTATTTTTAAAAATCCTAAATTAAATTTTCATTAACTCTCATTTAATGTGATTTTCATAAATTAAAAAAACTTTAAATGTTTATTTCTTTATTGCGTCTTTTAAACTAATTTTTTAAATACCTTATTTTAAAATATTATTATTATAAAGATTCTTTTGATTTTGGTAAAACAACTAACATATGTATAAACTATTAAAAGTCTTTTATCGAGCATGTGTGCATACCAGAATTTGCCTTGTATGAAAATTAGTTAAACTTGACTTGACTCTTGATTTATTTTACCATTTTAAACTTTAAAGTTATCCTTTCGTACCATTAAATAATTAATATGGGAAAACCGTATATGTTATGTACAATGAGATATTTGAAGGTTTTATGAATAATTTTTGTATTTAATCATTTTTCAAATTTATATATAATGTAGTATTTAATTTCATATATGAGAAATTGCTATACATTCCTAAATTATACCACATATATAAACTCTTTTGTATTGATGTTATATTCTTTATTCAGGCAGTGTATTACACGGGTTATTAACCTAGTGCATAATAAACTTTTTTGACTGTGAACGAATAAAGCCCGATTATATGAGTAAATCAGACATTTTAAAATAAAATTACTTAAATCAATTTACGATTGGCGTTTATTTTTGAAATGATGGTGGGAAACTATGTTTACGTGTTGAGTTGATTGGTCTAAATTAATATTTGTCAAGTGTGTCACTAAACACGCTTGTGCCAGACACTTGCAAATCTTTTCGACTAGGTATTTGGGATTGCTTATTTTCATTTTCCTCATTCGTGATCCCGTAAGTACTTGACAAACATTCACATGCTTGGTCTGAGCACGAGGGTGTTGATCCAAGATTCTAGTCGAAAACATTTGCAAGTGTCTGGCACAAGAGTGTTTAGTGGCGCACATGACCATGCCAGATCATGGTTATGCAGAAACCATGTATGAAAGATCAAAACCACTTCACGTGGCATCGCAGAAACCATGTATGAAAGACCAAAACCACTTCACGTGGCATCATCCATTGGTTGATATTTCCTAATTCCTATAACTAGAACCATTTGGCTAGCCATTTCTTTCCATTTCCCATGTTTTTCATTAGTCCATTGCATTCGCATGTTGGTCTTTGTCCCTGAAACAGGTGTTTGGGATTGCTTATTTTTAACAACTTATAACTTATTAACTTTTTGAAAAGTGATGAGGTGTTTGGGATTACTTATATTGTGAGAGGAAAAGTTTCATAAGTTATACTTTTATAACTTATTAACTTAATGAAAAGTTTAAGAAGGTAAAATAAGGAATCCCAAACACCCCCTATCTAATAATGCTGACTAAACATCTTTTAATTAAAATAATCATGACTCTTAACAACAAATTCTGTGGAAAACTTACACGTTATGAACTTAAGACAGCCCTATGTACTTGATGACCACTTCAAATTTAAGATAGCATATGTACTTACTGGACAAAAAAGTTTTCGACTCGTTTGTGAATCAATGAAAATAATAATTCATGAGCAATAATGCAATGAAATCCTTGACTTCACACTCAAATCATAAAACTACCAGGCATCAATAATTTAGTCCATAATATTACTAAAATACAAGTAAACCGTTTGATAAAGAGAAAAGACCAAACCTAATGCAGAATGCCTCTTGAGCCTTGAATCACAACTAATTTAAGTGTAGCAATTAGTAAATATAAATCTAAAAGTTTAGTTTTTTCATTATTAAAGTGCAAAGAAAAGTTTTTATTCAGTTTTACACTTCAATATTACAAATTTTATATCTTTCTATATCATAGTTAAATTGCTGGTCAACCATACCCACTTCCACGCAATGGAGGATATACATGTAAAAGCAATAACCCATCATAATTGGATATACATCTTCATTCACCACAAGTTTGAAATTGTTAAAAGAAAAAAAACACTAGCAATGTGAAGCATACAAGTTTCTACTTCATGTGCTATGCACAGCATGTATGACATTTACACCGTAACAAGAAGCTACGAAATACACCATGTTAGCATCTACAACAACTGCACTAATCTGCACGATAGAACCGGATCATCTTTAGCACTGACACATGTTCCTGAAATAAAATTGCCATCCAACATTAGCAGCCCAACTCACTTGATATAAGTATTTAACCCTCATTTACAAAGAAATAGTTAAAACAAAAGGTGTAGAATCTAACCTGCAACATTTCTCCAGACTCAGGCTGGGGTGGAGGAAAGCAGAAGCCCGTCGAGCAATTTTCCAACACTTCAGAGCGTTTCGTATATTCTCTGTGCCCGTCACATGCTTTCATCTTATACTTGAACATCTACAAACAAACTTTGCTTCTTCATAAATCTATACAATCACCAACTTTACACTATTTATCTGTCTAAACACATGCACATATAGAGGGTTGCTGAACCAATTTCATGTAGACAACTTGGAAAACCGGATAAACAATTGTACTTATTGCATTATATGTGAAACAATATGTAACCAGCTCTCTTTTTCTCTCCCACTATATTTCTAAAGCACTTTAAATACAGGTTTCACAACAAGCGTACCCCTGTATACACACACACACTGACACACATATATGGGAGGGTTCTACGTTGAAGACAGTTTTTTTGCGAAAACAGAAAGAACAAAGAGAGCATCCACTCTTATTTAAAAATACAAGAAATTAAAATGCAATGTTTATTCATCTCTTTCAACAATCAACATTCTTTTAGATTACAAAAACAAAATCAGTTTATTTATAGAACCTACACATATTATGTGTATCATGAGTAGGTACTTCCTACCATACCTACACATGGGTAGGTAAACCTTTAAAGGTGAAAAAAATGCATATGAACAAATTAGTTTAACGGTTTTTTTATGTATATAACATAGACAAATGCATGTAAGAAGTAATTGCTATTAAAAAACATAAACCATCTGTGGAAAAAATTAGACGATTTAGGTTATGTTCCTTTTGCTTTCGCTCTAAATTAGTCTTCTGAAATGAACCGGTCCCTAATAATACACACACACAGACTATGTGCATGTAGGGAGGAATGATATGAAAAACACTAGCAGTTTAGCAAACCTCAGACAGAGAGACAGTTGGTTTCTCCAGCTCATCACCATCAATGTCTACACCAGTTCCCTGGCATTCTGGACAAAAAGGGGAATATATTTGCTTCTTCACCACCTCCTCCACACCTTTGGCACCACCCTTTTTCCTTCCACGTTTCTTCACTTTAGGACCCGCTAGTTGTTTTGTAGAAACTTCATACTCACAGAACAGCACCCAGTGAATCAAGCAGGAAATGTGAAATACATGAAACGCCTGCATATCAAACAACTTCATAGTTCATACCATATTTGATGCAAATAACAATGCACTAATGAACACACAAGTTTCAAACGATATGATACATACCCCATTAGAGTTTCTACTGCTGCAAACAATTCTACCAGTCTTCATGTTGACAAGTGTGGCCACATTTTTACCAGGAAGAATCTTGTGTTGACAGATGTCACACACTCGTTCTGAAGCTAAACGCCTATGCTCACGCATCTCTTTTCTCACTGTACGGTTGTTTATAACTCTCAGTTGCAAAGAGTCATCACCATCTTCCACACAAGATCCAGATTCATTGGTTGAGATCTTACTATCATCCTCTGGATCAGATAATGACTTCCTCTTCTTTCCTTTGTTACTTTCAGTAGATGATGGAAGCAAAAACAAGCCATCAAGCACACCTTTTCTACCCATATCATAATCAAATGCAAATGACACAATACCGAAGTCATGTTGCGGAACCATATCATCTTGGTTATTATCACCAAGCCATTCACACCATATATCCTACTCAACCCCTTCTTAACTCCATCCTTCTCAAAGTATCTAGCACCAATTTGGCCAACGCCAATACATCTCACTTCCAACTCAGACACTTTGTCTTTAACCAACACATTAGGGATAACCAAGCGGTAACCATCTCCATCATCCTCTACACTTTCATCATTTCTTTCACTCGTAACAATCGCAAGACTGCTGTTCTCATCACTCACATTTTCCACCAAGTCGGTATTCAAAGTTACCAACCCATCGTTTTCATTACTCGGAACATGAAAGAACAACATCCCATCATTAAAAGGCCAAGGATTCTCCTTCAGCAAAGTAGCCTTAGCCGCTTCATACATCTTCTTATGAAGCTGCCCACGAAGATGATCGTGCAGCACCGAATCACTATGACACGTCGCCAGGCACAAAATACAAAAAAATATCGGCTTCTTATTATCCTCCCTAAGCTCAACATACTCGTGACCTTTCGACCTCACATTACGCAACGTAGTTCTAGCCAACTGTTCTTTCAAACTACTAACACTAGTAGTAGTCTTCAGAAACCCTAACTCCTTACTACTTCCCGCCATATTCAATTCACAACTTCAAACAGAGACTAATTTCAGACCTAGGGCTTCAACTGTTAACTAATAAACCCTAATTTCTACAATTATGATTCTAAAACTAAACCTAAACCTAAAACTATTGCTAAAAACTGTATGTTTAGACGAAACAGGCCTTAAACTTACAACAACGAGACGTGTGTATAGAATCCTTCGGAAACCTTCGAGCTATTTGATCGATTGTTGTAAGGACTTGTTGCTGACATCCGCGCAGCGAGCAAATCATTTCAGTTGACATCATTATACGTGATTTGGTTAAGTGTGTGTTTTTCAGTGTGTGAGATGAACGAATCTGTAACAGAAATATGGGATTATAGTGAAATTAGGGGAACGAAGGGAAATGGGAGGGTGTAGGGTAAGAGAGGCTATGAGAAGGATTATTGGCCGTTGATTTTGGTAAGGTTGTAGGGTGATTGGTGCTTGGCCGTTAGATGTAGTTGCATTGCGGTGATTGGCTGTTGTTATATAAACGTGAAAGATATGCCATTTTAATGTCGAAATCAATGAACTAGAATTCAAAAAATATTTACCTTCACATTTAAACATTTTGCAAAATGAGAATATCTAAAAAGAACAATGATATGTAGATTTGAGTTATAATAGGAAGTATAGTTTTTGTATGAAGGATAAGAAGTAATTTTGGCCATTGATTTTGAACATGGAGGGTCGAGATTAGTTTAGGGGGAAATCAAGTGTGAACATAAGGAGAAGGGTATAAAAGGAATAACACATTTTTTGACTTTCTCTTTTCACATGCAAGTCACATGCCAAATTTCCCCATCATTTTCAAACGTCCATAACTTTTTATTACTATGTTTTTATTGAAAAACAAATTCACCATAATAACGAGTGTCTTTTTATCTTTGATATGAGTACCATATTGTAATATAAAAATTAAAAAAAATTAGTGGGTTTTTTATAAATTGTGTTTTACCAAATTGTGTTTTACAAAATTGTGTTATACAATAGTATCTTTCATTGCGTTTTTTTTTTCATTGTGTTTTTTTACATTGTGTCATACAATTGTGTTTTTATCATTGTGTTTTTTTTGTAGTGTTTTTTTCCATTGTGTTTTTCATAGTGTTTTCCATTGTGTTTTTTCGGACTTTTCCGGCGAGGTGGTGGCGGTGGGCAATGAAGTGGTGGTGGATGTAGGAGATGAGTGAAGATGTAAGTGAGTTTTATGTAAGTAGGTTTTTGAAATTAATGTAAATGGGTTTTGAGATTAAAGTAAGTGGGCTTTGATATAAAAGTGTTAAGACAAAAATACCCTCCTTCCCAACATTCTTAGGAAAATCAAACTTCTTATTTGAACCTAACCCATGATATGTAATACAGAAATTATGCTACGTAGACCGTAGTTAATTTTTATAACTACTAACCAAATTAGGGTATTGGATTTTAATAATCTAAATTTTGGCCTATTTGTCCAATATTAATTGCAACTTAAGAAATTTCTTATGTTAATCTCAACTTTCATCATATTGGCCGTCAATGAATCTTTTTCAAATGGAGACTAACAAAGTTAGTTTTTTAAGCAAAATATGTCATTTCTTTCAGTTGACGGGGTAAGTTACTTTTGTTTATTATAAACAAAGTTTGTTTTTCTCTCCAACTAGGGGTGTAAACGAGCCGAGACGAGCTCGAGCTCGACTCGCTTCAATCTTTATTTCTAAAGTTCGAGCTCGGCTCATAAGTGGTTTTTCAGACTCGAGGTCAGCTCGTTTACCATTTATTAATCAATTTATACATATATAGGTATTATATATATATAATTAAAATAACATATAAAAATAATATTATATAAATGAAGTATTTATTTGTTTTTTCGTTACTATATATATTAATTAATAAAAATAATATAAATTTTCAAACTCTCCTTCTTAAACCTATAATTTGCACGGTGGCGGAGGTGATAATGGCGGCAGTGGTGGTGGCGGAGGTGACGCTGGCGACAGTGGTGGTGACGGAGGTGACGATGGTGGTGCCGACGGTGATACAGTAAAAAAAATTGACACCCATGTTACAAACATCACTGTGCAACTTAAAATACTTGTCATACGCTTGGTTTAAAAAAGCGCGCCTGAGGCGAGCCGAGGCGAGAGGCGACCTAAGGCGAGGGCCTCTTTGCTTTAGGCCAGTCAAGGCAAGCAATGTTCAAAAGACGAGCCTGAGGCGAGCTTTTTAGGCAAAAAGCAACCTAAAAGCATAGGTGAGGCGCTCGCCTTTCGCACATACTTAGCATCTAAATGTTGTACAATATGCTTTTTAGGTTGTATGTGTAGGTAGTTTATATATTAAATCATATATAATGCTTAAATATAGCTACATCATGAGTCAAGATGCTAAAAACTCATGATATTTACATATATAAAAATTATATAAATGCGTTCGCCTCGAGTACGAAAAGCTCTCGCTTTTGCGCCTCACGCTTCACGCTTCTGTTTTAAGTCCCGTCGCTTTTCTTCGCCTCTCGCTTTTTAAAACCAAGGTCATACGAAAAAAACGGTTCTCTTTTTCTTTTGATTTTTTTATTTGACTAAAAACATTTCAATTCAATTTAGAAGCAATAGTTTAAGCATGGAAACTTGAATCGAGACATAAAATATTGAATGACAAGACTGAAGTTATAGTATCAAGTATCAACATCTTACAAAACAGTTGTTAAGGAAGCAATAAAAAAGAAAACCACTCACACATAAAAGCTTAGAGTTACGAATAACTTAGAAAACTTACAAAAAATAGAGAAATGCTCCTAAATCTTTCACTGCTACTACTTCTTTTCCACAAACAACACGGCACTAAATTACAAGTGTCGTCTTGAGCTCACAAACTCATCTTTTGGTGGTACAGTTACTATTCTTGTTGTATCGTAGATGACACGTTTATATTAGAAAACAAATAACATATTTAAAAAAAAATACTGTGTCAAATACAAATTCTTTTCCGACGCTAATGCTTTACTTAACCTCTACGATAAAGTACACCAAATTTATTAAATCGTTTATCATTGTGTAATATGTATTTAAATTCGTTTTGTAAATGATATTCCAAAAGTTTATATCATTTTTCTTTTTTGAACTGTAAGAATCTTTGGTTCACCAATTTTGAAGTCTTTATTTATAAAATTATCAAAAGACCCACTTTCTAATCTTACGTTATTTCCTCCCTAACACATTCTTCCTAATTCACCAACCATATTTATAGATGAAAGCACCATCAAATTGTCCCAAAAACAACGTATAAAAGTAATTTATGTTGGTGAGACCAACGAAAACTTCAATTCAATTAGATCATCAATTCTAAACAATCAAATACCAAATAGTCAAAATTCTTTCAACTACATAAGGAGACAACAAATTAAATACAACTGATGTAGCAAGCAAACATACCAATCAATTAAAAATTAAGATACAAATCAAGGTATAAACATGAACATGAACATGAAATCCACAAAACCACAAGTAGAGTAACTATGAACATACATATTAGTTAAGATACAACCCCAAACAAAAACACCACAACAAATCAGAGTTTACGTTATCGATTACTAATACATCACATGACGCTCAAATGAATGAAATGAATCATTTACGAATGCGTTTGATCTTGCGCCAACCTTTTTTGCAGGAAGTTTCAACAATCCTTGCTCCTTTATAGAAGAACCTCTTGATATCCTTAGCTCTTGCCTTAACTTGACGCTCAAAGCTACCCATCCTAGCTTGTTGCTTTTGACTATCGAGATGAAGATGAGTTTGGTGAGAACATAAAATAATAATTGGAGATAAGTGTGACGAGGGAATCTTAATAGTAATAGAGGAAAGGGGTAAGTATTTGGACGGAAGCCATAAGAACCGTAGGATCAAAAGATACAATAGCACAAGTGAAACATCATCGCATACTTTATTTGTTCTTTCACTTCTTTCTTTATTCTGTTAGCTTATTGGAGGGGTCAAGAATATTGTATTTTCTAGTAGCATCTAGCTATTTTATATTGAAAATCACTAAAAATAATTATGTAAAAAGATGGTTTATAACTACGCTCAAAGTTGAAATGTTGGAGCGGCCTCCGCTTGTGTTTGCAACTTTGTACATCCAAAACACAGGTAAATACAAGTTTTCTAATTCTATTTGATTAAAGAAAAAAAAGATAGAGAAAGAATAACGAATAGATAGTTCAAAATATCAAAAATTTTTGCCAAATAATTAAAAAATTGATTACATCACATCCATTAATCACATAAACTCAAGATTATTTTACTAACTTCTTTTATTTCACTCGCTGCTATTCTATTTCTTAGCTTAAAAAAAGGGTTATAATAACAAAACATAATATATTATATGTAATTTTATTAATATCTTATCTTAAATATCGTGTTATAATTCCTGAATATCCATTACTAATTATTAAATATTTTTTTATTCAAAACGTAACACATGAATTTCTGAACTAGTAAAAGAAATAAACAAAATTATCCCGATCTTGTTAACTTTTTTTAAAAATAAAATAAATCGTCCACCCAACTACCAGACCATCATCTTGGTGACACCTTCACTTTGCCGCCACCACCATCACCATATTGACACTATTACTTTCCCACCAATGCCAGCATATATCTGTCTTGCACAAATGAGTAGGTACTCTACACTTCCTGACTTATATCAATGCGTATTCTTATTTCTCTTCGGTATAATATATGGCTTGATGAAAACAAAATCACAAACAGCTTTTCATATCTATCTATGAATGTAAAATAAATATTAAAGATGGCATATTTGTTTAATATTGCTGAGGTGGTGAGTTGTCACTGGTCAATTTAATGGAGCTGAAATGACTAAAACCGGATCTTAACAAAGTGAGAGGGCATGTTCCGGTATGTTGAAGTCATGGGACATTTACATCCTGGAAGGGCTTGGATCATGTAACTGTGGAGTATAAATAAAAACATCACCTCTTCAGTTCAGAACCCAGATTTCACTTGGTTGTCATCTTGTCTAATTCTTAGTTCTTCTGGTTAGATTGTTCTTTATTTTAAGATTGAATAAAGAGGTTAATAAATTGACAGTTCTTCTCTTCTCTTTTTCAATCTATGATTTATAATCATTCATCTTAACACGTACTTTTAATACTGTCTTTCAACAGTCATTTGGTGCCGTTAAGCATGAATTTTATAACACCATCAAACATTAAAAGACATGAAAAAATATATAATTTCACAAAATACGCAAGGGAGTCTAATGAAGCTACTTTTATTTCTTGT
Source organism: Bidens hawaiensis (assembly GCF_021521415.1). Lineage (NCBI taxonomy): Eukaryota > Viridiplantae > Streptophyta > Magnoliopsida > Asterales > Asteraceae > Bidens > Bidens hawaiensis. The sequence continues at coordinate 391,161 of NW_027491820.1, read as the reverse complement.
AATAGCAAATAGCTACCAACTTATAAGGTGCAAAGAACAATGAAATAATATAACTGAATCAATTGGGTAAGCAGAAGAAACTATATATACTTGCAGTTTTCATGCATTTGGTGCCTCCTGTTTAGCTTCTTTTGTAGCGGTTTCGGGTGGTGGTGTCATGTGGGGAGGAGGATTTTGCTTCAGTTTCATACAAAGTTGTCTCATTCTTGAAAGATCAGTAGGCTTCCCGGGCTTTGGACCCTGAATGACAACAATCCCGGGTTTCTTTTCAATGTCTTCTTTCTCCTTCTTTGCTCTCCTTTTATCAATGGTGGCAACCTCACGCGGTATCAGCTCTGCTATTGCTTTCCAATATTGTTTATCCGCTTCCTTGTGAAATTTCTCTTGATTAATCAAGTACAACTAACCAAAGGTTGCAATTAAATCCATTCAGTCACAAAAACACATATCATAATTTGCAGCTATAACATTGTACATACCTTCTCTCGTTCTATGTTGAGAGCCTTGTTGGCTTCTCTGTTCTTTTGCCTTCTTTCGTTGAATGCTCGCTTGAATTCGTCTGCTTCCGCAATTGCCTGACTCCTCAATTCCTTCTCCTCCTTTTGCTTTTCTTCAAGATAAATGGCATTTTCGCTGCAAAGATGATGTACATTGTCATGAATTCACTAAGACTAGTTGATTTAGAGAAAATTAAAGTGTTTTTAGGTGGGCAATAGATTGTTGAGTACATCTTGGTAGTCTGCTACCTCAAATAACTGACTTCAACTAACTTTTGTCACTGGAGAAACTTACTTAGGGCCGGGGTCCCCACCCCCTGGTTTTTCCGCGTAGTAGTGTAAATTTATCCGTTTTCGACCGAAATTTTTTATACGTAGTGTAAATTTAGGTGTTTTCGGCCGAAAGTTTGAGTCCGCCCCCCATCGTTTGTGAATTTTTGTATACATTTTGAGTCCGGCACCCCATTGTCTTAGTCCAAGCTTCGCAAGGTGGCAACTGGCAAGTCTGCTTATTGTAGTAGCGGACACAAAGGAAGAATGTTCTTTCTCGTATAATTATTCGCTTCCCAAGGAACTTTGGCTTGGTGTTTTTTGTCTTCTTAATTTCTTCGAGTCCGCTACTTCAATAAGCGGACTTGTCACCCCACCAAAAGTTAGTTGAAATCCGTTACTTTAGGTAACCTAGATGTACTAAAACATTTGTTGCCCACCTAAGGATACTCTAATTTTCTCTGAATCCCATGCTCTAGCAAAAAATTTGATCCTCATTGCTCACATGATCAAAGGTTTAAAATGTTTTCGAATGACAACAAAATCAGAGAACCGCGTGGATCAAAATAAATGTTTCGTAACAATGACTATGGAGTGATGAATAAACAGATACGGAAACATGTGATTTAATAGTGAAAAGTATCATGCGGTGGAGTAAACAACAAATCTAATGTTTCGTGAACACATGGTGTTCATATGAAATTGATCAAACAAATGTACAAAAGTAAGATGAGATGTGGCAATTACCGACGCCACTCGCGAAATGCAGCACCTTCCTCGCGCATCTGAATAGGATCAGGAAGAAGAGGTCCATTACTTATATCACCATTGGAGAAAATGGGCTCTGAATCATTAGTCCCTAAGTGTTTCGATTCGGGGTCGAAGGAGGTTGGTGTGGAGAATCCTACAAAATTGTCCTGAGAATGCGTCCGTTGAACTGGAGTGTAGGGTGGCTGAGGAGGAGCGTCTTGTACGGTGTGAATGTCGTTGGAAATTGAAATTGAACCGTTGGTTTGAGGGACGTAACCGCAGTTGTCTTCAATCGTTGCGGCCTGAATATCGTCTCCTCCGTTGCCCATACAAAATGTGCCCACGAAATTGTCCATTGTCTTCAAAGTTTTTTGAGATGTGAAGATGCATGCATTGTGATTTCGCTTACAAGAAGATGAGACCAAGTACTACATTTGTTATGTTCCACAAATGGTCCTTCATCTTTAAGTTTGTCATTCATTCTTTGGACCATTATTTTGCAATACTCTAAATAATAACTATGTCTCTTTTAAAGTAACTAGTCATTGTTAAATGAGTGGAAAACTCATAGAAAGTCAGTAATTGGTGGTAAAAGCTCCCCCTGTGTTGTTGGTGCTTTAAAAGTGCTTTGAGATGAAAAATGTTGTCACGAAACTCATAAGGATGGTAGAAGGGGCTTTAAAAGAGGTGCTATTGGGCTTTATGTGAAACTCAAATATGTTATTAGCTAGATATGATTTGTTGATAATAACAACCACCACCACCTCATGCCCTATGCCCAAAGGGATAAAGGGCCCTTCCAATCCCCTATGGTTTGGTGTTAGGGCGCTAAGGTAGCGTTTGGTATGCATGAATGACAGTAGGAATGGAATGATTTATTACGTCGGAATGAAAAAAGTGGTGTTTGGTTGCTCAATTACACATGGAATCCCATTCCATCAAAACCATTCCTTCCCACCCCCTTCTTTTTTTTCATTTCATTCCTCCTTCACCCTACTTTCTCAACAACTCTACCGCCTAACAACCACCACCACCACCATTACCATTGGCACCACCACCACCTCCGCCGACACCACCGCCGCCGCCACCACCATTTTCGTCGCCGGAGCTACCACCATCGCCATTATAGGTTTTTTTTTTTGGTTAAAAAGTATTTTGAGATAGGAGTGTTCTTATTATTTGTATTTCATTTCTACAATTTTTTTGGATACCAAACAATAAAAATTAATAATTGATTTCATTCCTATAGGTTAACCAAACAAGACAAATGAATGGTAATGATCCATTTCATTCCCTTGTCCATTCCATTCCGTCTATCATTTCATTCCCCCTTCATTCCATTACCTTCAACCAAACATACCCTAAATGTCTTATGTGACATGTGAGTGTTTGTGGGGTTAATACTCACAATATATAACCTTAGATATTTCTCAACCCTTTTAGTTATGCTTTGTGTTTTCACAATCTTTGATGTGAGGGCTTTTATAACCAGTGGCGGAACTTGAACATATTCATAGGGGGGGCGAAAAATCTTAGATTAATCATAAGCTCAAACATATAAAAAAATAAAAATAAATAAACTTTTTTACACTATAAGATCATACATCCAAAAAAAAGGCAGTTTTTTTACAAATAAACAATAAAAAAATCGTATGACACTTTATTTCGGGATAATACTTCCCAACATTAAGGCTAATGCCCTAAACTAGCGGATATACATCATAACTAATGAAATAATTAATAAAGTAAATAAATATACAATAATACAAATTGAAAATCAAACTTTAAAACTACTCATTTTATTATTTTCAAAAATATAATAATCTTTCTAGTAACTTTTTATATGGGAAAGGGTTAGATGGACAATTACGTCAGTGTGTCAGATTTCATGTTTTCAATATACGTCCATCCATTTTGTCATTTTTAAGTATATAATAAGTGTTGTTTTTCTTTCCTATCCTTCTTTTCATCTCATGGTAGAAGAAAAAACCCAAAACTTCCAAAATCAAGAGAACATCTAAAGCTGTAAAACCCGTTTCTAAACCCAAAGTTGGGGGTTCAAAGCCCCTCCCTGCCCCAAATATGTTCCGCCCTTGTTTATGACAACACCTTCTTTAAGTAGATGATAATTCTCATTCGAGCATCCATTGGAGCTTGGCATTCATTAGTTCATTGCTTGGAACCAATAGTTGAACTAATAAGACTTTACCGTTTGCACAATGATTACCGTCATCTTGGTCATGTAAAAACTTAATTAAATTGAATAGCTAGATTAAGTAGGGTATCATATCCACGAGGAAGATGTAGTTAATATCACATGATCTGATCAATCACGCAATCTAATTATAAATAAACTGACTACACTGAACTTTGAATTAATTGATTAAAAGCATAAAAGTGAAATGGAACTTGATTTGTAAGCAATAATCAAAAGGTGACCACGCCTAGGTTTAGATTGTGAAGCATACTAAACAACCTAGTTACAGTGACTTGGAAACTACATAGACATGATTTGTTGACTGCTCGTTTTGATAGACAATTAAAAGATACAATATTTTACTATGGCGACTAACGATGTGAAACTAAATAATTGACACAATTGAATATGAGTTTAACTAATTACCAGTTTCATGTTTTGAGACGCCATTGATATTGATGGTTAATGATGAACGAATCAATGCAAGAATTCAAGCCTAATTGTTGATGATTTCAAACCAAATTAATAACTGTTGAACACAACTTAATTCAAATAACTTAAAAGTGTTCAATAAATCAAAATAAACATAAAGATTCAACTAACTGAATGATTAACCAAATTCTAAATCCAAATACATGCAAAAGCATGTTGAAAACCATTAACAAACTCAAAGTAACAATATTCTCAACATAAAACATATACTAACATATATTTAAACATGTTACTTTACATAAAATAACCCAAACATGTCACACAACATTATCAACAAGTCATATAATATGAATTATTAACACATAATAACACCCAAATTACAGAAGATGTTTAGTTCCTTCAATTCACATATAGTATAAGCATATACTTTCATGCTCGGATTGTGAAAATATTCACCTTTACTCATAGGATCTTAAAATGTGACAACGTATTTTTTTTTTGAACAGCAAAATGTGACAATGTATTAACGGTCACTCATTTATTCCAATTTTTATAGTGTGACTTTAAAACTATTCTATTTATTGGCTTATTGGTGTTTCAAAAAGCCAATAAGTTAAAATGTGTTTGGGAATCACAAAAATATTTTTTTATTTTAGCTTTCTGAAAGAGTTAAAAAGCAGTTTTTCAAAAGCCCAAATCCTGACTTTTCAAAATGGTTTTTTAAAAAATCCATTAAACCAATAAGCATTTTTCAAACTCAATCCCAAACATTCTCATATGTATTCGGTTTTATTTATTTGAGATATGAAAAACATGTCAGTGTAACAGATTTCAACTCATTTAAAATGTTTTTACCATGCTTATAATTAGAAACAAAAAAACCTGTCATTATATTGAATAGTTTTAATACTTCAAAGAACTTAATAAAAATATATTAATAATTAGGTGTTCTATCTCTTTGCAACATCCATACATAAAAAACCCGATACTAATTTAAAATTTCCCCTCTGTCTTTATTAGTAACGTATATTCATTCCTTAATTTGGTGGAATAAAATTGGTAGCTAAAGACAAATTTTGGCAAGGTCAAACGTGAGTGCTACTAATTCATTGGGGGAATTAAATAAACATATCTCTCCCTCGGATAAACTAAGCTGCAGGCCGAAAACCAAAGCCATTTGTTAAGTGTCTATTTTTATAGTTTTACAACTTTTGAGAGAAATGGTCAAACAAATTTGATTTAAATGTTGGCATGAAGCCCATTTCTCATGAACCGCTCTCCCAAAACAATGATGGGGAAGAAGCTTGGTTCCTTCAAGAAACTAGCCAAATTGGTCAAAGCTAACCGCACCCCGGGCCGTGAACCATCGCACCATGATCACTTGCTAAAGACATATAGCGAAGAAGGGTGCGCTGAGGCTAATACAATGACACCAAGAGGGTTCTTTGCGATATATGTTGGTGACGAGCAACGAAGGTTTGTGGTTCCAACGGCACATCTATCTCACCCGCTCTTCAAAATGTTGCTAGAGAAGGCTTATGATGATCATGAAGAGCAGACTAACCGATTGGTTGTTCCGTGTAGTGTGGCGGCTTTCGAAAAGGTGGTTAACACGGTTGAATGTTCCAATGGCATGTTTGATATTGAGCATTTGGTTGAAGAGTTTATTTGATTGAAGGCTTCAATTTACAAATTTCGGTTTAGTTTTGATAATTAGATGATGAAATGATTAACCTTTTTCATGGTTTAGTTCCATTTGTGAGTCATATTGTTGTAATCTCATTAGTTTCCAACATATATATGGCTTTGTTTTCATTTTGACCTGGCCATCATGACAAAAATATCTTTGATCCGTCACTATTTATGAGTTATATTCTTTTTTTTTTCTTTTTTCTTTTTTAACAACTTTCTGTCATCTAAGTATGAACTTAATGCCTCTCAATCACGTGGTGTTTTAAAGGTTTTACTTTGTCAATAAACTAACCCATTAGTGACTCTAGGTTTGTAATGGATGATGATAGTTTTCTGAAACATATGCCAATCAATCTATCTATTTATCCTAGCATATCCATGATATCGAATATTAAAAAAAATATAAAACGTCATTGTAAGATTCTTCAAAATTATAACTACCTATCACTTCCAAAATTATCATTATCGTTTAATTAATATATTGAAAAATAACAACAAAATGTCCAAAGAGGTGCACAAATAGGGTTTTTTATATGCCCGGTTTCGCGTATGGAATCAGGTTTGGATATGACCGGGTATTGGCAATACCTGGGTTGGGTTTGGATCCGGGTATTATCTCTAAAAATCATACCCTTTCGGGTCGGATATAGAATCGGGTATTTGTATACCCTATTTTCAGATATTGTAAAAACCCTATTTACGGGTTTTTTCGAGCCTTTTCCAGGTATATTTCGGGTAAATATTGGATTATTTTAAGGGTGGTACTTTTAAGGAGTATTTTTCAGGTAATTTCGAGTATAGATCGGGTTTTTAAAAAACTTGGTTTCGGGTATTCGAAAAATCCCGTTTCGGGTATGGAACCGGTTCTGGTTTTCGGGTATTATCGGTTACCAATCGGGTCCTGTTCGGGTACGAATTTTGGTACCGAAATGCACACCCTATCTGTAGCCTATAGGTAGGGTCGGGTTCGGGTATTAAAAACCATAGTATAAAAAAATCCGATTCTGAGTTTTATTTTCGGGTCTAGTTTCAGGTTCGGGTTTTTTGTGTACCTCTAGGTAAAAGTTGAGAGTATTTAAAACTAATAAATTATAGGAATTTGGCTATGAAGCTCCAGCTTGGTAAATGGGCTAAAAAGAATGTAAGAGAGAACAAAATATTTAATTTGGGTTTGGGTTGCACATCGAAAAAGAAAATGAAGAAGTAGTTAGTAGTTTGTGATGAAAAATAAAAAGAAAAGCACAAGCGCTTATTGAAGAGGATTAAGGTGTGATAAAAAAAACACAAGAAACATTAGTGAACCAGTAATATCAGTAATAGTGGTGAGTTACCACAAAATATTGTGTTGCTCGTTCGATAATTGAGTTCTAACAATTTACCATTTTGAAAGATGATTAATGTTTAACACCTACAAACATTGAGATGAATAAAATAATTTAGTTCTGAAATAGAAGCAATGTCATATGAACAAAAGTTAAAAAGATATAATGGTATTTATTTTAAACTTTGGCAATTTTATTGAATATCAAAATCCTCGAGAAAGGGTTTACATGATATGACCATTAAGACAAGACACTAGCTACAACAACACCTAGGTGGATTTCCTTGGCATTCACCATTCTGGTATTGAATTCTTTGGCACATATGCAAGCAAGTCTCCTTTAACGCAGCACATAATTCGAGGCATGCTGGACCATGAGCTGTATACCAAAATCTTCGATTAGTAACTTTCGTCATTTCAATGTTTATAAATTTCATTTGGATTTATAATATGTATGAAAACCGAATAAAACCCTCATACCATACGATGGAACAAATGTTATGAAAAGAAATGTCAACATGAACAACGTCGGTAGAAGAGCATGTTTTGATATGAAAGCCATTACTTTAATGTTGGATGTTGCTTGATGTTAGAATGAAGAAACAATGGTTGTTGTGGTTGTCCAGGACTTCTTAAATAGACATATACACTAAATGTACAAAATATTTACATTAAAGGTAAAAAAATATAAATGCTGTTTATTAACATTAAATGTAAAAGATATTAAAGTTATGATATCGCTTAAGTTAATATAAAAGATTAACATTAAATGTAAAAGATATTAAAGTTATGATATCGCTTAAGTTAATATAAAAGATTAACATTAAATGTAAAAGATATTAACAAAAGTAGTTTAGTAATTATTAACTAATTTAACTTAAATAAAACGCCAAGTAATATTCTATACTCTCTAAAACTCGACTAAATTACTAACCGGGAAGTGAACCGATCGACTCTAGTAAACCTAAGTAAGTCCGGATATTGAACCCACGAGACTCTTTTAATTACGTTAACTAGCTAATTAGACTCGACATAACTGACACGACTATTTGTTTATATTATTTTATGGGGTTTTTATTAAAATACTAAAATTAAACTATTATTAAAAAACTAATTAAGAAAAGACAAGTAAATTAAACAAAAGATAATTAATTTGATTTAAATTAGATGATAGATGAAAAACCACCTAGGCTATAATCCCCTAAGTTGTAGTTATCAATTAATCGGGAAATATTTGCTATGGAACTGAGATAATAAAATAGACACTTAAGAGAAAACCTGAACAGGACCCCTGACCCTTCTCAAGAAAACACTTGTGGGTTTCTAATAAGTTTTAAAGCAAACCATTTTTAAATATTAGACTTCCTTACAGTCACCTAATTAATTATGAATAAGTACCTTTATGTGAAATCCTACCTTACAACGTAGAAATCAAAGGACGTTTAATGTATTCAATTGACTCGAAAGACAAAGTTGACCAATCAAACCTAGACGGTCTCCTTACGAAGAACTAAATCTAGTTATCTTAATCAACAAAGATTTATCAATAATTTATCACCTTACAGCTATTTAGATTAGCAGCAAACTTAGGTTTTTTTGATTAATTATTAATATTCCTATGATCTTATTGCAATTCAGCCATAAACTAGTCAAAAACACACAGTAGATGACCTAAAAACAACCTATTATATGACAGACAATCACCAAGGAAACTGGGGAATAATAAAACTAATCAAACAATCCTAAGTACACATATGCATCAATTAAATATAATCAAACTCTTTACTAATTCATAAAACTATAACGTAAAATAAATCCTAATCAAAATCAAACGTTTAACGAATGTTCATCATAAGCCTAGACAGTCTATAACATTTATCTTGTCATCATAAAATCAAACAAAGCAAACATAAAAGAAATCATGACGAAAAATAATGGAAACGAAAGATAATAGGTGATAAAACCCGTAGTCTTCATCCTTGGTTGAATAGCACTTCACCAGCTGATTCATTGCCTTCAAACGCGCCAAAAGATGCGATCCTAAGCTTCAAGAAACTCCAAATTCAGCTATGGTTCATCATGTATCTTCAGGGTTGAGGTTAAGGATGTTTATATAATGTTCTGGCGTCAAATAACCTGAAATCCGTGAAAGGATCTTATCAATCTTCTGCAAATTCAATTACCTGGAAGAGAATATTTTGTTATGGTTTACTTCACCATCTTACGAGGAACCAGATTGACAACGGATGATTCTTTAATTTTTTAGAGTTTATATTGAAGAACGCGATTCTTGGTTGTCAGCGATTGTAACACCCCGTCCAAAGGCGGATTATACATCGGGGCGCCACATATTGTTTCATTACTCGTGACACTATTGGGTGTCAATATTTAATAAATACATTCATTCGCGCACGCGCAAAGTAAACACAAGATAACATAAATCATCATAAATCAATATATTATAAATCATAATATTCGAACAGCAATAACTTGTCTTGATACATTTTAATCTAGGTCCAAAATAAAGAAAACTTCCTATGTGTCCACAAGCTCCAAAACAGCTACTGCAAACCTGAACATGTGTTAAAATAAACGTCAAACACTTGCGTGTTGGTGAGAAATCAAGTTTAATACAATACATAGATAACCATAAATCTGCGCGCAACATGTGTATGTCTGGTTTTCAACAAGGGTGTAATCTGATCGGGACCAACTCTAAGATTCATAGACTGCCAGTGCTCATAATTGAGCTCACAAACAAGACAAACTGTGCATGTGCAAACAAAAGAGAAAATCATAAACGATAGTTCTCCCGTGTTCATCTAATGGTACCATGAGAACTGCGGAATAGACCGACAAGACGGTTAATGATCCACACATACAAATAAACAGCCAAGTCTACGTCCTCAACACATGGGATACTGCGCGACTAAAGTTCATAAACCGTTTAAGACTCTAAGTTTGTATGAACACATGAACATCCCAAAACATTAAAAGCAAAAAGGGATTAGATACGAGATTACTCACTTGATAAACGATGCGGTGTAAGATAAAGCAAGAACCAACTTTAAACAAGCACAAGTTAACCTATAAATAAGATTATTGTTTTAATGAATTGATTTAAGTCTTGATTATAAGTTAGCATAATTAATAAGTAAATTATTATATATAATATATATATTACCGGAAAAGCAGGGCAGAATAGAAAGGAAGACGGAGGCAGAGAGAGCAAGGAGGACAGGAGAGATTAAGTGTTTTGTGTGTGTAGTGTTAGGAAAATAACATTATTATTTATAGAGAAACCCTAGGGGACACAATCCCTAGAAAAAGGGGAAAAGATCTCAAAAAGTAAAAGATTCCAAAAGCAAAAGATATCAAAAGATATGGCAGCTGCAGGGGGCAAGATAAAGCTGTCAGGGAACAGTAAAAGCATGGGCGGGTCAGATAAAGGTACTGGTCAAGCATGGAAAAAGCAGATCTCCAAAGATAATGTCAGTCACTTTTTCTGCCAACCAATGGGGTTGGTGCGCATGCTGCGCCGAAAGTAACTTTTCAAACATAAAGCAGATTAGGTCAACAGCTCAAAAGATAAGACAACACAAAAGCAAACGGCTAGATTCAACAGAAGAAAACTCAAAGGGTTTAGCGCGAGAAGGCTAAGGCGTGCCGCGGGAAGAATCACATTTCTTAGCGCGCCGCGGGAGGAACTATAATTCCTAGCGCGCCGCGGGAAGAACTATAATTCTTCGCGCGTCGAGGGATGAACTACGATTCTTAGCTCGCTGCGAGAAGAACTACAAATCCTTAGCGCGTCGCGGGAAGAACTACCGTTCTTCGCGCGCTGCGAGAAGAATTACAATTCTTAGCGCGCTGCGAGAAGAGTTCGTCTCGCGTATCGCTGGAACAGATGGTCTTCACGCAGGCTTCCTTGAAAGGAGTCTGGCGCGTGGAGCTGCGCAGACAACCTTAGGCGGGAAGAAACAAAGGACAAGGAAAGAGTTGGAAGAAAGAGGGAAACAAGGCTTAAGGGCGGGACGGCGACAAGAGGAAAAAGAGGGCGGAGAGAGAGAAGGAGAGGGACGGGACGGCGGAAAGAAAGAGAGAGAAAGAGGCGGGAAGGAAAATATATTATTATTATTAAAAGTAAAATATAAGTATAAATAAATATTAAATCATAAAAGAAAGAGATCGGATAAGAGAAACGGGTACCTGGGTCGGGTCGGATCGGGTCAGATGTCACAGCGATGAGGTCTGGAAATTGCAATGGGTGTTTTTGGGTGATGGTGATGATTGAGGTGTTCTTCGGGTTTGTTTTCCGGGTTTCGGGCTTTTTGGGTCGAGTTATTCGGGGTTCGAAGTTTTAATTTTAGACCCAAAACCCAACCCAAATCTCTCACGTTTTTTCGGGTTCGGGTATTTGGGTTCGGATTTTTTCGGGTTGGGTTAATCAGGTTTCGGGTATCTAAGAAAACAAAAGGAAAAAAGTAGAAAAAAACTACAGCGCGAACATTATAACAACATATTATTCTTTACTCGTTACGTAAATAACCAAATACTAAATAAACATAACCAGGTAAAGCAGCATATTCTTCGACTATAGTTGTTATTAGCCATAAATAGAAAAGGATATATAAACAATAAATAGTTGATCAACCATAATAGGTGGAATAGGAAAAAAGTGTAATATGTAGAGTGTTTCGTATAAGGTGTACGTACCTAATAATAATATCATTTTTTTAAAGAATTAGTTTATTCCGGTTTTTTGGGTTGACCCAAGACCTAGAAATCAGACCCAAGAACTAAACCGAATTACTTCGGCTCAGGTTGGTCTTTTCTTGGGTTCGGGTTTTCCGGGTTGGGTTGGTTTGAGTTTGAGTTTTTTTGGGTTGAGTTTCGGATAAAAGTGACAGCCCTAGTGGTGATGGTGGTAGATGGGTGGTGGCTATTAATGTCGCTTTGGATGGGCCAAAGTTATTTTTTAAGCGTGTATTATTTTAGATCTTTTTTAATATTGTTTAGTGCCTTTTAGTATTATTTGGTGTGTAAAAATGTCACGTTAGCAAGAAAACTAACGGAGTTAGAGTTCGTTTAGTTCAGGAGTATCAAAAACAGACTGGGTGAAAGTTAATAGTGGTTGGTAATAAATCGAAAGTTAGAAGTGATATCAGCCAATGGGTAAAAGTAGAGGTGCACAAATCGGGCTTTTCAAATACCCGGTTCCTGGTATGGAATCGGGTTCGGGTATAACCTGGTATTGGAAAATAGGGTATTGGCAATACCCGGGTCAGGTTCCGGTCCAAATATTGTCTCTAAAAACCATACCCTACTTCGGGTTTGGGTCAGGCATAGGAACTGGATATTCTAAAATCGGGTATTTGAATACCCTATTTTCAGGTATTGAAAAAACCATATTTTCGGGTTTTTTTGAGCCATGTATTTTTCGGGTATAGATTGGATTTTTAGGGTTATAATTTCAAGTATAGATCTGGTATTTGAATAACCTGGTTTCGGGTATTGGAAACACCCGGTTTCGGGTATGGAACCAATTTCGATTTTCGGGTATTATCGGGTACCAATCGAGTCTGGTTCGGGTACGAGTTTTGGTATTGAAATGCATACCCTATCCGTATCATACGGGTAGGGTCGGGTACGAGTTTGGGTATTAAAAACCCAAATATAGAAAAAACCTGGTTCCGCAGGGTCCGGTTTCATGTTCGAGTTTTTTTTTTTTTTTTTTTTACCTGTAGCAAATACTATTCAGGTTCTCTGAGTACTTCTATCTATCGATTGAAGCCGAACATCATAGGCCCATCCATATAAACGTTTTTAGACTTCTAAGAGAATCGTCAGGCCCATACACCCAATCCCTGTAATGTAAATAAGTAACAAAAATAAGGTTAAACTCAACACATGCTACCACTACAAATAAACCACCACCGTGAATTAGGTCAATTGGGGACAATATGCTCGGAAAAACTGAAAGAGGCTCCGGCGAGAGAGCGGCAGGTTTCATCGGGTGGTTGCCCCCTCTCTTGCCACTGCACCAACCTCTGTTGTGTTGAGCCGATGACTTCGTCCCCTATTACTCAACTCAACAACCCTACAAACAACAGCAATAATATGGGAAAATTACTGAAATGTCCATTTTAGAGGCTGTTTGGGATTCCTTATTTAGAGCATTCTCAGTAGCCACCCCCTCTCTTTCTCACACACACATTCTCTCTCTCTCTCTCTCTCTATATATATATATATATATATATATATATATATATATATATATGTATGTATATGGGAAAATTCCCAAAATAGCCCTTTTTTTCCTGATAATATATAGGCGATGATGATCTAGTTCTGCAAATAATTAATTTTACGAGCATAGTTTATACCGGACACGGTGTGATACTCGGCCCGTACCTTGGCGTGGCAACACTTGCAGCCATGACGGAGTCTGATCCGCTTTGTCTGGTTCAATATTTGCAGATCTGAGCCTAACGTCCACTCAGACGAAATGAGGCTAACCGATTTTGACTTTATGTAAGTCAAACATCAGCCGATGATTTTCTTCAGAATTGCAGTTAAATTAGCTGTTACCAGCTAATATTATTATTATTGTTATTGTTATTGTTATTGTTGCTATTGAGAGTAAGAGTGTGTTTGGTTACGCCTCTTAATCATTCAGTTGTTACTGAGTCTCACCTCTCATTGATTTACTTGGTTTGTTACTTGAATAAGAACATATGATATATTTTGGGGATGTTTGGGATTCCTTATAACTTATTAACTTTTTGGAAAAGAATAAGATGTTTGGGATTGCTTTTGATGCGAGAGGAAAACGTTAATAAGTTACACTTTTGAAACTTATGAACTTATTGAAAGAGGCTATGATGATAAGTTTCCGTGCGTCTGAGTGGAATCGAGCAAAAATGAGATTATCCGCGTCTTGGCGGGGCAACTTGTTGGTATGCAGCCATGGCGGATTTATCCTTTTTGTTTGATTGTTTACAGATCTGAGCCTCATAATGATTTTATCCCACTTTTTTCTTGTTCATTTTTATGTGAATTTATTTTGGTTGTGGTTTACAGAATTTTGATATTGTGTTTTATTATGTTTTGCAACTGTGTGGCTGATGGATTTTGCACCAATTCATCGCACCATTGATTAAGGTTTGCAGGCATCTTGTATGCGTACGCTATATGTGCTAATATAGGATCGGTGTGAGGCGATCAAGAGACAATACTCTAATCACTCAAGTCATTCAGTTCATTTGGTTGGGGTTCTTAGGTGGTTTTGTGGTGTTTGAAACCAAGTATTGAACTCCAGATTATCTTAATTTGTCTCTTGAAGATGATAAAGCTGATAAGTCTCGATGAGTGAAATCGAGCAAAGATGAGATCATCCGTATTTGATCGGGCAACCTGGATGCTAGTGTTAAAGAGTGAAGATCCGATTTGGCTTTTCACAACAAGAAGTTGATAAAATGTCTTAACTTAATTGGGACGCTAATTCGGTTTAAGCTAAAGCTTGGATTAGGTTATAATTATATCAGGTTTGGGCTGACAATTACATGTAGGCTAAAGTGGAAAAATTGGCTAACAACTAAAACATGTATTTACAAAATGGTTTGAAGGTTGGGTCAAATCATTAAGGTAGTCGGATTGGATAATCATTGGTCATCACTGGCTAGGTTTAACTTACTAACCTTGATTTAGGCTGATTGTGCTCCAACTAAATTGGGCGCTGCGATTTAGTAAACGTTTCGGCTTGAAATTTTTTCCAAACCGAATGTGAATTATAACTTCCAGATCACTGAAAAATTTGTACAAGTCAGAGATGACTTATAGTGACATTTTTCACTTGATGGTCTTGCTACGTGCTTATTTTCTTACTTTCAACAATGTTTTGTGTTTTATAAATTTCAACATGTATGTTGGGCCAACACTATCGTTTTAACATCTTAATCTAACAAAAACTTTCAATTTAACCTATTTGGATCGAAGAAACGTGTAAGAAATTATCTAATAGAAGTAAAGTAGAAAGGCCGGCATCACAAGACTCACTTATGAATATTATTGTTTTTTTATCTTTTAAAAAATGTTTGTTTTGTTTGTTTTTTAATTGGTACAAAATTTTGTTTTTAAAAGCAAAGTAGAAAGGCCAGCGTCACAAGACTCACTTTTGAATATTTTATTGTTTTTTTTAACCTTTTCAAAAAATGTTTTTTTTTTGTTTTTTAATTTGTGCAAAATTTCGTTTTCAATTTTTTTAATTGGTTAAATGTGTATTTTGTTTTTTTCCCAGTCACAACGTCTGAAGCTAACAATGCTCGGGTTTTAACAACTCATGGCACAATGTGCAGTACCGACAACGCTTTGCCAAACTTTATTTTAATTCCGATACCGTAACAAACGTAAGCGAAATCTATGAAATTCGCGTTGACACACAGCCGAAAAGCTCGGTTTTTTACCAGCGTCCCAGTTTTGCCAACTCACCACCACAACACCCGAATACGAGTCGAGTCGACGTTTCGTATAGAAGTAAAGTATACATGTCGATGCCACAAGATTCATTTTTGATTATTTTACTTTTTTTTTCCTTTCAAAACATGTTTGTTTTTTTGTTTTTTAATTGATGCTAAGTTTTGTTTTTAATTTTTTTATTGGTTAAATGTTTTTTCTTTTTGTTTTTTTCCTACATTCGTAACAAGCATTATGTGTTTTGTTTTACTAAAATTGTGTTGATTTACCGTCACAACATCTGGGGTTAACAATGCTCGGGTTTTACCGACTCATCGCGCAACGTCCAGTACCGACAATGCTCGGGTTTTAACAACGCTCAGGTTTTGTCAAGCTTTATTTTAGTTCTGATACCGTAACAAATGTAAACGAAAACTATGAAATTCGTGTTGACCCACCGCCAAAAAAGCTCGGTTATTTACCAGCGCCCCAGTTTTACCGACTCACCACCACAAACACCTGAATACGAGTCTAGTCGACATTTCGATTATCAGCTTTTACCAACGCTCTGGTTTACCGACCAGATAAACATTACTTTAAATATGGTAAGGGAAAAAAGTATAATATGTTATACGAGTGTCCTAGAGTCACTGCCTCAGCGTCAAGTACCGACCGCGACGTCACCCCATTCGCTCACCTTACTTTTTGTTTTAGTTCCAGTATCATAACGAACACAGTTAATGCTGACTAAATTCGCATTGACTAGCTGCTGTCGTCCGGGACCAACTGACGCTACCCCATTGGACTACCTCAACTTTGATTCTTATTTTTTTGTTTCAATTTTGTTTTAGTTCCAACTAGGGATGGCAATGAAACCCAAACCCGATGGGAAAACCCGAAACCCGACATAAATGAGACGGGTATTACCCAACCCGTTAGGATTTGGTACGGGTTTGGGATTAGTTTTGAAATTTTTCTCGGGTTTGGGATTTCTAATATACCCGATTATCCAACCCGATTACCCGATAACATAGACCCATTTACACGATTATATACCCGATATAGCTTATTATATTACATATATACTATATTCCAAATATATTATTTGTCGAAACTTGTTTATGTCAATTATTTGAGATATTTTACCTTTATGGTAACCATCTTTGTAATTAATTAGTTATATTTTGTCAAAACCTCGGTAGAAACCCGACGGGTTTTGAGCCGGGTATACCCACGGGTAATTTGTCAAAACCCGATAGGAAACCCAAAACCCGATGGGAAAACCCGAAACCCGACGGGTTTGGGATGGAATTTTATAACCGGGTATGGGTTTGGGAATACCTAAACCCGACCCATTGCCATCCCTAGTTCTAACACTGTAACGGTCGTAGGTACTATTACCTGAATTCGCGTTGATTCGTCACTGCAGCACCCGGATTTTGCTGACCGATTTTACCACGCAACACGCGGGCAACTCACTAGTTAAAGAATAAGTTAGATTTAAGTTTAATATTGATGTATGAAAAACAACATAAAAATCATTATACCACATTACCCACCTATATAACTTCCAAAATTATAATAATTAGATATTAGATAATAGATAAAAAGAAAGGAGAATTTTTACATATATCCTTTTACCAAGAGACCTTATTGCATATTTGTTTAACCCATAAAATTTTATTACATATCCCCTTCTCATCAAAAATTACCCAATTACCCTTTTGTATTTTTATCAATTCAAACAACCCTATTCCCTGACAACACTTATGTATAAATCATCTATTCTACGTTTAAATCTTATATTTTTTTTCATGTCACTAGACTCTCGACTATCAATACCATTATTCTTTCCATATATTTTTTTTCATGCAAATAAATTAAAGGACCAGGCTCTGAAGCCTGAAGTGTTTAAATCTTATAAACTGTTAGCTAATAAAACACCAGAAATCTAAATAACGGGCGTGACCTGAAAACTGTTTTTATCTAAGAGTTAATATTAAACCTCTTGAAATAAGATTTTATGGTTTAAAATACACTTTGAGTAACTTTCAATATATAATTTACAACTAGTATTTCGACCCTGCGCTTCACAGCGGGTGAAATTATTCGATCAACTAATTGTCTCTTCTCCGAAAATCCACCATTTACCACTTATTGATTATGCGTCAATAAGTTGTTAAATTGTTACAGTAATAAGTTGTCTCTTATTAATTATTCACTATTTGCCTCTTAGGCCATGGGGTATACTTTAACGCCTAACTAGGTTATGATGAAATGACACTTTAAATGTGCTTTTCACGGGTTAAAATGAACAATATGCATTAATTATTATGTATTAATTACTAATTAATTTGTTAAAAATTAATAGAAGTGAAATGGAGTTAAATAGAATAAGCCACTTCCTTTGAGGACAAATGGGTAACTTAACACCCTTACACAAATAAGCTTAAAAGCTTATAAGCATAAGCTTAAAAAGCTACAAGCATGTTAAAAAAAAAAAAAAAAAAAAAGCTAGGCCAAAACAGCCCTAAATAAACCACCACCGGCAATTTGGTGAATTGGGGAGAAATATGATATGCTCGGAAAACATTTCGTGGATGTTATTGTTAGGTCAGGATCGGCTGAGAATGCTCTTATTATTTATTAACACACACTCTCACTCTCTCTCTCTCTCTTTAGGCGATGATGATGATGATGATGATCTAGTTCTGCTAATAATTAATTTTCCGAGCATAAGTTATATATACCGGGACACTGTGTGAAACTCGGCCCGTACCTTGGCGTGGCAACACTTGCAGCTATGACGGTGTCCGATCCGCTTTCTCTGGTTTCATATTTGCAGATCTGAGCCTAACCTTCTCACTCAGACGAAATGAGGCTAACCGATTTTGACTTTATGTGAGTCAAACATCAGCCGATGATTTTCTCAGATTAACACCTAATTGTGTTGTTATTATTATTATTGTTAGGGAAAATTCCCAAAACAAGCATTTATGAAAACAAATTTCAAGTTACTATTATTTTTTTAGTAGCCTTTGGAACTACGTGCTGATTTTTTGAGTTCAATGGTTTCGATCCTGGGACCATAATGCTATTGGAATATAATGTCATGGGTTAAGCTCAAGATTATTGAACAGCAACATGTTATCTGTTTTGAAAGAGGCTATGATGATGAGTTTTAATGCGTCTGAGTGAAATCGAGCAAAGATGAGATTATCCACGTCTTGGCGGGGCAACTAGTAATAAGTATGCAGCCATGGTGGAGTTATCCTTTTTGCTTGATTCTTTACAGATCTGAGCCTCGTAATCGTTTTATCCTATTTTTTTTCTCACATGGTTTCCATAAATTTAACGAGTTTGGATGGTTTTTATCTGATTTCAGTTGTGTTCAAAGAATTTCGGTAGTATGTGTTAATATGTTGTGGATTAGCGCCATTTCATCGTGTATGTTTTAGGATTTGCCGGTATGCTTTATCATGGTAATATGTTATTATATAGGCGACCAAGAAACAAATGTATTGGAGTTACAATCTTTCATCATCAATTCCGTGTCATTTGGTTGGGGTTGCAAGGTTTCAATATTTGAAGTATTGTGTATCATCATAATCGAGTTCTGTTTGCTTTGCTAATTGCCATTCATGGTTGATTCATAAGCTTTTGAGTGATCATTTGTTTTGTACTTTTGTAGTTCTTTGCTGTTTTTATTTGCTTATGCTTTGTAATTGTTTCAATATATTGTATGCTGTATTTAAGTTAATCAACACACTAAAGATTGAGCATTTAACGTGTGGTAGTGTATTGTTTGTCCTGTTTTATTGTAAAAGTAACACACTTGGAAAAAAAGAAAAAAACTATGTTGTATTATATGGTAAGTTAACACACTTTCGATTTAAAATAGAAGTAACCAGCACAGCAGACCATAGCATAGCAAAACATAACTAGCTGCGATCTAGCATGAAAAATATCACTAACCGGAACTCCATAAAATCGGTATATGTTTTGTTCGTTCGTTTAATAAATTTGAATAAAGCATCCCAACTTTGCCATCTTTGAAGTGTATGTCATTCTTTGACTTGTTGGTTTGTTAAAGATTGTTGATAATTTTCGCATGTGTAATAATGTGTGTATTGGATTTTAAGTATTTTGATAAATACTATATTTTCTTTTTCTGCATTCAAGTTAATTATTTTAAAATGTTGTAACTATTTTATTTTATATAACTTATCATGTAAACATAAATAATAATATCTAAACGTGTAATACTATTTTTCAAATATAAAGAAAAAGTGTTGATAGATTTTCTATTGCAAATCAGTCACAACCAAACGCTTACACTAGGTGCTGTTTGTTTTTTTGAGATAAAATGTCTGAAGTCTGCGGACCATATCTGCAGCAGAGGTGGACCAAATCTCTGCAGTCGGCAACAAGAAGACTATTTGTTTATTAACGTCTGCACACTGCTATAATAAACAGAAAATTAAATAAATCGATTTTATAAAACAAAAATCAAACAACACATTCATAAACATTCTACAAATTTTATTCAACAACAAACTAGTAATAATTGTACAATTTAACAAAAAAATCAAACAACACATTCATAAATCTAAATCTTCTACAAACTTTATTCAACAACAAACTAATAATAATAGAACAATTACAATAATGGTGAATAGACTATCAAATCTTGAAAAAATAAACATGCCAAGGTAGATGGTAGACGGTGGTGGAGGTGGCAGCTACGGCTTGGGGTGGCGGAGCAGCGTGCGGCGGCGCTGATGTCGGGAGAAAGCCAGTGGCGGTCGGCGGTGATGTTGGGAGAAAGGCAGCTGCGGTCGGATGGGGTTGCTGGAGGAGCATGGCGGTCGGCGGTGGAGGTCGCCGGTGGTGCGGCGTCGGCAGTGGAGGTCGCGGTGGTGCGGCGCCGGATGTGGAGTAGATGGTAGGGAGGAGATGGTAGAATGAGGGGGGGGGGGGGGGGCTAGGGTTTTGAATGAGGTAGAAGATGCAGAAGACTTGAAAAGATGAAATCCATGTCTTCTAGGATAAGAGGGCGCGAAAACGTTTTTTTAATGAAATGTCTTCAAAAAAACAAACAGTCTGCGGGCCTAAAGGTCTGGGCGTGGTGTGGCGCAAACATAAGAGGCCAGTAAGATCTTCAGACAAAAAACAAACACCACCTGTCATTGGTAAGTTGTCGAGAAAACGGCATAATAAGGTCCGTTAGTGACTTGTAACATTAGGGATGAGCGTTTTCAGTACGGGTACCGATTGGTACCGGTAACGGTACCGATTTGGTATCGTCGGTACAGAATCGGTACAAAGTTGTGAGTTTTCGGTATCGATATGGCACCGGTATTTCCTAAATTTTGCACGAAATACCGGTACGGTACGGTACCAGTACCAAATATTTCTAAATTTTGGAATTGGAAATTTCGGGGTCGGTACAGATCGGTATCGATACCATCCTGAGCTCATCCGTATGTAACATCGCCTTGGCTCCAACGTCGACTAAATTGTTGAAACTTCATAGGTGATAGTATGTGTCAATAGAATCATTACTCAAATCATGTAATTCTAAAAGAGTATCACTGACAGATACTCGTTCATCTAAGAGTTTCCGTTGGATGTATACGTCGGTAAAAGCCTTGTTTTGTACTTGTAGTAATAACATGAAGTAAGAATAATGTTAATATCACTTTTAAATTTGTGAAAAAAATATAAGCATTATAAAAGTGTGCTACTAAACAAATGAGTATCACTGACGAGCGTTTACTGAGAGAAGAATCCTTCGGAAATTACCAACGAATTTCCATCTGATAATCTGAAAGAAAACCCTGAAATGTTTTTAAAATTATCGGTATTTCAAAAATTTGCATGTTTGTCGAGAAAGCATTATTGTCGTATAACTCATAGGTAATTTTTTATTAGATTTTCGTTAAGACTCCCGCAAATTCTTTTCAAACACTTGTCGGTGTGAGCTCACATTTCGTCTATGATTCATTGCTAATCTATCAGTTAATGAGGGATTGATTTCAGTGAGTTTCCTACCCAGTCAACAGTTACGATAAACTTTCCATAAAGTTGGTCCTTAATGACAACATAATATATCCCCAATCAAGCCTCCTTATTTTATATCCCCGGTGGTTGTTTTGTGGTAAATTTAAATGTTAGGAATTGGTGGTCTCAGAATTAAAATATCACCTCTTTTGTTTATAGTATCACAATTCAACTTGGTCATGGAATCCTCGTCTTCGTATGTGTTTTACCCATCGCGGCATGGTAACTCACATAGGACAATAAAGATGAATTGTCCACGAGTGGCTAAATTCCTCTTTGTTGTATGAGGTTATCCCATTGATACATGGTAACTCATATATCCTAAACAAGTTATGGTGAATTACTTATTTAGTTAACAAGAAATGGCGTTGGTGTGACTTGCACTAAGCAATGGTGGCCTATGTTAAGGCATGTGAGATTGTCAATTGGCATGAAGAGGTAGAGTGATTGGTATAATTCGTAGTATTTTAAAATATAATATGATTCGTAATATTTAAAATATAAAATCATGTATGAAAATGTAATGTAGTTTACTTATAAGATGTGTAATATTTTGTTGTAATGTAATTTACAATGCGTTCTTCATGTGCATGGTCCGCTTATACTCGGCGTATGGCAAAAAAAAATTTTCGTCTTCTACTTGTTAACAATTTAATTTCTTATTCCGCAGAAGTTAAAACCTTATTAAATTATTATTCATTACACTTGTACCACCTGGACCAATAAAATTTGAGGTCGTATTAAATAAGAATAAATAGGGTGTTTGCTTTCTCAACAGTACACATATTTTGGAATCCATCCTAATTCAAGCTACTCGTGAAACCTGAGAACATAAATCTAATTCTTTTCACAATCCACTTGATTCAACATATTTTAAGTCAAAAGTGTGAACTAAACACCCCATAATCCTACTTTGATTTTACAATATAATAAATCTGATTGTTTAAATCAGCTTTCCCGATTAACAAAACAGATAAAAGACAATGTGTCATAAACCGTAAAATCAAGTTACAAAGATTTTACTGAAGTTGGTAGAAAAATGTCCGTTTCCAGTTCTAATACATCAACCACTAGCTAAATATCAAAGGCTGAGAAAAGACTTCTTTGACCTAATGTACAATCATAAAAACACATTTTGCTATTACAAGCCAGTAATGTACAAGCTAGCTGCAAAAACAATATCACGTTTGATTGCATTTGAAGCAACTTCCATTTTCTTGTACAACGCCGAGTTGCCCATGATAGCTGCAGCGTTTCTGAACTCACGACACGTTTCATCCAATCGTACGATTGTCCTTACAATAAGCCCTTCAGGGACATCCGTGAGTTCACATATATCGGCAAATGGAGTTCCCTGCATAACCCAAAACATTCATCTCAATATATGCTAAATACTTCTAAGTTTTAGTAATCAAGTTTCAATATTGTTTTAACATATGCAAAGTTTTTCCTTCTACAAAAACTAATAAGTAATAGCCAAGTTTTAATATTGTTTCATTTTGCTTAAACCGAGTGAACAAAATAGGACAATTGTGAAACTTGATTATTGGTTTGCGACTTTTTCTTCACAATTACATGTTCCTTCCCATTACAATTGAAAATCAAAATTGCTAAATAGTAACCAAGTTTCACAATTGTTCTATTTAGGTTACCTAGCTGTAAATTTTTGAAAATACTGAGAAAAATTAATGGAGGTAGGGTTGGTTTTGGGTTCAAAGTGAACCTAAAACCACAAACTCGGTTTTTGAGATTTTTAAAACCGTTCGGTTTCAGTTTTATCATTTGAGCAATTGGGCCTGAATTTTTTAGGCAGAAAACAAATCGGCCCAAAAAAATGAATTTGGGCCTAAAACTTTGAGACTAAAATTTTTTGTTAACTAATGATTAATTGATTATCATACATTTGGGGTAAAAAAATTTGGGTTGCACTGATTATTAATCTTATATATTCTTTATTATTCAAAATAAAAAAAATGAGAACACATAAACTTGTTCAGTTCAATTTTGGTTTTAATTAAATGCAAAACCGAAACCAAACCAACTTTTGGTTTTTACAAAGACATAAAAACCAAATTTCGGTTTTCCAGTTACAGGTTGGTTTTTTCGGTTTCACGAACAACCCTGAGTTGAACAATTAAGAAGCATGGTTAATGTTAAAACACTTTGTTTTTGTGTGTGCGTAAGAGATAGAGAGAGAGAGAGACCTTTGCCCACTCATAAACAACCTCAACAAGTCCAAACTTGAGATTCTCTCGAGCATATTCCTCGGGCTCGATTTGTATTTTGAAATTTGCTTGAAGCTGCCCAAGTTTGATGGCAGTGTTGTACAACCTACTCACAAAAATAAATACATTAGGTAATGACAAAAATACAAATATGTTTAAGAAAAACAAATAAAAATATAAAATTGACCAGTCTCTGGCTTTTGCAAGTCTGGGAGTAAGTGAAGGCTCAGAAGCATTCCTCTGCTGAAACACAAAAGCCGACATCAAAGCCACGGCTTCTTCTGGTTCCAAATCATCAAACTGATTATCAAATAAGCATTCTGTACATATCAACTCTTCACCTGAATTCATCTCACAAGCAACTCTCCCTTTAATCTCAACCACAAGATCACTATCTATACACCCGAGCTCCTTCAACACATCAATCTAAATTCCAAAAACATAAATGATATAACTAAACAACGGGTAATAAAAAAAAACAAAAGAAAAGAAAACGAGGGTGTTGTTACATACACGACCCTGAAAATCAGGCATCTGTTGAAGGGCTTCATCCGACATCTGATATTTGAGTGTGTTAATTTCATCTTTATACTTTTTTATCTCCCTAGCTACTTTGATGTGTTCTTCCAACTTAATGCAATTATGGCACTTGCTTTGTGACATTTTTTGTAATAAACTGTTCCATTTGTAGTATGCTTCCACTAAACTCACATCTTTCAGCTTCAAATCTGGTGTACGAATTCGAATACCGAAAAACTAGTAAGTTAAAGCAACATTAAATAAACTTAGGCCTGTAAACGAACCAAACGTCAATGAGCTGTTAGTGAACCTTTCAGCCAGAAGTTCGTTTATGTTTGTTTATTTAATAAACAAACGAGCATGAACAAAAGTTTTCAATCATTTATTTAAACGAATGAACATGAACACATGTCTCATTCGTTTATCTTCGTAAAAGCTCATTTTTATTCCTTCATTTAAACTCATTTACATTTGTTTATTTGTGTTTATTTATATTCAATAGTTTACGTTTGTTAATATATTCATTTGAATTTTTTAGGCCCATTACAACTTAGTCTAGTTTTAATAAAACTGTTTAGGCCCATTACAAGTTGGTCTAGTTTTAATAACTTTTAAGGCCCACTATAACTTAGTCTAGCTTTAATAACTTTTTAGACACATTGTTCTGCACATTCATTCATAAACCATTCATTTAAACTGTTAATGAATGAACGTGAACAAGCATTTTCATTTTCTTAACGAATGAACACGAACAAGAAAACCCCATTTGTTTAATTGTTCGTGTTCGATAGTTTGTTCCGTTAAATTTAAACAAACCCATTACCTTTAACTGGATCAAGGGCTGGAGGGTACTTATTTCCATCAACCTTTTGATTTAACAAACTAAGAACGGTTTTAGAATAAGCTGCTGTGCTGTCATCTTCTAGAAGCCCAACTTGATCGATCTTGATTTTGGCATTGCAAATGGACAAGAATTCTTTAGTGTCGGTTTCTCTGACTTCATAATTAGCACCAGCAGCAGTGCCACGATGGGGCAGTTTAATTTTAACAACACCAGATCCCTTTCGAGCAGTGGAAGAAGAGTAATAATCATCATCCATACCACGTTTCGATTTTGGCATTAATATTTGAAGACCAGCATTTGATTTCTTTTGTTGGTCATCACTGCTTTGTAATGTTGATGGTAAAGATGGTGTAAGCACCAGAACAATATACTGTTTGTTAACCGAAGAGGGTGCTTTTAAGATCACCCCGAGTAAGTGGTCCTGGCCCTGCAATTACAACAATGTATTTGTAAGCATAAAGACCCACCATTTCTTCCTTTTATCATTTTTCAATTGAATTAAGATTACAAAAAAGAAAAACTGAAATTATGATGTAATGCGTTTGAATTATGCAATTAATAAGTTCGAGTTTATAGCCACTTTGACTGAAATTTAAAATAGATTGACCCGTAGATTCGGTAATTTTAAGATTGCGATCAAATAAAAACTCATCCCCCATGTAAAAACTAAAAAACCAAATTTTGGCCTTAGATAAAAACACCTCATCTTTTAATCCACGGCTAAGATAGATCTTGAATTTTGTGTACAAAAGAAATAGACTAATGACTAAGATGAGATCAGGGGTATAAAGGTAATTTGACTTTTTTTCCTCTCTTTCCCATGCATAATTATTAACCAAACAAGGAAAGGACATTCCCTAAAATAGATATTTACTAAAAGCAGGTCATTTAACCCAAACTGACCCATTTTCACATAAATGACCTGAAACTGCCTTCTCTAAACATAACTAAAAAATGGTATTTATGAAGTAAGATAACGATGAACTCACAGATTGGGATTTGACAATGACAAGTCTTCCTGGCATAAGAAAAGACTGAGAAACTGAAGACTGCAAAACTGCCTCGGTAATTTGGTTGCTATACATCTCAGCCTCCAAGTACCACTCGTAGTATTCCTCTATTCCCTGATCACCTTTTATGCACCTACCCATAAATAAAACAATTTATTTACTTATTCATAAAAACTTGTGACAAAAATATGAAGATGAGGAATCCAAAATGTATTACTCAATAGATTTGATAGGCTGAGCAAGCTTTCGCATCAGCAATTGCTGTTGCTCTGGTAGTTTTTTCTGAGCATGAAATTCAGCAAAACTTCTTTTCAGCATGTCCTCCACCTAAAGATTTTCCTCAATATTAGATAATGAACTTTAAGAGAAAAACTGAAAAACATAAAACGTGTACTATGTTTTTAATACATGATATGCCTTCCCAAATTAAATATTGCATTTTGAACTAAACTCAGAATTGATTGCTTAAATTAAACCGATGCATTTTGGTTATCTGTTTATTGCGACTTAAATTCACAATAATCATTTTTTTAAGCTTGCAAAAGTGCTGCTTGCTTCTGATATAGAGCACAATAAGTTTCAAATAACCTAGGACTTAGGGTCAAATTAACCTATTCACAAAACCTCTCTGTCACATAAATGCCCTTTCTGGTCATTCTACAACCACCACCATACCCAGTAAAATCCCACTCATAGCATAGTTATTGGCAGGGTCTGGGGAGGGAGGGTGAGATGTAGGCAACCATACCTCTATCCCAAGGGATAGAGAGGTGGCTTCCAGTGAGACCCTCGGCTCCAAAATGCTAAGTGTTTTACAAACATTTATACCCCTAAAACACTTGCATAATACCATATTTACCCAACTAAAATCTAATATCAAATATTCATTCAAAATATTTGCAATTTTATATTTACTGGTTTCATTAAATGCAATTATGATATTACCGTTATTCCCTTCTATTTCTCCTTAAGAGTCCAAGCTCTCATACCCTAATGCAAGTTTTAGGAAATGGGTTCAAATGCATATTTAAAAATGGGTATACTTGATATTATGACTTCTTGTTGAGTAAATATGATTTTTAACCAAGTTTTAAAGAGGGTAATATTAGGGTCAGGTTATTCTACAAAGAGGGACAAAAATAAGAAGGATAAGAAGGATTTGTAGCCACAAAAAGAACCCAAAAAAAATTCAAAAAAAAATCATAACTCAAAATTTAATAAAAAAAAACAAAAAAAGTAAAAACACAAAAATGTTTCCACCGTCTTCCTCGTTCTAAAAAAATCAAAACAAAAAAAAACAATTTTAAGGAAAAAAGATCATTGTGTTTTTTGTTTATTTTTGTCCTTGATTGTGTCTTTTTTTCCTTGATATTGTGTTATATTTTGTTCGGCATTGTGCTATATTTTGCGATCTATTGTGTCTTTTTTTATTTATAACTGTGTCTTTTGTTAATTTTCGTCATTGTGTCTTTTCATCATTTTCTTTTTTGGAGAGGGAATGAGAGGGGAAACATTTTAGTTTTTAATTTATATTTTGAGTTATGATTTTTTAATTATTTTTTTGAATTTTTTTTTTAGGGTTTTTTTTTGTGGCCACAAATCCTTCTCACATTTCTCATTGTTGTCTCCCTTTGTATTTTAACTTTTCTAATATTATCCCTTAAATGTTTGTAAAACACTCAAATAGCATATGTACATCCAAACACAGTCTTCTGATTACTCAAAAACACACAATCACTTTCAAAACACGCATTCAAACACCACCTATAATAAAGGATTGTATCTATTTAACTAACCATATAATGAAACCAGGAATATTTGTCGGTTAACTAAGTGATCATATGTGTGTACCTTTAATTCTTCAACACGAAGTAGATGCATAATCATGATATAGGTTAAACGAAACTGAGATTCAAGCCTGGTTGCACTTCCAGTTATAAGACTCTTCAAATCAGATTCATCTGGAATCTCATCCCGACACATCACAAGAACACTCCCAATCTTATCAAGTCCTCTCCTACCAGCACGCCCCGCCATTTGTGTGTATTCTCCTGCTAACAACTGTCTAAATTCTTTTCCATCAAATTTCCTTACACTATCAAATACAACCTGCCGCCAATAATAAAGCTTTTAATGCTCAATTAACTAATAACTAAAAGAAAAAACAAATACTAATTTTGCTATCGTGACTCACTGTTCTAGCTGGTGCGTTAACTCCCATTGCAAATGTCTCGGTTGAAAATAAAATCTACAGAATTAAGAACAGACATTGAAAAAATGCATAATATCAGCAATTATAAAAGGAAAAACAATGAAAGTAACTTGCCTTAATAACACCACGACAGAAAAGCATTTCAACTACTTCTTTGACTATTGGGAGTAAACCAGCATGATGTACACCAATCCCTCTGTGAAGAAGACCTTGGACTCTCACAATCTATTATTGTACATCAACAAAACAAAACCATTATTCTACAAAATGTCAGGTACATAAAATTCAAAAAATAATAAAACCAGCTCAAACAGTTTGGTACCAATCTTGTTTAATTTGAAAAATATGAAGCCAAAACAGTGCTTTTAAAGTTTAAAAAACAAAATAAACAGGTTTGTTCCAGTTTCGGAAAAAAAAAGAATGAACTGTTGAGGAACTATTGAATTCAGTTCTTCAGTTCTGGTCAACCCTAACTGCATTGACTCAAAAATATCACCTGCGGAAGGTTCCTATCAGATCCCTTTAACCGAGCAAATGCCTTGTCGCAGAAAACACGAATCTCGCTTTTTTCAGATCGACTTGTTAGGTCAGTTTCACGCAGATTATCAGCTGATTTGTCACAACGATTCTTTGAGAAACAAAATATCACCACCTACAAACACAAGCAAGATCTTGTAATTCAAAACCACTTGTTAAATTAACAGAAATAAAAGTATATCGTTACATACAGGTAAAAGGGACGTCTTTGACAACTTATTAATTAGAGACAACCACACGGATTTTTCAGAAACTCTCGAGCCCCAATTGTTATTTCCTTGGTGGGCCCGACCTGTACCAACAAAGTTTTGGGGCCCGGTTTGTTTGTTTGAGTTCGGTTTGCCCCTCGCGAAACCAGTGTTGGGTTTTTGAGTGTGAGGTGGCGCAAGTGGTCCTGAACCACCGACACCTGTGGTCATAGTTTTTCTCTTATGGGCATCTTTAGCAGCTCTTAATCCCTGTGATAAAAATTTCTCCTGTTCACAGATTTTGTACACTTCTCCAGAATAAAAAAGACAGTGCTCTAATGGGACAGGCCTTTTTGTCGTCCTGTCAAAAATTAAATAAATAATTATCTGATAGAGTAATTATCGTTAAAATCATTTCAAATAGGGAAACTTACCCAGTTACACGGATTTGCTTTTGTTTTGTCCTACCAATCCAATCAGCAAATTCAACTGTATTAGGTACCTGCAAATACAATAACAGAATTTTAAATATATATTCAGAATTATGTACAGAAATTCTTAGCGTGTGAAATGTAAAAAGATTTACCGTGGCGGAGAGGAGAACGAAATTGATATGCCTTGGGAGCATTATGATAACCTCTTCCCAAACAACACCTCTTTCAACATCATTAACATAATGTACTTCATCAAATATAACCTACTCACCATGAATTAATACAAATTAGCGCACAGCTAATTTTAAAAGACGGTAAGAAACCAACAATGAAACAAGTGACCATTTTACCTAAAAATAGGCCACTATTGAAAACCTAGCTAAAACTAAAGCAGGTCAAACCGTTCGAAAGTGTCTCGAGTGTATCCAAATTCTTACAACCTTCTATATTAAATGATTATTATTTTAACAGCATACTTTTGTTAGTCATGTTAATTACATTAGTTATTTATGAAGTCCAAAAAATGGGTTGAAAGTGATGGTTAGTCAACATGGATTGAAAGTGATGGTTGGTCAACTAGTCTCCCATTCTGGCATGTTAAATAAAATTACCAATTTTGAACAAAAACCCATTAAAGCTGCTTAAGAAATAAGCTACAAGATAATAAAAATGAGTTTACCCATTCAATATCACGTATGATGTCAGCGCCTCTATAAAGCATTGACCTTAAAATCTCAGTTGTCATGATGAGGCATGAAGCCTCGGGCCTCAAGCTAACATCCCCCGTGAGAAGCCCAACATCAAATTTTCCTGAGAAGTCCCTATACTTTTGGTTGCTGATTGTTTTTATGGGAGCAGTATAAACAGCTCGTGTGCAATGCTGCATTAACACAACCATCCATTAAAATTACAAAACTACTCTTGAGGCACTGAATACAGAGAGATGCCATACTTTAGATACTAGTGCAAATGCATACTCTGCAACAACTGTCTTTCCTGCTGATGTATGAGCTGCCACAAACACTGATTCCCCTTTCTCAAGATAATATATAGCCTGTGATCATACCCCAAAAAGATACCTTTTTGTTTTAAAATGGTAACTAAATAAATAAAAAATGAATGAAAATGTAAAACTGAACTATTTATACCTCTTTTTGGAATGCATCTAGTTCAAAAGGGAAATCTAATGCCATGTCAGGAACTAGTTCATCAAAATGATCTGCAATTCCATCACTACCTCCGGTAACAGCCCAGACCTACAAAACCAATCCATTAAGCGAAAACATCAACACAGAAAATATTTTTTTAATAGCGTTTGATTATACTTTTGCCTCCTTTGACTTTTCTTGACCACTGCCACCCGACTCATCCAAATCTTTAGTCAATCCTCCAGATCCAGTTGTTGACAGAATCTGATCTATAACAGATGATTCAGAGTCATTTGAAACTTCTGGCTTGTTTTCAGCTTCTGTAGATATAATGGGCCTTGGGGAACCCGCCTCGATTACATTAATTTGTAGATCGGATGTATCTCCTGCACAAGCAATAATGTTATTAACCTACCAAACTTGGAGCACTGTTTTAGTTTTGCATACATATATTGCCTGTTTTCTAAGATAAAAATAGCAAATTTTAAGAGGTGGAAAAACATGCAGGTGATGTGAGTTGGATAACGAGTCAGAACTTAGAACAGCTATTGTTAGTAAAGAGTAACAGAACTACATCTAATAATAAGCTTTTTCTAAGTAAAATGATTTAGGAGGTTAAACATACAATTTGGGCGGTTTTCAACTTGTTTGACCTTTTTTCCATTTTAACTATGTTTTTATTGAACCCCCTCGACCCATTAGAGATAAAACACGACCTGAACCATAGATAAGTGATTTGGTCAAAATCACAGCCTTTATTTATCTTTATATCCTCAAAAACAATGTTCGTATTTATCATTTTCATCAGAAATAAACAAAAAAATATCTATTCTGATTACTGAAAGTCTAAAAGTAAAGAGTAAGTTGAATCAGGCATACCATCGATAGGTACTTCTGTAACATCATCTTCCCAAGCTCTTTTAAATAAATCATCAAACTGAACAGATAAAGTACTCTGCAGATGTAACAAAATATTAACTTGAAATATAATATCACTCCATCCGCCCCAAAAAGGAAATCTAAAATTCGATTTTAAGAGACTTAAGCCATGCATCAAAATTAAAATACAAAACATTTTTTCGTAACAGTTTCAAAGGCTCCATTATTGTAGTTCTTTGTTTAGTTATATGTCTTAATCGCTTTTAATTCTATAACAAAGTAATTGTACGCTACTAAAAGTAACATCATTCCACCACGTGAAAACAAGAATCATGACAAGCATTACCTCGGGTGTTGCCTTGGAGTTAGGCAAGCTTTGATCTTCACAAATGGTCCAGGAACACGAATGACCCTTCAAAAGTTTAAATAAAATCAAGAAATTAACTTTTTTGTGGCAAAATGAGCAGATTGCATAACGGGTCAAAACTCATTCAAGTCAATATGGGTAATTTTAATATGAATCAGGTCAAATTGGTTTAGCCTTTTGTCGATAGATAACTAATGCTAATAATAATTATAAAAAGTATATGATTTCAATAATGTTTAATTTACCTTAATAAAATGATATAAAAGGTTCTATACATTAAAGAAACACTTTGATTTGTTAAAATAAATAGACCGCCTTTAATATTATAAAGTATAAAACCTTGAGGTCTCCGAGCTTCATTCCTTGTTTAAAGGTAGGAGGGACGACTTGAGCGGGACCACCAACAAGGAGTTCTTGTACCCATTCGCCATTTGAAGCACCATCAGGAAACGTCCTTCCTGCGGATTGAGAATCATCCAAACCACCAGGATGAAACGGGCGGTTGTTAATGCCTCCCTTCACAAAATCCTTTGGAGGTCCGCTAATCCGCACACCAATTGAATTATCTGCTTCTACCATTAGTTCAGACACATCAACCTAAAAGTCAACATAATAAATCAACTCAATGAAAAACCAAAGCCCCAAAAGGTCCCATTATCTCACTTCAAAGAAAGAAACATTTCAAATATAGAAATTTAGGATTCTCTTTGCTATGAAAAATTATTTATTAAGTCAATGAAAAATTTGCAAATTTCTATATTTTGAGTAGGCCATTCAACAATTGGGGACATGCATAATGCTTAAACATTGTTCAACCAAATAATGTATGCATAGTAAAATATATAGACATTGATGTGAATATCTAAAACAATAATGGCTTTTCATATTGCATGCAGTGTGTGGCATACTCAAGATATCCAATGTACGCACTAACATAGCAAACAGTTACCAGATGATGAAATACAATTATAAGCTTTTTATTTTACACTACAATAAGATTTCATTTCATGTATGCAATAACTTTTTATGAGTTCGCATATTCATTAAGAAACTAATTATGTGATGCTGAGTAATCACAAACAAATAATAAGGTGTGATGAAACATGTAGCAGGGGATTGTGTTTGGATATGATCATGTTGTTTGAAGTTGTAATAATCATATAATCACATATTGGAGTACAAAAAATCATATAGTCACATACTTTAGTGTTAGGCAACGTCCTAATATATAAGGAACTAATGGTTAAAATGACAAAACGAACACTCTTAAATACTTCCAAACCATTCAAATTTAAAAAATGGCAGTTTATCTTTTATTAACTATAAGTCTATAAGAACAAAAATGTTAATAATTTTCGTTGATATCTTTCTTAAAAAGTTATCGTATCCAATACCTGAAGTAAGATCTCCTCTTAACAGTAGTATTACAAACCACGAAAATGTAAAAGCGGAGTAGATAAGTAATCTTAACATTTCTTAAAATACTAGATACGCATAACCATAACCAGAATCACAAACCCTAGAAACAATAATGGTAACAACAACATTAGTTACCTGCACGGATGCAGGTTCCCATTTCTTAACGTCCGACGAACGTCTAAAAGGTAACTCCCACGCAGGCACCACAATCGTGCGTGGCATTGTCGGCTCTAAGTCAAATTTTGCTTGGTCAAACCAGTCAAACTCCCATTGCCTTCCACTTTTTTCTGCACAAAATTCATCTTCATCCAATCTAGGAAGAAGATACTTTTCTTCAACAAACTTCGTGATCGATTCCGGTGTCTCCTTAGCAAATGCAGGAGGCTACAAACATATACGCACAGCATTACAAGCCAAACTTTACAAATTCAAAACAAACACCATAAGATTATAACGATTGCAAAAATCGCGCCAAGTACTTGACGAGTAATCCCAAAGTACTTCCCACCTAGGCCAAGTACCCGTTGAGTAATTCTCAGGTACTCCCCGACTAGGCTGAGTACTCGCAACACCTGCAGCACCTAGCTATGCAGTTAATATCGGCGGGATATCGGTCCCCAAGCAAAATATTGGTCATAATAACAGTACCAATATTATCGGCAATGTTGACAGATATTTAACCGATATTTTGGATTCCTTGGTTGATGTGGACTCGGAGGAACATTTCATGGCTTACGCCTTACGATTAGACAATTTGTCAAATATTGACACTTCTGAGTTTTGGAATTACTATTAATATTATACATGTTTACGTTTTTATACATGTATATACATAAATTTTGCATAAAATTAAAATTATCGATATCCGATAACCGGTATCTCAAATATTAGTCCTTAACCGATATTCACTTTTTTTACCGCATTAACCGCATAGGCGCCTAGTGACTTCAGCAATCATAGCCTAAGAAACTAACAATACAATTAAACTCAAAACTTAAAGCTCATACAATCAAAAGCCACTTATAGTGAGCACTGAGCAACATTACAACATTAGGTCATAAATTTATGCTTGTTCCAAAATTCAGGTCCAATTTTAGGTCAAATTAAACTAAATTTTAAGAAAACATAAAGCGGAAGGAGATTGATAGAAACGACTGACGAGAATGAAGTCCGGTAGCGAGTTAACAGGTGAGGATTGTTGAACAGAAGGTAATGGTTCGATTCGAAGATGACCGGTGTGACCGGTGAATCCGACACGGAACGGCAATTCACTGACGGTGTCAATTCGATCCATCTGCTGCTGTGAAATTGATGAGTGGTTTTCGTAATTAGAGCGGGCTGGCAGGCTTAAACCGTTGTTGTTAAAGACGAAGGGTTTGTTGGTCTGCTTGTTTGTTTGTTTGGTCGAACTGAGTAATTTTTTTTTTTTTTTTGTGTGTAAGATGGGCTATAAAGGAATGAAGCTGCAAATGGGAAAGTATAATGTTTATATTTAGGTCACTCTGCTTCGGATGTAATTCTGCTAAAACCATTTCATGTTTCCTTCCATAAATAACACCAAGTTTTTTAAAAGCCTTGTTAATTTAATTTGATTCATCTCAATCGGGTCATATTGTAATTGTAATTGTAATTGAGTACAAACGATTTACAATGAAGTCAGGGCTGGCCATGGCCTATGACAAGGTGGTTGACGGTCATAGGCCCGACTATCCGTTAGGCCCGAATTTTTTTTTAACATTTATACGTATTTTTATGAAAAAAACTATATGTATACTTAATGTTTAAACTCAATTACATAACAACTAACTTGACCTAATGGTAAAGGGGTATGACTTCTAACTAAATGTTGTGATTTGAAACATATTTAAACCTATTTTTATACATTAGTTTTTTACACAACCCAAATCATAATCAAGGAAGCCAATTTAAAAATTAAATTGTTTAAACCCAACAAAATACTATTTTTACTTAAGGCCCAAAATATTTTTCGCCTTCGGCCCAAAATTTTTTTTCAATTATCGGAGCCCGCCCTGAATAAAGTGGCAGGTAATCGAACAACAAGATGTGTCGGCGTGCCGCACCCCCTTTTGGATAGCAAACCTAATCCTACTAAAAACAAAGTTTTGGTTCTTATGGGTCGATAAATTAATATGCATGATTTTTTGAACTTTGTTTAGAAGGTCCACGGCATCTTGAGCTAAGAAACCAAATGTGTCAAAGGCAAAAGGGATAAACACGTGTCGATTCTCTAAACAAGTTTTCTCGTATTTAACAACATTGCCCTATGTCGCATTCAATGTTGTCTGACCTGCTACAAACCCAATGTTCCTAAGTCCAACAAGAGGAGACACTCCTGTAAGGTCCAACAAGCGTGTTTCCCCCTACCCACCAAAAAACAAGAATATCGGCCGGTCGTAAAGTAGAACTTCCTTCAAGAGGATCTGTAAGAAAGTTTACGGGGCGCTCCTTTTTAGCTGAAGTTCCGACCCGTTTAATAACATCGCATAGAAAATCCCTTATCAAATCATGTTTGTATTTAAACCCAGGTAACTTTTTGCAATGAACTGCATGCTCACCAAAAGAATCCAAACAAGCCTTGCGGCAAACTGGGCATGGCTCATCAGCCGGGAACATAGGAATCATTAGCCGATATTTGAGGATGGTCCGATACTCCAAAGGCGAGATATGTTGACCCAGTCCTTCAATAGGAATAACACTTAAGAAATCCTGAGCCCGAAGGCACTTAAACACCGCTTTCTGACGAAGGGATAAATCAAGCTTCACTTCTAAACTCTGGATGATTCCACCAATTTGATTGCGGAAAATAATTTCTAATTTATTTTTTCTCTTGCTTATAAGCACTATAAGCTTAGTTTTATCATTTATTTGCTGTCAATATAAATCATACAATATTTTCATATTTTCTTTTCAGTTATACATTTAAAATGTTATAGTCTGGTGAATGTAGATAAGAAAACACTAGTAAATCGTTGAAACTTTTACAAATATAAAACCGACTTTGAGATGTGTTCTTGAAATATCTCGAGAGCTTGATTGCCAGCCATCATCCTTCTAGGAGCTTGCTTAAGTCATGACTCATGTCAACATCACAAGTTAGTATTGGTATTGTAAAATATCCTATAATAACAATGGCCACATATCAACAAATTTATCACTACTAAAGGGGTAATGGGTTAAAGACAACCACAAATTGTTGGATCTGGCATGCTCAGGCATCCACACAATATATTACAATTATAGTGAAGTTGATTATTTAAGGCCACACAAACAACATAAATAACTGAATCGTTTAATTGAGATCAAGCGTCCAAGCGAATTATTCATAGTGTTGGAGCCTGTCATGTTACCATATGATAAAATATTGAAGTGATATAAGATTACACTTAAAAGGAGTGTTAAATTGGCTTAATTCATAGTTGTGTGTACGCTAACAAGAATAGAATGATTTGGAAAAGATGATAAGCAATCACAATATTAGAAGAAGATTATAATCAAACACACTTTGTCTATTACAATAAAACATATATATATACAAAAATGGGAAGCTAATTCTAGGAATACATTTAATTACAATTATATGTAAGGCATAACTTATAGAGAGAATATCTCCATCTTTGACTAGCCATGATTCTTGGGATTGTATTCATTATTATCCTTGATATGCTCCCGCAAGATGGACGACCGTAGGATAAGTCCAATCTTGAATAAAAGTAGATTTTGTGGTATGTAAGAAAAGTTGATGAAGCAAAGACATGATTCTTGGGTTTTTTTTAATTATCATTTTAGAGGGGAATAGTGGTGGAATAGTGCGTCACCGAAAATTGACGGAGTAGTGCATCACCAAAAAAAAATTTTATTTGTGGAGGGGAATAGTGGGTCGACAGAACAGTGCATTGCCGGAATATATTTTAGTTGTGGAGACAACAGTGGGTCGATGGAACAGTGCGTCGCCGAAAAATATTTTATTGGTGGAGGGGAACAGTGGGTCGCCGGAACAGTGCGTCGGTCGGAAGTATTTTAGAGGTGGTAGAGAACAGTGGTTCGACAGAACAATGCGTCGCCGGGAAATATTTTAGTGGTGGTGGTGGTGGTGTTTGAATGAGTAATATTGTGATAGTAGGAGAGATTATTGTAATAGAGAAAGAGGAAAGGAGATTGATGGGTGCAGGATCAAGAACTTCTCGTTGGAGACATGAGCTGTGATACCATAACAAGAATAGAATGATTTGGAAAAGATGATAAGCAACCACAATATTAGAAGAAGATTATAATCAAACACACTTTGTCTATTACAATAAAACACACATATATATATATATATATATATACAAGAATGGGAAGCTAATTCTAGGAATACATTTAATTACAATTATATGTAACGCATAACTTATAGAGAGAATATCTCGATCTTTGACTAGCCATCATTTTTGAGATTGTATTCATTATTATTGATATACGCAACTCAATTTTCAAGACTCTAACAAAATAGAAATACATTAGATAACTCCCTCAATTTATATGTTTGAATTCCGATACCGCTAAGCTTTCGGTAACACTAATGTTACTGCTCATATACACATATATACCTAGTTATATGTCATATTGTTCAAATCAAGTCAAATTATCATACTTCTAATAATTAATCAAAGACTATATATCTTTTAGAATACACTAGTAAAAGTGTTCGCGCGTTGCGGCGGGGTCACAATTATAATCTAGTTCGTAGGGTGTTTCTTTTTTACCGACATTGTCGACGTTAATATTAGGTTTCCATTTAGTTTGCAATACCAAGAGTTGCCATTTTAGACAACTATAATAGGGAAGAATGTAAATATTTGAAAAGCCATATGGAGGATGTTGTATGTTGATATAAACATTTGTTTAAAGAGCATGTTAGAGAATGTAGTGTAATTGAAAATTTTATAGATAATTGATGGTGCTAAGTGTAACAATGGATAGCAATAGTGTCTGCAGCCACAGCGGATAGTTTGTCACCGACATCATTTGCAAGGGGCCCCCATAAAGATACCACCACCGATTTGTTACTGGGATATGCATAATTGGACGTAAAATATGTAGAAGACAAAATGTTCCACTGTTAATCGGGGAAAATATAGTGAGCGTACGTGTCATCCGCGATAGTTACGTCGCGTTTTGGGACCATATCGTTGTCCAGCCTCCTTTTGATGGCCTTTGTAGGTGAAAAGTGTAGGACAACGCCAATAACATCCGCAGTTAATTAAAGTAAAAGAAGCAGAAGTTAATAGAGAAAATCATCAACCGTAGGGTGTAAAAAAAAACTCATACCATTAAGTGGCAATAACTTCCTTCTGTTGTACATATTTTTGTAGTTGATCGATTGGCACAAAGTTAAAGGTGGTTTCAGGAATGATAGCTGGTTCGCCTACTGCCTCATCTACTTTAGAGTATTCATTCAAAGTCATCTCGTAGTCATTTGGTATGGTATTGAATTCCTTTTTAGCCAGTTTTAGCTACCCGTTGTATATGTAGTACACCTTTCCCAACTCAAACAAGTTGAAAAACATCCTTGCGCCGTGATTAAACATGGTTGCTTGAATTTGTGTTCCCTATAATATAGATGTTCATGTTGTTGTGTTGTTAGGAATGACATATGTAAAATAATAAGTAACATGCTTGTTAAGTGGATGAGAGGTTACGTCTTCGTCAGTTAGCTCAATATTAAAAAGTCACCCTTCGCCTCATGCATTCTTATAGTAGCGCATTGGCCCTTTGGAGGTGACACGAACTTTAATGGTCCAGTTTCCTTGATACGGGTTTAACGAAGCGAGGGGGTGCACACGCCTAGTGGTTGACATCTGTGTTGTAGGCGTTATCCTGCGATATGAATTGAAACAGACACGTTGCTGTCAGTAGTTATAAACGTGAAGTTTAACGGGCCTGAACCTGATAATTTATTTAACAGGGTCTGTTAAATTGTTTGGGGGATGGGGGGTGTGACAAGGGAAGTTGGTTGTCGATAGGCTGTTACGTTTTTAGATACACACTCATGTTCGAGATACAAACATGATCCACTACTCGTAAGCAATATGAGATCATTAGCATTAATGTGTTGGTTTCCGAATAGGGCTGGTTTCTGTTTGGGGTCTGTATTGTTTTGTGTCAGTCGTGGCAGGTTGTTTTTTTTTTTTTTCGTTTCATTTTTTCGGGGTTTAGGATTATGATTTTATGTTTTGTCTAAGTTTATTGTTTATCTTTAGGTCCACTCTTTGATTAATGTTGCTGAAAAAAGAACAAGAGGTTCAAAGTCCGGGATTTTTTTATTTTTTGTTGATCTTATGAAGATAATGCTACTGTTGCATGTTAATTCTGTTTTTCATATTATGGTTATATGTAAAAATTAAAGTGGGAATACTTGGTTTCGGTTTCGGTGCGGTTCAAGAGAAATAAATCTTTTAACTTAACCTTTTAGAAAATGAGAGAATAAAAATTCGGTATATTAATGGGGACAACAGTACTTTACTTAAGGGTACTACCAAACCGAATTAGTTGTCCTGCGGCTTAGACAACTGCTCCGAGCGAGAGCTTCAGTGCATGTCAAATTTTGCATCAGATGGGACAACATTTGAGACATAGAATGTCTCATGCATTTAACTTGACTGCCTTTTGATTTAATTTGGCCTTCGTTTCATTTATGAGTCTTAGTTGACTGCGTTTTATACACATTTACCAAATTTATCATTTTTTCTTTAGTAATGTGTCACACTATCTATATTTTGAATGATTTTTAGCTCAATCAAGGTTCTGGACCAACATAAAGAGATTCCAAATAATTGTGTTTTGAGTTATGGGGTTAATAACTTTTCAATGGTGTGAGCACTTTTTTGTCGGATGTCTTGGTTTGGAATTATTTATTTTAGACTTTTTGATGTTTCTTTCAACTTGGAAGTTCACTTGGTTTGGAATTATTAACTAAATGTTTTCTTATTTTGTTTTAGGGGACAACATCGGTGGTGCTTGCAGGCGTATTTCTGCACTAAACTTTGTTGGTGGATCATTGGCATATCATGAATTTATATTTCTTGAAGCTATAGAGGTTAGTCAATCCTACTTACTTTTTAATAATTCAGCTTTCTTGTACGTAAATTGTTTTATTATTTTTATCTTTTTTGTTTTTGTTTCAGTTTTTAACTGTTGCTTTTCCAGGAGGGCTGAGGCATTACTGAACTCATAGTTCTTGAAATACTAAAACAGGTCTGATTGGATCATTGGGCGCAGTGCAGACTTTACTAAAGACTTTGTTTAAGCTATGTCGTCTTTTATTGAGGTATTGCAGCAACAATTAGTTTGTTCTAATATTTATATATTAAAAATTCACCTCACATATTTGGTTTTTATTTTGTTCTATTCAATGTATACGGTTGAACAATGGTGCTTAAATTCACAGAAGTAGTTGGGGAAAGTTGTCCACAACAGGAGAGTCAATTACTTCATACTCGAGGTAGGTAAACGGCCGAGTTGACAGAGATGAAGTAATCGCTCATGTATAGTTGGACTTGAAACAAACCGAAAATATTTAAGTTAATGAACTTTTGATTTCAGTTTATATGGTTTGTTCGGCTCGTTTTATAGTTTCAACTTGCGTGGTCGATGAAAAGATTTCTGTATTTCAGTTTATACGGTTTACTGGACTCGTGTATTCAGTCTAAAATCAACCAAACAGATTTAAGTTAATGAACTTTTGATTTCAGTTTATACGGTCTACTCGGTTCATTTTATTCAGTCTGAAATGTCGGCTCGTTTTAGTCAGTCTGAAAATTTTTTGGTTAACAACGAACCGAGAAGATTTAAGTTACTGAATTTTTGATTTCAGTTTATACGGTTTGCTCCATTCGTTTTATGGGTTGTTTAATCAATAGTTTGAGTTGTGTTTTTTTGTTTTGGTTTCTGTTTTTCATATTACGGGTTTTATATTTTAAGCATTCAATTTGCAGTCCTGCTGCGTTTACTCGTGCCATAGATTTATGGCGGTGTAGGTGCAACTTGTGTGGTCGATGAAAATATGTCTTTGTTTTATAAAAAACAGATTTGTAATTCAAGATTTAACGAAATCAGCAGGTAGTTTGTGGTCCGAAAAACGACATCAACATAACGAAATCAGCAGGCGTTATATAAACAATAGTCAACCGAAACCCCAAAAAATTCAAAATGCAAAATGTTACCTCGTAGTCTAGTACGCGGTGCGTTTGATAGATCGTCTCTTGCAATTGTGGAGGTCGGGATTTGAAGATACCGTGCCATTGAACAAAGGGTTTAATTGGATTGGGAGTTTCAGGGAGATGGAAGGACGCCAGCGATGACCTGTACTCAATATTTACGGCGTCTCACCGTATGATATTAGGGGCATCTTAAAATGTGCAAATTACCATTTTATCCACCTTAAATCTTTTATATGTAATATAGATATAGATATACAAACTACTTTAGGTTTGCTTCCTCCAAAACAAATAAAACTAACCACAAAATTCTAACAAATTGAAGCCAATTTACAAAACTTTGAACTAAATGATCTTGAATTTTAAACACTGCATATCTCATGGTTTTGAAACTTTTCTTTCTTTAGTGCCATGAACTTTGCTGCTAACTCATCATAGTCAGGGAGTTTCGGATGCACATGAGACCATGATTCTTGAACAGGAAATGAATAACTCCTCATCACGCCATCTTCATCCCCACGTTTCTTCCAACCATTACACGGCATACTCATCGCCCTCGAAGGCTCTCCAATTGGCTTAACAATAATGCCATTTCCATGGCCTGCTTGATTAATCATGGTCTTTAGGCTATACACTCTCGATCTTTCATCATTCTTGCCACGATTCCTTGTTCCTGTTCTAATCTTCATAGAATCCCCTAGTTTCTCAATGATCGAAATCAACAAGTTGATACTTTTATGGGTTGTTGTGAACATGAAAACTCTTTGATCTTTTCCATTATTACTGTCTTTCAATGGAGGCTTAAACTCTTGAATGTCTTCTAGGTGAATAATATCTTTGGGCGTATTAATAGTTGAGTTTTCTGATGAAGATGACTTGGGCTCAACATGATAGGTTATTGATCGATTTTGATGATCAAAGTCGGACCGATTTGGTGGGAACTCAATGTCTGTAGTTAACTGTAGTTGACCCTGAAAAGATGTGGATCAAATGCATGCGTAGTAAAGTTATTGCGCACATGGTACACCCTATAAAGCACGCATGAAAAAAACGCATACCTCTTTAGAAGTAAACTCTAATGCCAAAGGTCCTGTTTGTAGAACTGTTGTCGTTATCTCTTCGACCAGTTTGTACTTCACTTGATTGGGTACCTTATTGACGGATAAATTGTCTCTAATCTGTAAGATATAATAAAAGTAGTTCAAATTCCATTACTTAAAATAAAGAGAAATTAATTTATAAAATGAAGTTGCATTAAACATATAGGGATATGTCATGATATATGTTTATGCGCATACACACCTGAAAATTGACTAGATTTCCGGGAAGTAAACCAAGAGCCCTGGCTTCAAAATGCTCCCCGTAACGCTTACTAAAGATTTTGCGTATGCGCACAAGCTCGGGCAGGTCTCCGCATCTGGCGGAGGCGAAAATAAGGCTCGATATTGCTTCATTGATGTCATTAGGGCAATCCCTAGAAATTAGAATCCGAACACATATATAAAAAAAATTAAAATGACAATTTTATGTTTAAGTAATCTTTAGAACATGTATGACATCATAATTAATCAACTAATAAAAGTAATATCAATGATCAAATATACCTATTTTCATATTTATATCACTTATAGCATTTCCCTATGTAATGATTTAAGTTAAGATAAACGATCGGATTAAAGATCATACTTGCTACGACGAATGTAGGGGAGTTGATGAGATAAAAATTCACAAAAATGAGCCAAAAGGTCGTATACGGCGATGATGCATTCGTCCTTGTAAATTTGATCCACCTGAAACATTAAGCACATTTAATTATACATATAATCATAATCATAATCATAATCATGGTCATGGTCATATATACAAAACCAATTTTTAATCATCCAAAATTTCAACATTTTCTAAAGATGAAATTATGCCCAAAATTACTTATTTTCTGTAATTATTAATTGAATATGAGCATATATACATTAGCATATGATTAAGAGGTAAATGACATCCATATTATTATCAAATCCCTATTTAATACTTAAGAAAAATATTCAAATAGTGATGAAATTGGTTATACTATGAATTTGCTAAGCTAAAAGTTTAATTTATTTAGATTTTAAATTTGATATCAATAATAAATCTTATCCAAAATATGTAATATAAATATGTAATGATCCGATGTAATATAAATGTTTTTCTACGTTAATCATCAAAAGAATAAAGGAGATCGAATACTCTATTAAATGCCGTTTGATGATGACCGTGTTTGATGAGTTGTGCGACATCGTTTCGTAATTGTCTTACAATGCAGCATCTTTTGTTCTTCAGCAGCTTCAAACGACACCTAAGCTTCTTCATCAGCTTC
Source organism: Bidens hawaiensis (assembly GCF_021521415.1). NCBI lineage: Eukaryota > Viridiplantae > Streptophyta > Magnoliopsida > Asterales > Asteraceae > Bidens > Bidens hawaiensis. Next base: position 347,131 of record NW_027491820.1, on the reverse strand, counting down.
TTGCTGCATGTACAAAAAATATATAAATATTTAAATTAATTTAATTTAACAAAATTTAAAAGAGAAAAAAGTTACCATTTGGAGGCTTTACTCCATCCAAACATGAGATCAAACATATCTGAACCTCATGCAAGCGTACGACAACTAGCTTGTAAAGAATAACAAGTGAAGAAGGTATTTATTATTTAAAGTGGTTGGCGGTTAGTTTAAGGTGGTGGAAGTAGGTTAGAAAATATCGGTAGATAAGAAGAGTGGTTGGTTTTGTGGTTCATCTAACTATATATGTTATGTTTCTAAGTCTAGTCTTGCTGTAGGCTAGAAAATTTAGTGGGAGAAGAGGAGATAGTGGGTGGGGTAGTGGGTTACGGCTAACTGCCTTTAGGTTATGGTTATCTAATGTGATGTATTAAAAGTTATGAATATTTTAACGTCAATCATACACTAAAAGCTAGCACATTTCACAAAGATAAGATGAGAAAGTTATGATTATTTTAACTTCAATCTTACACTAAAACCGTACTTTTCACAAAGATAAGATGAGGTGTGTTCATGCCTAAAGGGGCATACCCATAAAAAAATTTTATGAGGTCGGAATTTTTTAGAATCGATTGGCTATAGTTATATAATAATTTTTTTCGGTTCAGTTTGGGTCAATTCATATAAAAAGTCATTCTAAACTTCATATAACCGAAATTAGTACGTATTACGTCATTAAAAATCCAAATGAAAGTATAATATATTTAAAATTGTTCTCTATGGGTTTTTAGTTTTTTGAAATCTAGACATAACGTCATCTCTAGAGAAATTCTTAAGCGGGCCTTTTTAGTATAACAAACACAATTATCTTTTTAAATTCTTATCACCGTTTTGATTACGGAAATTAGATTTCACGCATTTCATCGCCGAGCACAATCTTACGGAAATTAGATTTCACGCATTTCATCGCCGAGCACAATCTTTAGTCGATGCATGAGAAAAATTAATATCAGTTCAACACAATTAAGAGAAGCAATTGATGAGATCGAAATAAAAAACCCTGAAGTATGGGCGAATCGAATAGGAAAAAAATGATATAAAGGCCTCTGATAGCATGTCAAGAACTAGATATATTATTGAATTGAAAGATAGTAATAGTATAGATGAAACAATAACCGACTTCGTCTTGTTACAAACTACTAAATGTATACTGATTAAGAACAATAAACAAGAATACTTAAAACATAATAGAGATGAAATAAGAACTAAGAACGACTCAAAAGATTCTAAGATACAATTGGTAAAGAATCAAGACAAGCAAAGGATAGTGATGCCATTGAGCCTCATTAAGACCCTAGCCAAGGTGAGGATCGGAGAAGCCGTTGTGCACTTCTGATTTTCCAAAAAATGTATCAATAAAAACACTGGCGTCTGTCGATAAAACGCGATGATGGATCAAAGGCTTTTATAAAACGCGGTGGTGGATCAAATTAAGGCTGCGATAGTGCCAGAGCCCAAACACAAAAGGAGGGTGGTCCATATCTAAAGCCCAATTGCTCAATGGTATAGCCCAAAATGCAAAGAAGAGAAAGTAAAATTAGAACAAGAGAAATATGGATTATAAAATTAAAGAATATAGGAATATATATTTCAACATTTTGAAACCCATATATGGTTTCTCTATAGCTATGTTTATTGTGTATTGATCAAGTGACCCCCTCCAAAGAAGAGCTCAAGACACCTTCCTGACCACCGACACTGACAAAACTTAATGTAGACCCCGGGGTCCATCCCTCTCTCGTTTTTTGTCTAAGTTTCACCGCTTATCACCGCCCAACAACCAACCTGCATATAACGAATGAAATTGCTAGGTTTGCAGCAAAGGAAAGTAAATAAGTCAAAATCTTTGCAGCAAAGGATGTTAATTAGTAATACTATCATTTTCTAGTGCATTGCCTTTTCTCATAATGGATGCATTAAAAAAGTGAGGTGATAATGTTAATTAACTCAAAAGGTACACACTAATGTCAAATTACATCTTCGGACCATCCATGACTAATTTTCAAAAGTTAAATAATATTTTTATAGGTAAAAGTGTAAGACACTCAAAATATGAAAATTTTAAATTTTGATAGGATACTAGTAATTTCATTTTTTTTCTGTGTTCACCTCCTTGTATGAATTAGTGAGATCGAGGATTGTTTCAATGTAATCGGGTATGGGTAATTTCTAGGTCCGTGTGAAAATTATTTAGTGTCACACAGTCATATACTTTGAGCGGGAAAACAATATCAAGAATGGATTTTTTAAAGGACATGTGGCACTAGTTATTTTCTTTTATTAGAAGACGTAGGTTATGTTGAGTATTCGAAGTATTCTTCTATTACATAGCTAATGAACATAATGACTTCTTGTTTACATTATATAATTATATGCATTTAAAAATAAACAAATGATTAACGATATTGCAAATTACTCAAAAGTTATTGATTCAAACATGAAGTCCCAAACAAATCAAACTCGAGGCGAACTGGGCTCGAGTAAATTTACTTAGACAGTTTGAGTTTGGGATCCATTAATTATGGTTATACATCCTTAGATCATGCAAGTCTGAAGGGAAATTAGTAGAACGACCTCATGAGTGGGTTGCCAAAACTTTACAATATCTTTTTAACTTGGGTCCCCAAAATCTTGACTTTTTGTCAACCGAATCCTATTTCTTCATTGTTTATTATTGGCATTGCATCTTTTCAAGATTATTTAACCGTAGTGACAAAGTATGAATTATCACATTGTTATAATCTTGCTAAAGTAATTTTCTCTTTAAATCCTTGATACACTATAAGTATTTGTCTCGTAGACTGTTTATTTAGGTTCGAGTACATGTGAGATCGAGTTACAAACCAATGTCTAAGTTTGATTAGAAATCACACAAACAAATCAAACTTGAAGTCTTCACCATCATGATCAAAATCAAATAAGCTACACAAAACATGACCAAGATTAAATGTTACTAGTGAATAATATAAGATTTGACAGAAATCTTTGTTTATTATTAATAATAATTGATCAAGTATATATATGGTTAATTTGACCTATACTAGAAAATATAATCATATTACAATACAATTTGATTACCTAATATATTCAAATATAATTTCTAATATACACTTGTTGGATATCAAGTCATCGAATTACACTTGTTGAACAAAATGTCTGAATGCGTAATTAAATATACATTTAATGATAAATGAAAGATAATTAAATAAAAAATTAAAAGAATTTGACTGCTTGTGAAGGTTGTAAATTGGATGGCATCTATCTATAATATATATAAACGAAACCTCTAAAATCTTACGTGTCGCGATATGGTCGCTCCCCCCTTTTATGAAAGCCACCAGAATGCTTAATTTTTAAATGGAGGGCTCTCATTGATTTAACCCAAATTCATGGGTATGGGTCTTAACAAAACCAGATAACTCTTAAACGGGTTATAATGTCTCATTAAATTAAGAAAAAAATTACAATTTTTGTCCTTTTGAATATACAAAATTATGGAATGGGTCCTTTACGAAAATAATTTTCACTTACTATCCTTTATTTGTATGTTTCGCTCAATTTTTATCCTTTACACTAACGAATGTTAAGTTTTTCCGTTAAGTTATCTCATATGCACTGTACATGAGGGTATTTTAGTCTTTTTACAATGACTGTTTGTATAACTTAAATAAAGATAGAGTGTCCGGTACAGTTATTATAAAAAATTATTTAAATAACATTAAATTTAAAAAAAATTATTAATCTATAAAATCAAAACACCCTTCACTTTTGCCATACCACTGTTTAGTATTCTCTTACCACCACTACTGTTTGCCTTCTCCAACCACCTGGCAGCATTACAATCGAACAACCACACCTTAAAAACAAGCCACCCACCATCTCTATCTCCTAACTCGGCATCCCCGATCGTAGCCCCCACCACAACACCGTCATCCCTTGTCACTGTCGATTACATCTCAGATCTGCCTCCGTAACTCTGATGGCACTTCTTATTCACTACATCGCACCAGATCACACACATCTCTCTCTCTTTCCCTCCCTCGCTCTCTATCTGCCTCTCTTTGACTTTCAGATATGGTAGGTGCAGATTTGATGACGTGGGAGTTGTGGTTTCTCACCTTAAGATGGTAGCTAAAGATGACGGTGGTCGTGACGGGAAAATACCAGTAAAAAAGATGCAATAGCCGGTTAAACCTCCGCCGCCCAGATCTGAGGAGATGGTTGCAGGTCTTGGTTGAGGTCCCTGATTGGAATTGCATATTCCATTATGTTGTTTCGATGAGGAGATGGCTCGATTTAGATGTGATGCGGTCGTTTGGCAAGTTTATGGGATTGTCGGCATGCCGGTGAGGGATTGCCGGCAGGGATGAAGCCTGAAGATGGTTGAAAGGAAAGTTTAGGGCTAATTAATAATTTTATTTAGTTGTTACCTAATGTTATTAAAATATATTTAATAGTAATTGTATTGGAGACCCTATTATTTATTTATGTTACACAAACAGTCCTTCAAGTGTAAAAAGACTAAAATACCCTCATGTGCAGCGCATATGAGATAACTTAACGGAAAAACTTAACATTCGTTAGTGTAAAGGACAAAAATCGAGTGAAATATACAAATAAAGGATAATAAGTGAAAATCATTTTCGTAAATGGCTCATTCCATAAATTTTGTATATTCAAAAGGACAAAAATTGTAATTTTTTCTTAAATTAAAAATTAATCTTACCAATTATTTGATATGAAAATCCTATAAAATAGGGATATACTAAAATTTAATATCCAATTTAAAAAGAAAAAGATATTATTTATAATTAATAAACAATTTTATAATAAAAAACATAAGCGGGTCATGGGTCACCAAATCCACATAACTTTTAAACGGGTTATAACATATCATTTATTTATGAAACCCTTTTATCATCAAACCCTAAATATATTATTAACTTTCTTACAATAAAGAAAATTAAAATCCAAAAAATAAATATTAAAAAACAAAAAATGTAAAAACAACCATTCTCTCAAACCATCAGATTGCTTTATTTGTAAATGAAGGTTTCTCACGCATTTGACCCGAATTCACGGGTAAAGGTCTAACTAAATTCAGATAGCTCTTAAACGGGTTATACATCTCATTAAATTAAAAATTAATCTCATAAAATATTTGATATGAAAATCCTATAAAACAGGGATATACTAAAAATTAATATCCTATTTTATTAAAAAAAAGATATTATTTATAATTAAGAAACAATTTTATAATAAAGAAAATAAACGGGTAATGGCTATCACCAAATCCAGATAGCTTTTAAACCGGATTATAACATATCATTTATTTGTGAAACAATTTTATCATCAAACCTCAAGTATATTAATTATTAACTTTCTTACAATAAATAAAATTAAAATCCAAATATACATATATAAATATTAAAAATGAATAATGTAAAACAACCCCCGTGTCACACCCCAACCTAAGGCGGAAATGCCGGGGCGTGATCCGATTGCTCACAGCTCGAAGATAATATATATATAAATTGTGACAATATCTAATTAATTATTTACAAATATTACACACATTATCCAAGTATACAAAACAATTCAAATACACAAATATGAATTCATATTACGATTATCTTGATTATATCCTAAGGTCTTGTCTACGTGTCCAACTTCAATTTTCAATACAAGCAACCTGCATATGCATAGAAAATGGAGTTTTGTCAACAAACATGTTGAGTGAGTTTACCACCAAGTTTTGACCCCAAAATAATGTTAATATGATAAATAAGCAAAACGTAATAAGTGCGGCAATGAAATCAAACCATAAGCAAGTAAGTTGTCGATTAAACCATTGCCAAGCGAATCGGGCACCGGTAAATCAACTATGAGCAAATAATGAGAATAAGACCGTTTCCAAGCGAATCAGGCGGTGGTCAATGAGAATGGGAACCCTCTCCAAGGGGACATGTCAAGCGAATCAATATATTAACACATAAGCACATAACAAGTAGATTTGATTGATCACACACAATTACAGGTTTGCTATTTTTGATATGTATGTATATATAGATATGTATGTATAGTATTATATACGCATATGTCCCCAAAACGTTTATGAAAATCGAGTAAAATAGGGGAATGATAAAACTCACCTTAGACGGAAGGCAAGTGATTAATAAATTTGACAACGAACTAATGATTTAAGCGAGTCGTCCAATACGCGTCCAACGAGATTAATGATCAGAATCTAAAACTTTGTGATATGAAACTGTAAATAAAAACGAACTTAATGCCACTGGAATCAATCCAAACGGATGAGTAGAACTCTAGTTATGTTGAATTAAACGTTTAAGCGAGCTGGTACTAACCAGAATCCGAACAGCGAGTCAGAAGTCGGGTTTTGGTCAGTAGCCTTAAAATTTCGTTACGAGAATAAAAGTCTTCTGGACTGAACGTTGATTCCGACCAAAAGTATGAGAAAACGTTAAGTCAAACTAGTTGACTATTTTGTCTTTTAACGAGTTTTAAACGATTTGACCAGTCAACATCCTTCAACCACCGAAATTGATTGAAGGTTATTGACTATGGAATATTTATGAATGATTTCTAAGTTTACAACTTACTCGGAAAGTGAAAGAATCAACAGAAACGACGAGTCAAAGGTCCATACGTATGCAAAGTCAGCCAGTTATGAACGTATCTTCAACCAATAAGCAAAAACCAAAGAGTTTGAGGAGGGTCAAAGAAGGGTGACGGCTGAGAGTAGTGTTTTAGGGTTTTGGAATGATTTGTGGTAGAGAAATAATGATATGTTTATATAGGGTACACTAAATCAATCTAAATATAGTAACTTACTCGTTTAAGAACCAAATGGGCATTTAATGATTAAATCAATGTTATAAGCTGTAAATTTCGTTCTTGATCAAGGGGTTATGTATATGGACATGTATTTTAGTTTTATTAGTTTTCTTGGAGCTTAATTCACCCGATTTATGCCTAAAATAAGTAATTTGCATGCTAAAAACAAATTAGGAAACAAAATAATCAATTAATAACAAAATCGAACCAATTAGTAATAAAAATTCGTTTTTAATATTTAAGGTAAGAAAATGGACATGTTATAATATTATATAACTTATCTTGGGACATAAGTTTCGAGATTTGGGTCAAAAATAATCCCTGTACTTTTATAAATGCGATTTTTAGCCGTTTTAACTGATTTTAAGGGTTTTTAAGAACTATTTGGCATAAATGAAAGTTATGAAATTATAAAATAAGTTAAACCAAGTTGAATATCAATAAATACAAGTTTTAAATAGTTCAAAAGATCCAAATTACGTTCCCGAATCGGTTTAAACTTAAACGAATACAAATACGAAAAATCCGAGATGTTACACCCCGTATATGGGGGATAAAATCTAGTTTATAATATATATAAACGAAAACCCTAAAATCCTACGTGTCGCGATGTGATCGCTCCCCCCTTTTATGAAAGCCACCAGATTGCTTGATTTTTAAATTGAGGTCTCTCATTGATTTAACCCAAATTCATGGGTATTGGTCTTACCAAAACCAGATAGCTCTTAAACGGGTTATAACATCTCATTAAATAAAAAATTAATCTTACAAATTATTTGATATGAAAATCCTATAAAATAGGGATATACTAAAATTTAATATCCAATTTAAAAAAAATTATTTATAATTAATAAATAATTTTATAGTAAAAAACATAAGCGGGTCACAGGTCACCTAATCCAGATAACTTTTAAACGGGTTATAACATATCATTTATTTATGAAACCCTTTCATCATCAAACTCTAAGTATATTATTAACTTTCTTACAATAAAGAAAATTAAAATCCAAAAACTAAATATTAAAAAACGAAAAATGTAAAACAGCCATTCTCTCATGCTATCAGATTGCTTTATTTGTAAATGAATGTTTCTCACGCATTTGACCCGAATTCACGGGTAAAGGTCTCACCAAACCCAGATAGCTCTTATACGGGTTATAACATCTCATTAGATTAAAAATTAATCTCATAAAATATTTGATATAAAAATCCTATAAAACAGGGAAATACTAAAAATTAATATCCTATTTTATTTAAAAAAAAAAGATATTATTTATAATTAAGAACAATTTTATAATAAAGAAAATAAACGGGTAATGGGTATCACCAAACACAGATAGCTTTTAAACCGGATTATAACATATTATTTATTTGTGAAACCATTTTATGATCAAACCTCAAGTATATTAATTATTAACTTATTACAATAAATAAAATTAAATCCAAATATACATATATAAATATTAAAAACGAATAATGTAAAACAACCCCCGTAATACGGGGGGATAAAATCTAGTATATAATAAGAAGCAAATATGATATCATATAACTTTTAGCTTGATTTTATAAAAATGTCATTTACTAAAAACGTTTTATAATAGTAATAATAATAGCAAAAAGAGAAAATTACTGTTTGAGTCCCTGTGGTTTTAAGGCGGAGGCATAATGAGTCCCAAATTTTTTTTTTGAATTGGTTGAGTCCCCGTGGTTTCGAAAATGAACCATTTGAGTCCCTGCCATTACTTAACTTTCAGGGTAAAACGTTCATTTTACTGAAACCACAGGGACTCAAATTGTTTGTTTCTGAAACCCCATGGACTCAAATTGTTCGTTTCTGAAACCACGGGGACTCAACCAGTTCAAAAATTTTTTCGGGTACACATTGTGTCTCCGTCCTAAAACCACAGAGACGCAAACAGTAAACATATTTGAAGGCATAATAATTAAAGTAATACAAGTTGAGGAAGTTGAGGAACATGATAATGGAAACCATGTAGCTAGCTGCATGAAAGATGCCACAAACGTACAATGTGATAATAAAGTAAATGTACCTGCCACTTTGCATGGAACAAACAATTTTAAAAATAAAATAATTTAGGTGGTATTTATTTTTTGTCTGAAGATCTTTCTGGCCTCTTATGTTTGCACCGCACAGACCTTTAGGCTTGAAGACTGTTTGTTTTTCTGAAGTATTTCATTAAAAAACGTATTCGCGCCCTCTCTCCCACGCAAACATGGACCACACTTTCTCAATTCTTCAAACCTCTTCTCCTCTTTTGTTTCCTTCTGCTCTCTCAAACTCCAGGCATACCCTTCTTCAGCCCTCAAATCCCGTCACCCCTGCCCCCCTCCACCTCCAATTCCGACGCCACCCTTACTCCATGCCGCCGCCGCGCCGCCGCCCCTGCCTCCTCTACCTCCGGCCAGCCACAGCTGCTCCGCCCCTGCCTTCGCAACCCCGCCTCCCACGTTGTTCCTTCGCCGGAAATCAAGGTAAGCATCATCAGTAGCCGCCAAAATCCGATTCTTTGTAGCCTACCTTCAACTTTCAACTTTCTGAATTGATTCTTTCACGCATCATATCTCCTATATTGTTGATATCATGGTGCTATTGTCTTCAATTTTAGTTAAATTGTTCATTTATTGGAAACCTAGGATTACTAATTTCACTTTTGGGGGGATTTTGAACTTTAAAATTAGGGTGTGAATTGAGTTATTTTGGGACTACGTCAACCTTAATTGTGGTTTCTTTTTTCAAATAAAATGTTTTTTTTTTCCTTTTACAGGTGCATCCATGTGTGTTTAGAGATTGATATCATGCTGTCGTGATGATAACATGGTAGTGTATAGAGTGGTTTCTACCGAAGCTACTGGACTTTGCTCAATGATACGTTCACTTAACATTTTCAATTTCATCTATTGATAAAGGCATGTAGGGTGTGATAAAGGCATATAGGGTGAATTGTCATAATATGTGGTGAATATTCATACTGTAGCCAATTCAGGTGATACATCTTAAGTTCATGTTATGCCATTGATCTTAGAACCATCAAGTCTTCAGTTTGTTAACATTTATGTGATCAAGCATATCATTTTTTATTTATTAAAGCTACAAAATTTTATAGGCTACTTAACTGTGTGTTTACTCGTGAACAACGGGCTGTAGCCTAGGTGATCGGACCGAAGAGTGTAATAGTTGCGAGGGTTGCGTCTAAAGTCCATCGAGTGGTATACACTTCGTCGGCTGGAGGGGTGTACATGGATCCTATTAGAGGTCCGTCTGAATATACAGTAAGTGCTTTTTTCAATAGCAGGTATTTTTTTTTTAATTTTTATAACAAGTCGTTTAGATGTGCTTTTCGTTTATGAAGATGCATTTTTTATAGAAGAAAAGTGGGGTACTTGTTGGAGCTCAAGAGAAATTTGCAGAACTAAAATAAGTAGAGATAATTCTTTTTTTTTTTTGAAACTTGGTTATACATTAGATATTTGCAAACTAATCAAAATGAAGTTGTAGTTGGATTGCTCTCAATGTTATTTTGTTGTAGTTGCAGTTGGATTTGCATCTTATGTAGTTAAGAATAAATCTCATGATCTATTGTTGAACCTTATCTTGTATCAAAGTACGGGACAAATGACTTAAAAAAATGCTACTGTAGTTTTATGAATATTATTTCGGTGTTGTTTGACTATTATTTAAATTCAGCTTATTTAAAAATTTTGTTTTATTTTAGCAGTCTGCAGACACTAAAAACAAACAGTTTTCTTCTTGTAAACTGCAGAGATTTGGTCCACCTCTTCTGCTACAGATGCCTGCAGATGTGGTCCACAGACTGCAGACATTTTACATCTGAAAAAACAAACAAAACCTTAATAAATGTAATACGTTTAAATAAAAAAAAATGTTCTAATAAAATAAAGTAAATGCCACTTTGCGTGCAAGTCAGTCACGTTCGTGGTCAATGTTTTGGGGTAAGCGACTAATTAGTATTTTAGGATTAATTTATTAAGATTATAATATCTCATCAACATCAAGATTTTTTAAATTAATATCATAATAAAATAGGTTATTTCATGTGTTTTAAATATAGATGAGTAGATGACTGATCGACATTGTTACGTATATGCATACTCTCTATTTTGTTTGAGATCAGTAAACTATAGAAAAACATATAAAAGAATACTATACTTACAAACTCTTATTATATTTTAATCGTAAATATTACATTAATCAAACGAATGAAGACAAAGAAAAAAAGACAATTAATATACTTATGAGTTATATATGATCTACAATTCGACATGGTATCTGTATATGAAATTTGTGAAGTGGTTGTAAGTATTTTCTAAATTACTATGATACGAGTTTTTTTTTGTTTTTATTTTGTTTTATCTTTTATTTTTTACAGGAAACTTATATTTGATTTCAATAAGATTTTGATTTTCTTTTGAATGTTTTTTTTTATTTTTGTAACGTATTGGATTTGATTGCTCACTATTACCTTGATGTAAATTTATTTATTTATTTATTCTATAATCTATATAAGAGTTTTTAGCAATTAATTATGATTTACAAATGTTATCAGTTCATCTGTATGATATTGTTATAAGAAAACATTCCAAGTCAGTTCGGTCTTTGTAAAATATTGATAAAGTGATTTATATATATGTAATACTACTATATGTTGGTTGATTCCTACACAGACCCTAGTTATATAAACACAGAAAGTAACATAGTGATGTACCTGGCAAGGTATTGATATTGTTTACAGCTACCGTCTTAGTATTTGTAGAGAAATAATTAAAAATCAATAATTATTTTCTTATGTCTATTAGAAGTAAAAGGTTTCCTTGAGAGCATAAATGTCCTTTCGAGTATCCAAACACCATCTGGATCTGGATTTGATATCAGTTCTCACCAGGTGAATACAAACATTCCTCATTATAAGCTGATCGGTATCATTCTGTTAATTAAGTAGAACCTAATGACACACGTATCAATGTTAATTCATATATACTAAACTTATGTTACCAACCAAATCTATGCAACAAGCCGAAATCAATAAATGAGACCTCGAGTTTCATCGGATTATATTGATATGAGTATGAGATTTTGTGTCTCGGACTATTGTATGGTGTCGCAATGAGGTTACAATCTTCAGGATGCGAAACTGTGATCTTAGAATCTTGGATGATAAAGTTTGATACATCAATCATTTAGATTAAAAATATGTGTACGTAATTTGATGTTGTACATTCTAGGATGATTTTAATGGTGCATATAGTATGTGATAAACTATATTGAAAATGTATTATTTACTTTCTCCTTACTTTTATAGCCCAAATTCTTGTATGATATTACAGCACTTATGTAAAGTTGATGATATGTGTTTTCAGATCAATATATTATCATTATTATTACTTTTATAAGAATTATTAATTTATCCAACAAAAAGTTATGATTTTTAAATTTCCTGTACAATCAACCTATGCAGTCGATCTCGCTGATATATCACCGATATATTAGTGATATATCGGTTATCGGTCCCTTGGCGATATATAAGTCATAATATCAGTTTAGAATATCGGTACCGATAATATCAATGATATTGACGGATATTTGACCAATATTGGACTAATATTTGACCGATATATCACCGGTATTCCCGATATTAGTGATTTAAGCCTTAATTATCAACTTTTAGTGTTCAATATTATTGTTTTAACTCTTAATCAATTCTTACTTACTACGATTGTTAGTGTTTTTGCAATTTGCAAAAGGTTAATTTATAAACGGTGAGAGACTATACTGAATTATTAGTGTTAAATTGTTATATATATAAATTTTACATGATATTAAAATTACCGATATCCCACCGATATCTCACTGCAATAACCGATATCTCATATATCGGTCCTTGACCGATATCCGATATTTTTCCACATTAACTGATTAGCAATCAAGTGCAAAAATAAGCTACTTCAACTTGTGATTATATAATTTTAATAACGCAATCATGCCAAAGAAAATAAATCCAAATCTCATTCAACTCGGAAAGACTCGGCCTGAGTTTACTTACAACTCGGTCCGCAATTATCTCCCAAGCAAAAAACCACAATCAAACACTCTACTTCACCCCTAACATTACACAAAAGGGTGAAAATAGACACCAAAAGACTACTTCTAGTCTTAAAAAAAATAGAAAAGTAGTTAGATTAAGATTTTAGATTAATCAACTCGGTTTAACAATTAATGCCGAGTTGACTAATAAGTGGCGTGCTTACACGCCAGCTTTTTTAATACGAGCTTGTGGTTTCATACACCATACATTTTTTTTTCGTTTATATCGCATGTGGTGTATGAAAACCAGATCCCTTTTAATAAACGGATCCATGTAGGAGTGGCTTAGACTCCGCCACATTACCCACGTGGCAAAACCTCCGAAACTCTTCTACATCGACGGACCGGCCAGATTTGCTATTCGGGTCATGTTCGGGTCGTGAAACAAAGCGGAGGATCTCTTCGAACTCGGATTCTTCACAAGGAATGGTTAACGGACCTGTGTTGCAGAACCCGTATTCTTCTTCGGCTTCAAATAGAAGCTTCTGGAAGACCGGGTGGTTGAGGTACGTAGCTCTGACGATGAAACTCCGGCAACTGGTGCCAACGCATATCGCCACGTGTCCGGCCGGCACATCGGTTGCTGTTAATCTGTTGGACGATGCGGCTCGTCTACGCCAACGGCAGAGCATCTGCCGGACTCTGACAATGTGGCGGATTTGGCTTGATTTTCCGGTTGCCGGTGACATTGGATTGGTGGTTAGATCGGAGTTGTGTTTGTGTATAGTTTTTTTACATTTATGTGATGCACGGTATTTTTGGGTGGTGGTTATATAGAGAGTTGAATGTTATTTGAAGGACGAAAATGCCCCTGGAGGCTGGTATTTCACAGAATCACAGTGGCCGGTTATGTTGTTAGCCACTTGCAGGATAATAATAATAATAAAAAAACTAACTCTTGTGAGCACTATGTCACGGAGCTATCCCTCAGACTCCGTGTGGCGCCTGAAGGCCAGCCAATCGGTCCGCTCATGATCAGGGTCTGCTGGTTTCGTTCTGCCTTGGACTCATCAGGCGAGCGGCAACAGCTCGCAACCAGCGATGCGTTTGTCATGCAAGCACGATTAGGCATGTATGCCTTCCTTCCCGCTGAGGCCGTGCCCAATGAAATCCGGGATGAGCCAACAAACCCAAGCGTTACGACACAACTTAAGCATCTCGATCTTCAAATATTTGGTCCGTGACAACTAGGGGCAGATCCAGCCCTGCTTTGGAACCCACAAGGTTTGAAAAAAATCAGTGAGAACCTTGTACGATTTGTAAAAAATTAGTGAGAATATTTGGATGTAACTTTTTGTTATGGAGAAATATAACAATTGTAATGTAATCAACTTTTTATGTATTTAAGAAAACCTAACTACTGAATTTTTTTAGAACATCGACAATAGCATTAAAAAGACTAGAACTTAAAAAGAACATTGTAAGAGTTACAAAATAAAAATCGGAGAGCAGCACCATTCCAATCAAGAAACAACGCATAATTTGATCTATAGAGCTTAATTCCCTATTCTTCAAACAAAACAATTGATGTTTAGACTTTAGAGGCATCTAATTCTCTCATCTGAAGCGTTGATACGGATTCACATTGTCAAGGACAATCATGATCTTCCTGGGTGATTGGAAACTAATTTAATAATATTAATTAAATTCTTATATAAGATTGATACATTATTTATTAATAATTACTCAAAATTAAGGGGGAAAAACATTTAGGCCATCTGGCATGGTTCACTATAATGCCAACGTGGCAAATGATGGGAAATGCCCCAAAACGGATGACCTTAACGTGTATAAGCTAAACATTTGTCTTATGAAGGTGTTCATTAGTTTGTATTGTTGTATTTGATTGGTTTTGTGATTGTATATTAGTTATATTTAAATATAAATATCACAAGATTTATCCTCATATAAATAATATCATTATCAAGAAAAAAAATTAGTTAAAAATTATTTTTACGATATGGCCAATCCATGTTGAAATTGAATTTGATGGAAGAAGTAGTTGTATCTGATCTGTTGTGAATGATTGGTTGGGATTTGCTGATCAAGGCAAGCAGGTGCCTTCTTTTGTTTTCATTTTGATTTTGATTATAGTGTGAAGCATGTGTAGAACAGCAACGCACGTATGATCTAGAATTATTATAACTGGATTAAGTCATGTTGAAGTAGTGGCAGATCAATTAATATTTTTATTTTTATTGAATATTTTCTTATTGATGTATTTTAGAAAATGCTTGTTAACGTGTTGTGACTAGAGCGCCGAATATTTTAGTCGGTGTTTATTATAGTATGTCCGTCAAAATTAGGATATTGTTGTAAAACTAGCTTCATAGCAAAGCATAACGAGAAGAAATATATGAGAAATAGATACGATATTTTATTGATCAAGTGCATAATACAATGAAGTATATATAATGGTAATAAAACCCAATCAAAAAATAAATCAACAACTATTTGAATAACATGATAAGTATATATATATAGATAAAACTTATCTAAGTAGTTGTTGATAACACAATGGTTATTTTTGTAACACTCCTCTTGGTTATCAACTTAATACGTTTGAAGATGTTACGCCGAAAACTTTGCTAGGAAAACCCGGTGGAAAAAAACATAGCTAAGAAAAAAAAGAATGCAGTGCGTATTTGCCCTGACAATTCCGGATGAGAACCAGATCAGTACGTTGCTTATTAAATACCTTAGCAAGAAAAACCAATAGGATAACACTTAGTGAAATAAAAAATAGTGCAACTTGTATAATCATTCCCTCTCTAATACATCTTTTAAAAATGGTGAATGCCGATCTTTTATTAGAGTTGCCTAAACTTTTGTAGTTATCCATTTGATTTCTTATTTTGCGATTCCTTGTTGAACAGAGTTATTGTCATTCTGCATGTCAATGATGATCATTATGTCATGGGTTACCTTCCTTGCTATCGTGAGCGAACTTTAGAGTTAATATCTACATTTCGCTTTCATCCTCCTTGGGTCGGTGGTGTACACACCCCAGATGGTGTGCGCTTTTGGTTATTTCACCAGTAGTATTTCATGATGCTATTCGAGTGGTGCAACTTTATCGGGCTTATACATGCCCTAAGAGATTGAAACTGATATGTTTATTCATGGTAGAGTAGCAACATATGACATTACAATCGAAGCCTTTTCAACCATGACTGGGGTTGCAGAGTTTGGGATAGTGGCACGGGTTTTGTATTTAAGACCCTGTATATAGATGAAAATTGTAATATCAGAGTGAGAATTCTTGTAACTAAAGAAAAGCTTGATAACAAATAAGTAGTCATGCTATTCGTATATGTAGTTATAAAAACTATACAAGACATAAACTCAATACTGCATATAAAAGTCATCCATGCTTATACAAATCATATAGAACTATGATGCCTACGGCCTACGCGAGATCGTGACTTCTTGTGTCAAGACTTTTCTTTTAACGACCAACGAATAAACCCTAGCTACCGTGGTAACCCAATAGCAAAAGAAAACCCCATACGTCCGCGATTATAAACAATGTTAAGCAGTCAAAGTGCATCATCTCCTATTTCGAAAAAAGCCCGCCCCTGAAGGTAAGACCGTCTCGTGTGTAAGTCAAATAAGGCTAAAGCTTTACGCCTTCAGTTTTACAGGGTCTCAACCTAAAATAGACGTTTATATCATGAGTTTTTGAAAGTGGGTTTTTTCGTAGTATTAATAACTTAATGATGGATCACAAGTTAAGGAGGAATGTTGCGTTCCCATTATCATTGCATATTAGACAGAATTACAAATTTTGTCCTTTAAAAAAAGCCAAATTACGGTTCGTGTCCTTTTTTTAGTTTCCTTGCAGGCGATGTCCTTTAAACATTTTTTTCCTACACGTTATGTCCTTTACGCTAACTGGGTTAGAAAAACTCAGTTAAATACCCTCACATGAGGCGCATATGAGGGCATTTTTGTCTTTTCGTCTGTACTGCAAATTTATAACTTACAAAATCCCAAAACCTACCACCAACCCCAAAACCTGCAAATCCATTATCATCCCAAATTCAAATCAAACCAAAACCCAACCATCTCCCCATTCCTCAATCCAAATTCAAATCAAACCAAAACCTGGCCGTACACCTCGGCCAAACTATCGAACTCGTCAGCGTTATATTCTCCGGCGAGATTTGGTTCAAACTCGTAGGAATCGTAACGGCCGATCTGGGTTTCAACGGGATCCACATTACACTCCCCATCCGCCGTCCTCATCGTCTTACCCGGGATTGAAGGTTGAAATTACACTCCGGGATCCACATTACACTCCGGCGGCGCCGCCTTTATGCCGGTACACGTAACCCTAATCGGGACCTTCTTACTCTTAAACGCCAAAACCGTCCCGTCGCGACGTCCACGCCGTTGGAATCGAACGATACGGTGACCGGATCGTAGGAGAACGGGTCTTCTTGTTAGGGTTTCGAGCGGTGATAGTGAAATTGAATTTGGTGTTGAGTTTTTTGGATGGAGATAAGCTAAATTGTGACACGTGGAGTGACAATACGTGGTTGAGGACGTTGCGGCGGCGATGAGTAGTAGGATAATGACGGTGAAGGTGATCCAGAGACAGCATGAGCAGCAGATGGAACGATTGCGGCGGGGTTGAGGACGGTAGACGGGACGAGAGTGGTTGTAGAGTTGGGCTTTGGTGGCCGGAATGATGGTGGTTACTGGAGGTTGAACGGTGATGTGAAGGTGGGTGTTGATGGTGGGTTTGGTGGTGGTGGATGGCTTCTGGAAGAAAGATAGTCTTATACAAAATTTTTGCAGGTGTAGACGAAAAGACCAATATGCCCTCACATGCGTCTCATGTGAGGGTATTTAACTGAGTTTTTCTAACCCAGTTAGCGTAAAGGACATAACGTGTAGGAAAAAATGTTTAAAGGACACCGCCTGCAAGGAAACTAAAAAAAGGACATGAACCGTAATTTGTTTTTTGTTTAAGGACAAAATTTGTAATTGGGCCTTGCATGTTATTCATATTCCATAATTCATGAATACTCTTAATGTTATATGTATAAAAAAAAGCAACATTTTAGTTAATTTTCTGTCTCCGAACACGATAAGGCCTGAAGGTCTACTTTGATAAAACTCGGTTGGGGGTTGGGATCGTATCCCAACTTAAAAACGAAAAAACTCATTGGTGGGCGTAGTGCTGGCCATTGGCGGCCCAAAGGATTTTCTTTCTTTCGGATAAAGAATCTTCCTATCCGTTTCTGGCCGCCGGAGAAACTTTATCCTGTGATGCCGCACTGTATCGTCACCGCTAATCACCTCTGTCCTCTGCCGAAAACCACCGTAACATGCTGCTCTTTATCGGCTTTCCAACCCAGTTCAATTGGGTTCCCAACGGCCAAATTCGGTTATGCTTTAAGAACCACCAGTCTGAGAAATCGTCTTGTAGTTTGTATGGCAAAAGAGAGGAGAGTCAAAATGGTGGCTAAGCAGATACAAAGAGAGCTTTCCGATATGCTCCTCACCGACCAGGTTTTACAGTACGCTATCCTGCCCGAAGCTGCCCTTGGTGCTGACCGTTATCTCTCTTCTATCACCACCATCAGTGATGTCGAAATCTCTTCTGATTTACAGGTTAATTTAATTAATATGCATTTTATTCTTTATAATTGCCTAATTTCATATTCAACCCACACAGAATTCGAATTTATGATTTCAGTATGAACAAGCCCTAGTTTACTTATCTTGAATTTATAGGTGGTTAAGGTGTATGTGTCTGTTTTTGGTGATGAAAGAGGAAAGGAGGTAGCGCTTTCCGGGTTGAAGTCGAAAGCTAAATACGTGCGCGGTCAGCTCAGCAAGCGGATGAAGCTGCGGTTGGCTCCTGAGATACGGTTTATCGAAGACGAGTCCTTAGAGAGAGGAAGCAGGGTAATATGTTATTTAGTTGATTTTACTTATATGTTATAAAGTGAATTAGCAATGCATGTTTGGAGCTGATGATATTAGGCCAACCTGATAAATGATTTGTGTGTATGTTTAGGTGATTGCTATATTAGATAAGATTAAGAGTGAGAAGAAGACGGGTGAAAATCCATCGGTTGAGTCATCTGATCCGAATGAAGACTGGGATGACGAGGAGGATGATGACATCATTTACGTGAAGTAGTTGTTTTAAGCTTGTTTCTTCACAACTTCATACCCTGGTGAGTTCTCGTTCTTCTTTAATTCAGAATGTATACAATGCATTTATGTGTTAGTATGGTTATTAGTATCTTGCTCGCTTTCATGAAAAATTTATTAAACGATAGCTTGTGTGCAGGTCGAGCATTAAAGGACCGAGTAGCTGCTTTTGTGTTAATTGCTGACGAGTGACCTCAGCGATGATGTGTAAATAATTCCTTGGAAAAGTTGGTGTTGGTGACATGCTTATGCATATCAAAACATGGTTATTAATGTATGACATTTGATACGTATACTTATGATCATGAAAGATTTAGATGCCAGCTTTGTATGGTTACATTTATATTTTGTATGCCTTTGGCATCTACAATGTATGCATTTTTGCGATCTGTAACACCTTCGGGCAAACTTTCTATCTTGGAGGCTCATTCATCACTGTCTGTCACTTAGATTCTGTAGCAATTTGATTTGTTTCCTGAATGTTACCTTCAGAAACATGCGAACCCAATTTTCTAAATGTTCATGGTCTTCTATGAGCCTAAGTTTTGCCGCCATGATTCATTACATCAGTAAATGAGTTGGGTTTAGTGTTGGAATCAATATCAACTTTATAATCATTCATGTAAACTTGATTTGCATATTATACATTTCCTACACTCACTTTATCATGTGCATCTTCCTTTTCTTGCATCATTAATGAAATCATAGTAATGTCCTGCTGTATGAAGAAATATGCAGAGGCTAGAATCAAGTGGTAGGAGAAACTCAAATTTGGAGGAATAAAGGATCACAAAGGGTAGAAAGACAGCATTTTGAGTTGAGACAAGATTATCTGATTTATAGAATGGGGATATGTTCAAGTTATTTTATATTCTTTATTGCCTTGCCTTTTAATAAAAAAAACAGTTTGTTAATAAGATATTTCTTTTAAAGAAGTTTTAAGATAATAGAATATACAACGAGTTTAGCGTAGAAAACACACAACTACGTAATGGTTAAGGTGGATGTTAACAATTTTATCTGGCGTTCTTTTATGCCATAATTCCATTTGAATTGTAAAGCACTGGTGACTTTTCTCTGATCTAAGTAAATTTGTTCTCTTCATATACTTGATCTTAATCTGATATATGAGATGTGTTTAAAACTAAAAATAATGATGTTTAAAAGATCAAGAATTTTGGTTTGCGAGAGAGGTTGGGGTGTAAACAAGCTGAGTAAGCCAGCTTGAACTTTGGCTCGGTTTAAAGTTAGACAAGTCAACTTGGTTCGTTTATGATGCAAGAGCATCAGCCCATAAAGTTGACCCGGCCCAAATGCTTTGTTTATTATTATTATTTATAAATAGGGTTGTTCACGAGCCGAGCCGAACTGAGCAAGGGCTTGCTCTTTGCTTGGCTCATTTACAACCGAACCGAACGACTGAACTTCGAACCGAGCGAAAAATTGAAACGAGCCAAAAGCGAATCGAGCATTTTTCGATCGAACATCTAGCGATATCGAGCATTATTTATTTCTTTTTCACTTTAAAATTTTCAATAAAAAACAAGTTTGAAAGTTTGAAGGTTGTAAATAATATGTTTTGTAAACATATTAGTAGTGTTTAGACAAACGTGTAATAAGTTGTAAATTTTTATGAGAAATAAATTTGAACCGAGATATAATGAACATGCAAACATACTTATGGTATTCTGAAAGCTAGAAGCGAACAAATAAAACTATAAAATTTATGGAATTAAGAAAATTTTAAAGGGTTTAAAAAATTGTATACTTATATTTATGAGTGTTTTCTACATATTTATATATTTGTTCATATATAGTTATATATAAAATAAATTAAAAATATTCGAGTCGAACCGAACCGAACGGACATTTGTTCGTTGCTTGGCTCGTTTACAAACCGAACCGAGCAGAGTGGCTCGCTTACAATCAAGCGAAAAAACGAGCGAACACTTTTTGAGCAATTTCCTAGCGAACGACGAGCGATTTGGACGGCCCTATTTATAAATATGGTTACTAGGTCTGCTGCTTAGTCAACTTTTTTAAATTAAGAATATTATGAAGAACGCTTGTTCTTGAACCTTTCGGCTCATCTCTAACCTTCTGGTTAGATGAAGTCTATGAATAACGAATAAACTCATAGTTTCGTGGGCCATTTGAGTAAAGCCGTAGATTTGACGTATCAATTTATCTTAACAAGCTAAAAGGTTGAGCTCGAGCTTGGCACGTAAAAAGCTCGAGTAAGCTTGGAAACCAACCTTTCTTCAAGTGGTGCTAGGTATGATCACCTTGTCAAGATGTAGTTTTTATCCAAGATCAAATACCTACAGCAAAACAAGCGAAAGAGGAGAAAATCTTGAACCAACTTTTGCAAAATAACTAAATCCCTCTCTCCACCTTTCCTTTGTTCAAAACCGAATTCTAAGAGTGTAATAACCTCATATTTTTAGTGTTCATAAATGTGCAATTGGACATCAAAATATGAGATGGTGAGTTATTGGCACTGATAGGTGTTGATAGAAACTTGGGAATGTGGCTCAATGGAAGAGTACTCACTTTACTAGTGAGAGGTAGGGGGTTCAAACCTTACTACCACCAATTTATATGGAAGATATGAGGGATGACACTAGCTTGCCGGGGTTCGAGTCCTGATCTCACCCGATTTTACCGGCTCCTCGCTGTCGTGCTGTTTGGCGGGCGCGGGGGTCGGGTTTTATCCGGGGAATCCCTCAATAGGTGGACCGCTAGGGGCTCCGTCCATCCAGACTAGTGGCTGGCTCAGGCTACCTTTAGCCATTGGGGGCCGCGTACGGAGTACCCGGCGTTACTTAGCTGGTCGTTCCATAAGAAAAAAGAAACTTGGGAATGAAGTGGAAGGTTTTGATTTTGTGTATATCATTAGTTTATACCAATTCAAGTACATTGTGTAATGCTTCAAAATTTCTTTTCAAGTATTTAGGCTAAATTGTCTACTAATTTTGTCAAGATGGGTTATATTTTACTTGTTCAAATTAGAAACTTCCCAAATGCATAATTATGATATCTGCATTGACATGTAGCATTGGCGGATTTAAGGGAGGGTCAGGAGGGTCTTGACCCTCTAGCCGGCCAAATTTACTGCGGATCGGAGCATGTATTTTTTTTATGGCTTGACCCTCTCGATCATCTCTCACAAAGTGCTTAAAGTCAAAAGGGAAATGTAGATATGTTGTATTTGAGAATTTCCCGGTCCGGCAAAACTGTGAAATATGGTGAAGAATGAAGAAGACGACATGAGCTGTGGGCAGAACTAAGAAAGCGTGCTATTTACTTTACTCTTAAATGGGTTTATAGGAACGTGGGCCTTTTAAATGAATTGATTTAATTTTTTTAATAAGCCCATATTCAAACATAATATTTTATTGGTAATTTATTTTTTAACTTTTGACCTAGTGTGTAACGTCCGACTTTTAGAAATAATAAATAAAATAATATTTAAATAAACTTTGTTATTTAAATTTCGTATAATAAGTAAATAAATTAAAATGAGGGAGTGTATGTTTAAATGGATATGGACTTAACAATAAAACATAGACTTAATAAATTAATGGGCCTAAGGTCCATGAGCTAAGGGTATAAGTACCCCTTAAACCTTTCTTAAAACCCTAGATCTCATATTCCATACCTTTCCATTTTTACCAACACACACCCTCCTTACTTTGAAACCTAAGAACGAGATCCATGTCGTTTTAGTGATTCTCGCATCCAAACGACACGGAGAAACAAGATCTAGCTCGTGTCAAGACCAAACTCTAAACCGAATTTCGCTAGAGGTACGTTTGTAGTGTAAAGGTGGTCCTTTTGACGTCGGTTCCCATGAAATTTGGTAGAACCTTAGATCAGGGCCTAAGGGTTAATAAAAATATAAACTTGATGTTAAAAGATGAACTTTAGGAGTCGGATTCGTTTGACTCTTTCATTAAGTTCGGCTCGTACATATTTGTAGATCTAACGAAAATTTGGCTCTTATAAATATAGTATAAAAGATTGAAACTTGAATCTAACCAAGTTACCAAGTTGGGATTTTTGATTAATAATGATAAAGGAATAATAATAATAATGATAATAATAATAACAATAATAATAATACAATATCGATAATAATAATAATAATAATAATAAGGTAGAGCAGAAGGTGCTCTTACATAATCATAATAATAATAATAATAATAATAATGAAGTAAAGTAAACAGGTAGGAATCTTGAATATAATAATAATAAACCAATGAAGGGAGTCATAATAATAAATGAAGCAGCATGCGAAGGGAATTCCAATGATAATAATGACAGCCATAAGTGTACAAAGGTATAATATTAATGGCAATGATATGAATACCATCAAAGCACTCTAGCTTAGTGGTTGAGTAGTTGCTATGAGTGTGAGAGGTCACAATTTTGAATCCCTACTCACACAAACATTTTTTCGCCCGAAACTGGAAGCAGACTTGGGCCAGGCTATGCGAAATGGATCATGCGAAGTTGGCCAAGCGTAGCGAACTGAGGGGTTCATGCGATGTGAACTGGGCCATTCCTAGTTAATCCAAGATGATCCGACAAAATAAACCAAACCAACCAACTTCGTTATCTCCACATAACCCGATATATTTTAAGATAAATAATCAATTAAAGAAAAGAAATATATTTGTATATATATATATATATATATATATAATTAAAGGAAAGGTGTGTATATACACACACACACATACATACACAATAATATATTAAAGGAAAGGAACATGTATTAATGAATATATAATAATGGGAGGATATGAACACAAAATAAAGACCGTCGTTAAATAAAGTTATTTCGTTAGATTTGTTAGCCCAAACAAACGAGCCTAGCTTATCAAGTACGCTAAATTAATAAATACAAATCTAATTAACTATGTTAGTACGTGGTTAATTAATGAATATATGTGTTAAACAGTTAGCCGCACACAACTCAGGAAGGGCATTACTATAAACGTTGAACGTAACAGGATCCAGGTGAGTTCTAGCCCTTTTATGTGTTATGTTTTCGGGGCTATGTGCATACTACGATGTGTTTAGTTTTATACACTTAACTTAAATGGTAAGTGTATATTAGATATATGTTTGCGTATGAATGTGAATGATATGGATTTATTAATTTAGTATGCCCGTAGTTATAATTAAGTATAGTATAATTGAAGGATAAAGGTATGAAACGAACGAATGTATGATTGTATGTTTGAACGGCTAGTAAAAGGGTTGTGGACCCTACTAATATCTGCGAAGAGTATAGGGTTGCGGACCCTACTAATATCTGCGAAGAATATAGGGTTGGTTGCGGACCCTACAAATCTCTGCGAAGAATATAAGGTTGCGGACCCTAATAATATCTGCGAAGTTTATAGGATGAAAGACTCTTTAAAATATAGAAAGGATGCGTATGTATTAACTAAAGAAAGTTAGATAAAGTATGGAAGATTGTACGAATGAAGGTATGTATGTATGTATGAATGTTAGAAGAACAGGTAAGTGATTAATATGTATCTTCGGATGCGTATTAGTAAGTATCAATACGTATCTTCGGACGCGTATTAGTAAGTAAGCGAATGTGATGTATGTTAATTAACTAGAACTCACTCAACGTAGCTGACTTTTAGTATGCACGCAGGTGAGTAGAATAAGGCAGGTTGCTTGATGAGGACACGTGACAGTAAGAGGAAGACTGGCATCGCTATGAAGAGAAGACACCCGTGTCATTCATGTTTTATGTTTATGACTTATGTTATGTTATTTTAAGACAAGATGTTTATGATATGTATGAATGATTGACTTTATATATTCCGCGAAATGTTTTAATTAACTATGATTTGCGAATTATGTGAATGAGTAAGTCCAACCAGCGAGAAAGTAGGGTTCCCTGGTCGGGGGCCTTACATAGTAGACGTGCACAAAAAAACCGGTTTCGAACCGGAACCGGTTCCAGTTCCAACCCGGTTGGAACAATACCCGGTTTGGGTATTTTTGTACCCGAAAATCGTACCCGGTTCTCCTATTTGTATGTCAGTACCAGTTCCAACCCGGAACCGGTTCGGTTCGTACCCGGAAAAACCGGTTCCGACGGGTTTTTTTGAAGGGTCAAACAAAAGTCAAACTAGCCGTTGGAACCGGTTCCAACGGTAATATAGCCGTTGGAACCGGTTTTTTAGACACCAATTAGCTGTTGGAACTGGTTCCAACGGTAATATAGCCGTTGGAACCGGTTTTTGATGCCCAAACCTATATATAACTTGTTTCCATTAAAAACTAACTATTACAAACCTATATATAACTTGTTTCCTATATTTAAAAACTAACTATTACAAACATTATTAAAACATAAACGATACTAAACATAACAACTAAACATAAAAAACCGGTTCCAACGGTCAAAAACGGTTCCAACGGTCAAAAACGGCTATATAGCCGTTGGAACCGGTTCCTAACGGCTCTAATATTTAAATTTCAAAAAAAACCGGTGGAACCGGTTTTTACGTAAAAACCGGTTCCGGTTCATACCCTACCCGGTTCTTAAAAGTTCGCATATCTGGGCATCAGTTCGGGTCGGGAACCGAACCGGTTCTTGATTGGAACCGGTGCCATTTTACAACCCGGTGTGAAAAAACCGGTTTGGAACCGGTTCGGGTTTTCCATTTGAACCCGATTTGTGCACCTCTATTACATAGTGCAGAGTAAAATCAGAAGTCAACTGTCTTGCTCTACTCCTCTGTTACAACCGTCGAAAGATCATTTTCCACGATGAAGTTTATCAAGACTGATTTACGTAACAAGATAGGTGATAATTTTCACTCACAGATGCATTGGTGTGCTATGTAGAGAGATATTTTTGCAAGTGTAGAAAATGAAGCAATTCTACAACGGTTTCAAGCTATGGGACCTCGAAGATGCCAGTTGTCGGCTATCTGTAAAACAAAGTTGTGTACACCATTGAATTACGAATGTTAAACAATTATATTACGACCCCTCATTTGGAATTTTCTGGTTCCGCTACTACATGCAAGTTAGTGAAACTATGCAAATTGGAGTGTTGTATATGAGGTATGGAGAAACTGTCGTCATTGACTCATTTCATACACACTAGTCAATATTGACTATTATGATTACATACATCTTTAGTAATACTTTTGTGTGTAGTACTTCCACCCTCAGGTTAAAAGGAAACACACAAATTACATGTGACACGATAACTAGCCTAAGAATGGAAGTGCTTAATAGTGTTTAGGATAAATACCCTGACCAGTAATTTTATTTCCTAGAGAGTAAATACTGGATCCAAATACTCATGATAAATTGTTTTACTAGACCAAAAATAATGTTTACTTCTGTGCACACTAATTATTCATTATATTCCATCTTGTTTTTTTTGCAAGTCACGGGTATTTTACGATCTTTGAAAGTGTATACAAAGTTTAAAAGAATTTTGGAGAACACAGAATTCAGTTTTTTGGGTTAAAAGTTCAATAACCTGAGGGTGTCCGCCATAGGGCTACGACACTTGGAATAAGTTCCTGCGTGTCCTACAATGCTTTTTACTTAACCACATTGTAACCTTAATTTAGTCCTATGATCAACTTTCTATAGCATTTTGTAGTGATTTTCAAATGTTCTTAGTTTCGTTTAGCGTTTAGCCCATGTTGATTCACTTAGCATGTAGATCTTAGAATGTACAAAAGCCTAAGTACAATCTCTTCATCATAATTCACATAATATCAATCCCCCAAAACATCTGCCTGGCCACCTGATAATTAAGGTTGCAGACATGCAGCCATGGTTTTGACTTAAGTAGTTAAGTGCTAATGCAAATTTCCCCTCCCCTTTTCTATAAGAACATATATCATCATAACCCCACAAAATGTGTTTTAACCTCAAAATTATTATGAACCACCACCATACTTATAGTTACTTCCCCTTACTTTTTTTATGTTCTCCCTATGAATAAAAACAAATGCATGCATATAAATTCCAGATGGGGGTGTGTAGAGTATCGCGCAGTTTAGTTATACCTAACAACCAAACCATAACTGACAGTTTCAGTTATTGAAATGCCTAATCAACCATCGATTAAACAATCAAATAATTCAGTTAACCGCTTGTCTTAACTGGGACAGAATATAACCGAACTTTTCGTATACACACACAGCTAACAAAGCACCAACTCACCGGTTGTGGTACTTGAATTTTAGATGTCAATCAAAGCAAAGTCTTTTACTTGACTCGCTTTGGTTATTTGATGGTGCAGTTTAAATTCTTTACCTAAATCACTTCAATTTTGTGAATGCTTTTGACCGATACTGAATCAAAATAAAGTTTTATTAATGGCTTTTTCGTTATAATTCTGTTGTTATGGTTTCCTAACAAATTGCAAAACTATTAAATAAATTGAAAGAAGAATGCACATTTTGCAGATATCAACTTGCATAAACAACCACTTCTCTAAGATTTCTAGACAATTTCAACATTAATGTTTAATTTCATAACAAAAACTATCCAACAAATTAAAAGAGCATCTGGATTATTATATCATATTGATGATATTTGATAAAACAAACATCAATTAGGACTACAAAATATAGAGAGATCAGATAAGTTTAAAAGGAAGAGGCCATGGAGTAGACCTGGGGAGCTCAAGCTTATCCTTAATCCGTTGAATCTTCTTCTCCTTCTTTGGCCGTTTGTTTCCGTACGATCCTTTGAATACCTTCCCCTTCTTCGTCTTCTTATCACCCCTGCCACACAACACCGGCGCCGGAGCTGTTAACGATGAGAAAGCGTGTCGTTGCGGTTGCCTTTGCTCAGCCGTCACAAGCACTCGTTTTGCCGCCGTGCCCCATCGCTGCATCAGCATCATCGCCATGGTTCAGATCGCCGCTTAAACCCTAGAATGTTAGTGGGTGGATATGTCCCGTTGCTAAGCTAAGCTAAGCTGATTTTACATAACAAATAAAACGTCATAAAAAGTAATGTAAAATGTTGTGTAAAGTCATAAAAATGAGGTGTATGAGAAAGATTTTTAGGAAAAAAAATTGCCTCACAAAATATAATGAAAAATTTATAAAAAAAAATCATAAATTAAATTTTAATATAAAAACACAAAATTGTTTCCACTGTCTTTCTCGTTCTTAAAAGAAAAACTTGAAAAAGACACAATGCTAAGTGAAAAAACTTATTGTGTCTTTTTGTTTATCATTATGTTTTGTGTCTATTTTCATCATTGATTGTGTTTTTTTTAAGCTGTGTTTTTTTCCTATATATTGTGCTATATTACTCAACATTATGTAATATTTGTTCAACATTGTGTTATATTTTGCGATCTATTGTGTCTTTTTTTGTTTATTATTGTGTTGTTTGTTCATTTTCGACATTATGTCATTTCGTAGGATTTTTTTTGTGTGAATGGGAATGACGGGAGAAACATTTTTGTTTTTTAATTTTTTTCGTTTTTATTTATATATTGAATTATGATTTTTTTTTATTTTTTTGAAGGGTTTTATGTATGGCCACAAATCCTTATCACACTTCTCATTTTTGTCTCCCTTTGCATTTTAACTTTACCCGTAAAATGTTATCATTTTTACAAACACAATGTTGTTCTCGGAATATTTATTAATTTAACAAGATATTATTATATCAATAAATTCTTAATTTAAGGAGTTGGCTTATATTCATGAATAACTCTCAAATTAATGCATCGACCTTCAAAATTTTCATGTATGTTACATTAATGAACTCGTCAACTTCAATGTACATAGATCTAGATTGATCACTATAAAATGTCTAATGATAAATTATGGCGGACATTGTTCAAAATCCGGTTGATGATGATTGAGTACCTTGGAACCGGTCACTCAGAAAGAAGCATTGCAAGCGACAACTCCTCTTCACAACTTTTGATTGCAATTCGAGAATACAGTGCCTCAACTTTTAAGTGCAATGAGAATATTTAAAAATGAACTCAATATAGATTTGAAGTTAAAAAAAGTGACTATAGATTCATTTTTTACTAGATAATCTTAAAATTTTGGAATATTTTAGTAATTATTAATTTATAGTTTCGCTGGAACCAATATATTTACATTGGATTTCAAAAAAAAATTATTATTTTATGGATCGGGTCCAATTTCTACTGACCGGACAAATTATTAATTTTACCGAGGTTATTAATTTATCGAGTATTAAGTTATTGATGTTCTACTGTAAAATGTTATTCTCATGATATCATTTTTACAAGAGATTTTTCCTATCCGTGGTTAACGCGAACGTCCAATGTGTTGCTAAAAGTCAAGATGATACACTTGCATCCATGTGGTTACAAAATGCGTAAAATTGAGTCCCTTAGGCTAGCAGAACCGTTAGATGGAGTTAAATCGATGGACGACTTAGTCTTTTTACCTTTGCAAAACCCGGTAATCCATTTATCCTCTTTGGGTATCTGGGTTCACACACCATGCAACCTTTCTCGTTTCTTCTTTGATAAGATAAGCTCCTATTCTTATATGTCTTCCCCACCACGATCAACTACCCCCCCCCCCCCCCCACCTCCGTCTTCTTCTCCTCACCATCTCCACTTAAGCCCTAAAATGTAAGTGAATGTGTTCCGTTGGTAAAATTGTTATCCTCGTGATATCATTTTTGCAAATAAAATTAAAAAGATATTAAGCATGTTAAAAAAAAAATCTTACGAATTTATAGTGTAAGATTAAATTGAAATCTGTAATTATTATGCTATGAGTTTTATGTAATAAAAATAATCAATGTAAGACATTAGCTATTTTTAATGGTTTTAATTGTACTATTTTTTTATAAACTTTTAGAGACTTATGTATCTTATGACAAATAAGATATTGGAATATGACAAATTAAACTCGATTTTTGAGCATATGACAAATAAGATATTGGAATAAGAAATGTTAACATTCTAGAGCTCATCCTCATACAAGACTAATGATTACACGATCATACAACTAAGATTTTTGACTGTGAAAACTTCAAAAGAGTTGTGAACATGAGTAGAAATAAGTACCGAGATCTAGCGTGAGTAGAAATAAGTACGGAGATCTAGCGTCACGTACACGAAAGTTGTGTTATATTTGCATCCAAGAGCGGTGTGATAGTATTTGAACCTAAAGGTGCTTTCTCATTCTCTTCTCTCTCATTTAAATTAATCTATTTTGGGCAACATTTTAGTTCTTCTCTCTTCAACGATAAATTTTTTTAGGGTCTTCTAAAATCTATCTTTCTCACCCTTCCGGTTTTTGAAACTCTCTATTTTGGCCTTTACCATGGATTTGTGTCTAGGGTATGTACTGCCCATAGTTATTTTACATAAAACTCTTAAAATATATAGACATAATTAGACAAGACCTATATAGTCAACTTGTAAATACAACTGAATACGAAACACGATAAACTTGAACATGTAATTAAAATCGTCTGTGACATAATAAAAGCATAACAGGAAACACAAGCTTCTAAATAAAAAGACTAATTAAAGAGTTGCATGATAGATAATAAATATAAGCATAATCACAAGTACTAGTAGGACTTCAACCCTTGAGTGAGTATTTCTTCCCTGTGAAGGCTTGAAACTTGGGCTCTTCTTTCTTTTCAGGCTCCTCTTTTTTAGCCTCTTTTCCTTTTGCAACTTCCTGCACAATACATGCCGTTTAACCAAAAACCGCTATAATAAAACAACAAAATTATATAAATTATGCACAAATTCTTACTAACATAAATACTATTCTACAAGTATAATAAAAACCCTGATAAAACTTATTTTAAATCAAAAGCTACTGCTAAAATGACCCTAACAAATAACATGTAAAAAACACAAAATTATATTATTAAGCTAATAATCTTGTTATTTGCATATCTACCAAATACCAATATTTAGTTCTAAGAAGTTAAAATAAGTTTAAAGGTGAATAAGAAGAAGCACATAATTCTCTTGTTAGAAAACAACTTATTTCACCCATAGGGTAAACTTTTCATTTCTAAATTCATCAATAATAATTAATTTAAAATAAGGCAACTCCAACATCATGTTGAAAATCTTATTTCACCGTGTATAAGTAAATAAATATGGACACCTTTTTTGTCAAGACACTCTTACCTTTGTTTTTGTTTTTTTCAAAAAACAAAAACAATAATAAACATTGTAATTTTCTTAATCTTTACACTTAGCAAGGCATTACACACAATTCTGTTTCTGATTTCTGCGAAATTGTTGATGAGGATCTTGATATCCTAGAAGATGTTTCGATTACCGAAACATAAAGTTAAGATAATAATCACTTTCTAGACACACATCCAACCATCCCCTATCAGATCAAAAACCTCGTCAACAATTACACAGACTTCAAACATGAAATTACGCGTAATGCCTTAGTAATTGCAAAAATTACGAAAATTATCATGTATTTTGTTTTTTCCCTCTTATTAATAAAAAGCAAAAGATAAGAACTTTTGAGTGTTCAGAAGCAAAAAGTGTTTATATATATCTAGTTACTTTAGGGTGAAATAAGATGTCTCAGTTATCTGCTCGAATATTGCCTTAGTTTAAACTAACTATTATATGGTTTAAAAATTTACAAGTATAGCCTAAAAGTTAACTAAGTTGTTTTCTAATAAGATGATTATCTTCTTCCGCTTATACACCTTTGAACAAAGACTTATCTTAAGTCTATATGGTATTTTATAATAAGACGAACATTTGCTTATTTAATCAAGTATAATTTGAAGTTGTACTTGTACAGAAGCACATACCTTTTGCTTTTGAGCGTTTGAACCAGAACCAAACACAAGCTTTCCTTGTGATTGACGAGAAGTCGTTTGTGAAGTTGATGACTCACCACCACCACTAGCAGGTTTCTTTTCTTTAGAAGATGAATCAGGTGGCGGCTGGTACTTCAAAGGCTTACCATCCAACCTTCGACCCGATCCAGTGAACGGATTAAACTTTGGCTCCTCAACCGCTGCTGGCTCCTCACCTACCAAATAAAAAAGAAAAGATAAAAATGGCATCTTATGTTATAATATAACACAACAGAGTAACAAAGGTTATAATGGTTTTCTAGCCCACCTACTAATAGTGATGAGCAAATAACTGACTTAATCGACCTGTAACTGAATTAACCGACTTAACCGAACTGAACACTTAACCGACAGTTCGGTTAAGCCATAACCGACTAAACGAAATTGTGGGTCGGTTTTAGACTTTTAGTTATGATATAATATTATATAAAAAAAACCTACCTTGAACGGGTGCCTTGCTTGAGGGGACGGGTCTCTCAGGTTCCTTATAATCTAAAGGAGGTGCAAAGTCCACCTCACAGTCGGTTTCAATAATACTTATCGCATGCGACGGTTTCGATTCCATAATATCTATGTAATACTTCTTGTTATTATACGCCACCATTATGCTATCTCCGGTTGTCAAACACGAAAAGTTCCTCAATGTCGTCTCTAAACTGCACACCCGCAACACCACATTTATAATCAAATAATAAAAATTGCATTTATTACTAATATTATTATCTCAATGAACCAAACTTACATTGCTTTTGGGTTGGAAATGTCCAAAAAGTCCTTTGTGTGTGGCTGCAACTTAACATAAGTACCCTTCGGAAGTGTCACGTTTTTCACTCGCACAATGTCTCCTTCTTGTAAAAGCAGATTTTCCATCATCTAAATGAATAAATGTATTTAGTAATAATGATTAATACCTAACAATTAGCAAAAAGATATAAGAAACGGCGCGCACCCAATAAGGCATATAAACCATTCCTTCTTCAGCAATGAACTCCAAAACGCCACAATGTGAAACTCGCTCGGTAGCCGCATTGCGCAGCTCAAACAACATTGGATAATCGATTTGAAGAGAAGCTATTATAAAAAAACATTAACCGTCACCTCATATCATGTAAAGATTATGTTTTTATTGAATATACAATTAAAAAGTATGATAAACTAACCAAGGCGATCAAGTGCTGATGGAGGCATTATAACTGATACAAAACACGCACGTCAGTAACTAATTTAATAGAGAAAACACAGAAACACTAGGATCCTACTACTTACTTTTATCACCATTCTCTAACTGAGGCTGCAAAAAAGGAAAAACAAATAAAAATGTATAATTAGAACCATATTAGCGTAAACAAAACAGGAAAAAAGGTTATTGGTAAAAATAAAATTTCCAACCTTGTCGATAAAAGATGCAGGGTAGCATCGATATGTTTGCTCGAACGATGTTCCGTGATAACCATAACCTTCAAAATACTGTAATCACAATGAAAACACTTAGTCAAGAAAATCTTATTCAAGATTCGATAATAAAAAATATATAAATTTGAATATGCTAAATCTTATATATTTATATATAGGGGAAGGTTCATGTGCATTTTAATCTTAACATGAGAATGTAGGAAATAATACCAATTTATAAAAAAAATGAGAACGTAAGAAACAATACCAACTACAATACCAATCTACATAAACAATGATTTATAACAAAAAAGGAAAAAACCTAAAAATTACAACAAAAGAATCAAAATCAAGAACAAAATAATAAAAGCAAATACCAGCAAATACTTATAACAGCAATAGAAAAGATCTAATAATAACAACAAATTATAAATCAGTAAATACTTATAGCGTAATAACAGCAAAATGGTTCTCACTGTTTTCAAGTTAAGAATAAAATGTATTTGATCCTATTTAATATTAAATGTATTTGATCCTATTTAATATTTATATATATACACACACACACACACATTTAGTTCATTGAAGATCAAAAT
The DNA here is from genome assembly GCF_021521415.1 of Bidens hawaiensis. NCBI lineage: Eukaryota > Viridiplantae > Streptophyta > Magnoliopsida > Asterales > Asteraceae > Bidens > Bidens hawaiensis. The sequence goes on along the minus strand of NW_027491820.1, from coordinate 313,081 downwards.
TGAAAATATTATACCAAGTTTATGAATTACAAAACACAACAACAACAACAACAACAACAATAATAATAATAAATTAATACTAATTAGCATCAAAACCAATATTCATGATAAAAAATACATGATAAAAAGATAATTACCATGTTTAGTTGTCTTGTTGAAGAAGCAGGCGAATTTCCGATAGCCCAATTCAAGAACAGAATCTGCGATCAAAGACACACACTTTAAATATAAAATTATGCTTCGTTAATCTACCAAAGTGATCGATTTGTTAATATATACAGCTACAGTTCATACGACACACAATTCGAAATAATTCACATCTGGGTTAACATGATGTAACGAAATCTGAGATTAGGAATTAGAAAATATGAATTTAGGGGAGAATAATAATAAGAATATTACCAGGTAAGGTAGGATGGATTTGGAACTTGTTAACTTGGAGAACAAAAAACCCTTTCGATTGTATTTATTTATTTAATTAATAATCGAATCGGATGGATTGATTGATTCGTGAGAAAGAGGTGGATATGAGGCTAAGATGTACCGGGTGGGTTTTTTACACCGAACCAAAACCTCTTGAATGTGGCCCAGATTCTTTTGAAGGGAAGTGGGCTTGGACTTTGGATATTCATGTGATTTTTTTTTCAACGAAATGGTTTGGCATTAGTTTTTGACTTTTTTCATTGTTTTTAGCTCTTTGGCCCCTTCAACTTGTGGGTTCGAGACACCGTTTTGCGTTAGTTTTTTCACGGTACAAGACATAAAATTACCGATTACTTTTCAATCATCGTTGTATAGATTCTTATTGATAAAATCAACAATGATATACGGTAATAGATGTCAAACGGTCAAAGGAACCATACATAAAACTTACTGATTGTTTTTGAGAAATTTACAAGCGGAAACTTACACCACAAGTTCCGATTTAACTGGGATACATTCCCTTTACTTTTTATATGTTTGTAGTTCGGCTTGATCTCTTCAAGTATCTCGAGGATAAACAGAGCTTTGTTTTTGATGATGTTATCGCTCCTACCTCTCAAATAGACCAACATGTGGTCAGGAACACTACTTGTAAAACCATTTTATGTCAAGTGGGTTTTGTCTCATTCATGGGATAGTTGATACCTTACAGTTACACCATAAGCTAATATGTATCTAATTATCAGTACCACGACAAAGCAAGATACAAAAGGGTGAAATTTTACCCATATATAGACTCGCTTTGAGTTAATGATTGCGTTAAAGGTGGACCAAATCATAGAAATATTTGAGAGCGTCTAAGAGGGTGTCTGGGAATTGGGATTATTTTGGCCTGACTTTTTAACTTTTTGCAAGTTAAATGATGTTTGAGAGTCCTTATGGTGTGAGTAGAGAAGTTGGATAAGTTACAATTTTATAACTTATGACTTTTCCATAAGTCATAAGGAGGCCAAAATTAGGAATCCCAAACACCCCCTAAGTAATTGTTTATTACATTAAATTTTGTAAGTTTGTTTAATATAGTTAGTTGATTGCATATTTGCAATTTGCATTACCGAGCATGATAATCATGTAATAAACATTTATGTGAGGAATCTTGTTTGGTATAGATATTAAGGATCATGCATTGGGTTGCTTATTGGAGTTAGCCTTGAAACACCACTATTAACACACAATGTTCTTACTTTCCCTTTAGTCACTTGCATGTCGGTAATTAACATGCAATCTAACAAAGAAACATTTGTTAAAATTTTCGTTTCATTAAAGCTCATTTCCGACTGTCATGATATGCTTGCACATAAAAGTTTTTAAAAAAAGAATAATAAATAAACTCTGCTGTAGTATTGTACATAGAGTAATTTATAGAAACGATTAACAAATCAGTCAGGATGGCCGAGTGGTCTAAGGCGCCAGACTCAAGTTCTGGTCCTCGAGAGAGGGCGTGGGTTCAAATCCCATTTCTGACACATTCTTTTTTACTTTTCCTGAAACGTAGCATTAGTTGATTTCTTGTCGTTTATGATTTAACCCCTTAAGTTGGCAATTGCTGAATCAAAACATATAGACATTCAAAATGTTGACTAATAAAGAGTGTGGGCAGTGATCCTTGGTAGCGGTACAAATGAGCCAAGATATTCGCGACCTACATGAGATCGGCTCGTTAAAAAGCTCGATCGAGCCGAGCTTAATCGAGCCCGAGCCTGTCATTTATATAATTTTTTAAAATATATATTTAATAATTATTAATTAATATATATAATGAAAAAATAAATAAAAATAACTAAATAATATATATTATTTTATACATAAAATTATAACAGAAAAAATAATATAAAAATAATTATAATTATATAAAAAATAGTTGATATATGGTAAACGAGCCAAGCTCGAGCTCGGACTCGGCTTGGCTCGTTTGCACCCCTAATCCTTGGGTCGGTTACTTTTCTTTTTCAAATGCCCGCAAGGCAGAAAAATAAATCATAATACAACAAAGATAACATATAAGATTTTGAACAGCGAGCCAATATGAATATATGGTGATCCAAGTGATGGAGAACAATTAGAGTACAAAGTGTTGTTTGAAATTTATTTAGCACAAGATGTGATCTCTTTTACTGCATTTGTTTAGTTTATTACTGTCGACTTCAAGTATATATAAAAATGGTTTACAATAATGAACTTTTAGAAAATTGTCCCAAAATTTTATTTAGCCCATAAAATGTTTAAGGTACCCATGGTTAGGGTTTCAAATCACCAAACACCACCGCAGATTCTTTATATCGTTGCCCACAATAGTGAGTTATTCGCCGAAAGAAGCAAAAACCCCATTGTCAGGTACAATTGTACACCACCCTTCAATCACAATCGACATGTTACCGATTGAAATGGATTGGACCTAGCTAGCTCGCAAGTAGAGAGACTATCTAGTAGGCGGGTGGCTAGATTGAGAGATTTGAGGGATGAAATAGATTAATGAGGGGATGCTAGTGTTATATTTTCAATTTTTTTAAAAGAAGGGATGTAGTACCCATATTGTTACACTTCAAAAAAAACTTTTTGGAACTTATAATATTATATAACCACAATACATTATGATTTCAACCTATGTATTCGAAAAAACTTACATATTGGAACTTACAATATTATGTATCCATTTTTTAAAAGAATGGGATGTAGTACCCATTTTGTATTCGTTCATGCAACTAAATGGTTGTAACACGATGTGTTAAACCTATAACATTATATAACCACAATACATTGTGAATTCAAACACTCATTTCATGAACCCAAATCCACAAAGCGATACAAGGATTTATCAATAAATCATATCCAGTAAAAATCATGTCAGTAGCAACGTTATTAACAGGGTCTGGAAACGGTGTGATTTCAAAGATAGAGAGGTTAATTGATTTCAAAGAGAGAGATGAACTATAATAAAAAACATCATTTACCAAATTTCGTATTATCAATTTAAGTGTTATTAGGAGTACCTTAACCATCATTACATCATTAAAACTGATTAATGGTGATACAAATAAAACTAAAAACCAAATGAGAAAAAGCAAACACAAAGCTATACATGTCTTCCCTCTTGACTGACTTATATAAGCACAAGATGAGAGACTCCCATTCCCTAGCTAGCATTTGCTTCCTTGATCTATCTTTTCATTCCTCGCTCATTTGACTTTTCTTTGGCCCGGTGGGCATGAAAAAGAAGACTGGAAGAGGTATCAACACTTCTTTTATTCACCATCTTTGTTCTGGTGGACTAGGATCAGAATTAGCCGCGAAGAATGCTAACACGCCTACAAACGGTGCATTAACATAGGTTGCAGGCTCGGATTTACTAGAATCAGCTCGCTCATCGCCATACACGTCATCCCCTGCGGGCCCACCAACTATAGCACCAATCAAAACATTTGGATTAGGGTCGGGAGAGTTAAAATAAGCAGTGCCATCTCTACATTGAAGGCGTTGGGGATAGTTCACAATGGACGGTACAGATGACCCACGATGGTGAATATGCTGCGGGTACTTATCACCGTACCCTACCATATATGACATTCTCATAGGGTTTTCTCCTAGGATGTAATCCACTTGGCGTTTAGCCAATCTACGAAGGTAATCGGGTCCCACGTTTATGTTACCACAATTCAACGACGGGCTTGGTGATCGCTCTAAGTAATTTGCATATACTAGCATGAGGAATGTGAGTGCAGTTGAATGTTGTAGATTACATCCACCAGGACGATAAATGAGACCACCCGGAGAATATTGAACGTGATCCCTAGACGATTCGGGTACTAATGTGCACATGAAGGTGTCTGCCGATGCTTTGTACGACTCCAACTCTCTAGCATTTCCTTCCAAGACTTCCTGCATTATTTAAGTAGGTATATAATCACTAAAAAAAATATAATTCGTATATATAGTTGATTAATAATATATATAACAATTAAACAACCTCATTAGTATATCCTTTTAAAAACAAAAATAATAAATAAATACATAAAGGGTTTTACCTTGGAAACAAGAACATTAAGACCACCATGTTTGTTGTCCCATCCAAACTCATAAATATTTTCATCAGCACCAAATATATCAGCATTGACTTGTATATAATTCTTATACTTGTCAACACCAGATGCCCTTCTTAGCCATGCTGCTCCCCATAACAATTCATCCTGCCAAATTATATACACTCTTAGATTTTAATTTCTACATAAAATTTGTTAAATATTAACACGCATATGAATATGTGTAAAAATACTTGCCTGATATCCACTATAATCACAGTAAAATGGGCAAACACCATTCCTAGCATCTGCATTATCGCTATATGCCCCTCTATAAGTATCAGCAAACTCAAAGACTCTGGTGGCTGTTGCTAGAATGGTTCGAGAGTAGCCGGGATCAGACGAGCGGAATGCCATGGACGCAGCCGCTAGAGCAGCAGCCGTCTCTCCTGCCACCTCCGAGGCAGGGTTTGGTGCAACCACCTTGAACACTGTTCGCTCAGTGTCCATGTCTTCTGGCCTCTCCCAACAGTTGTGGTCTTTTATTGGATCACCAACCTACAATCACATTTAAATATAAAATATTTACTCATTATTATTATTATTATTATTATAATAATTGTTTGGCAATCATAAAAATATTTTCTATTTTAGCTTTTTGGAAGGGATAAAAAACAGTTTTCCAAACTTTTTGAAAAAGCCAATAAGCTAATAAGCATTTTTTAAACTCAATCCCATACATGCCCTTATAAAAACTAGCTATTATGTCATATAATATGTGACCGTTAACTAGCCATTATACGACCATTTTGACCCTTTTACCCCTCATTCGTTAGCATATATATGGGTACTCGCTGACCACATCTGCAATGCGTTATAAAAATATTGACAAAGACGAAACTTCAACCAATGACGACCCCGCGTACTTCTGATCACAAAAACGTTGTTTTTTGTTTTTAAGCTAAATTATGTAATGCAACAGGTTTAACCAATGACCAAAACAAACTAAACAGATCCAGTTTTGACTTTCTTTGACTTGATTCGAACCAGTTGTAAACCCAATTATATTGTGGTTGACCCAAAATTAGATTCGTTGACTTCTAGACTCAACTAGTCTCCATGCACTCACGGGCTCACTTTCAGTAGGACCCAATAACCTAGATGAACATATGACCATAATAAATCCATACATTGGTTCACGTGCTGTTCTCCAAAACAACAACGTATCAACTATCACCAAACTACCACCAATACCAGTACTAGTTTTTTTTAACTTCCAATGAATAAAGACCTGCTAGCCAGTGTAACCCGATAACTGAATAACCGTACCTGAACATAAATTCGATCATGCTCCGCCACCGTCTTGAGCAAATAATCTGTCCCCCACCGTAACGCCACCAGCGCATTCCTCAACTCCACCGGCGGCATCATCTCTCCGAACTCAATCACACTCCACGCCAGCATCGTCGTCATAAACGCCATCGGGAAACCAAACTTCACATTATCTCCAGCGTCATAATAACCACCGGTCAAGTCAACATTTTCATCCGAACCGTCATGGAGACCCGAGTTCCCACGCCATTTCATCCGCTGGTCGTTTGGGAGTCTCCCTGATCGCTGACCTTCAAAAAACAGGATTGATTTGGACAATGCTTCACCGTAGTTTAGGTAACTTGAGCTAATAGTAGATAGTTGAAGGACCAAAACTGTAAATTTGAGAATTAAGTGGAACTCCATTGGATTATAGAAGGTGGTGAACTGGTGATGTGTATGTGTATGTCTATATGGTGGAATGCAAGGGTTTTTATACGATACTTTCGACTAGAATGAAGTTAATGATTATTAAACTGTATTTTATTAAATGGGAAAGTGATAAGTTTTTTTTAGTATGACACTGATTGGTGGTTAATCATTGAATGTTAAAGCATATAATTAGTATAATTGAAATATAAAAGCAGTTTAAAAAACAAAAAAGGGAAGTTGTTGAAAAGAATTGAAAAATAAAAATAGTGTAGTTTAAGTATAAAAATGAAATAACAAATTAACATTGACTGTCGTTATTATTCTGGTCTCTTAAAAAGGAACTAGAGATAATCTTGTTTAATTTACCCTTTTAAAAACAAAATTACCCTTTTAAAGTCTTGATTTGAGTTGTAGCGAGATTATTGTGTTTCTATAATAAGATTACCAGTTACATTTTTTTTTATTAGGATAATATCATGTATTTCTATATATATAATAGTATATTTTTCAGTTGAAAAATTAATAACAAATATAGTCATTTTTATATTAAGATCGTGTGTCCTTTAAAAGTTACATAGAGATGATCAGGACTCATGAGACTTCAAAATATAAGCAATACAGAAGAAAAAAATATGATGATCATTTTTTATAGAGCTATATTAACAAATCGGTTAAATATTGAATCAAAATATTTTAATGTGTTTATTTGATATAATAATTTAGAAGTTTTAAGGGAAACTATACATGTACCAATTTATAACATAAAATTAATGATTTTGGTTAATTGTGTTAGATAACTTAAGCCAGTTTACAAAATTAAAACCATAAAATTAACATATTGACATTATGAATAACGACTTTATTCCTTCTTAGCTACAAACCCACATATACCCTTACATACGTGTTTAATATCACTAATGGCATATATAACCTCAAATTACATAGAAGTTATTTGACTTGAATAAATAAAACAAATAGTCTTATACGTTGTAGAAACATTTAAGTAAAGAAGATTTTCTTGCATTATTGCTAGCTAGTACAGATTTTGTGACGCTAATCCCTCATGCATACCAAAATTTCTATAAACTAACGTATTTAAAAATTTCAGCTTTTTTATTAATAGTTTTACCAGGATATCTTGTTATCTATTAAATCAGTCCGTTAAAAAATTCCTGATTTTGCTACTATATTATTTTATTGTTTTATGAGAGCGTACCATAATAAGTTAAAGTGTTAATGCATCGTTTTATGAAAGTTGTAGACATACATAAATAGTGTTTAAAGTTAAAACTATTTCATAAGGACTAATTAAACCTTATTTAAGTTTTTTCAGAAAACTTTATTCTATCCCTTTTCATGGGGCACTTAAAAGTCACATGCATGCATGGAGTACAATTTTAATTTCCAACGCTACAGATAATCAAACATGTATTGCGGTTTAAAGCCTAGTTGAGTCAAAATTCACTTAGAACGTAACCAACGAAATACGATTTTGCACAAAGACTACATCACCACGTAACTTATCGATGTCGTACTTTCATTAAAAACATCAAACGAAGGGTTTTCTTATCGTGTATAAAAGAGGATGTATCATTAATGTAAAAAAAACAAGGATGGCAGCAAGTAAAAAAAAGAGAGAGAGGTGAATTTAGCACACGAAGGTAATGGTTTCTGTTAGATAAAATATATATATATATATATATATATATATATATATATATATATATATATATATATATATGTATATATATATTCTAGCTAACAAATGGTATGGATAATTGAATTTAGAACTACAAAAGGTAAGAAACTAACAAAATTCCATAAATAGGCTGCATCGAACTACTTAAACGTGGATCATAGTTACACTAAAAAGACACTACATTTCTCTCTTTTGTTTAATTAAAAAATATTTTTTATACTTTTATCATTATAGTTTTCTCTCTCCACCCTATAATTTACAAAAAAATCACTATATTTTCTCCCAATTTACAAAAAATCACTATATTTTCTTTCTCCACCATTTAATTTACACTCACAATCACTTGAAACTCTATCCTGTAATTTACAAAATTCTCTCATAACAAATTTAAGAAATAAGATGAGAATGCTCTTAATCTAACTTTTCCTCAAAACATATTATTTCTCAATTTGGTCATTTTGAGCACTGCAAAGGCCAAAATAGTAATTTTGTGGCTCTAGCCTGCTATGAGCCCATAAAGGCTTGAGTATGTAAAATATCTTTTTTAGTTCAGACTTTCTACTAATATTATAGCTTAATAAATAAATGATCATTTTACACTTATTTTTCAAAAATTTTAACTTTCGTGCATACCCACTATTTAACGAATACACCATTCTATTCATTTTCGTTACATAATGTGTTTATACTATATGTTATTATTTTAATTTTGATCGACATTTTTCAACCTTGACGACAACCAAATTGTCTCTCATCACTTTTTCATAAATGCAAACCCTTAAAAGGTTTTTCGCCTCGAATGGTCTACACTGTAAACCATTTATCGCATCTAACCGAACTAGGGTAATATGGTTATTTATTAAATTGATTTTAATGAATTATGTATATATGATACATTAAGAACTTTGTAAGGATATATATGATATTTTTAGTTTTGGATGGTTATATATGATATTTTCAATCTTTGTAAGGGTATATATGAAATTGCCCAATAAAAAATAAAAAAAATCAAGCAACAAAATTCATTCAGTCAACTTGTTTTAATTGCGATTTTAGGCACTTGGGTTATCTCCAATAATACAAACTACTCTAAATCTAAAAAATTGTACCCTCATAGCAAACGTGTTCTGTTAGAGGAGGCAAACAACCAGTTTTAACAAAGTTCAGTTAAAGACGATTTCACAAGAAAGTGTCCGTGCACAATTGGGGTACACACTTTTTCATATTAAAGATGCAACTTCGTCAAGGATCCACGTTAATCCAATTTCGTTTGGCGGTCATCCAAGATTAGTTGTCCAGCTTGACTTGGGAGTAAATTACACGTGCTTTTCACTTAAGATATTTGTGTCAAAAAGGAAGAGTAAAGCAAGGTTGAATAAGAGTCTACAAGAGAGATGAGAACCTCAAAAATTGTACCCTCATAGCAAACGTCTTCTTTTAGAGGAGGTAAACAATTAGTTTTAATAAACTTCAATTAAAGACGATTTCTCAAGAAAGTGTCCGTGCACAATTGGGGTACACACGTTTTTCATATTAAAGGTGTAACTTCGCCGAGGATCCACATGGATCCCATTTCATTTTGCGGTCATCTTAGATGAGTTGTCCAAGTTGACTTGGGAGTAAATTACATGGTACATGTTTTTCACTGAAGATATTTGTGTCAAAAATGAAGAGTAAAGCAAGGTTGAATAAGAGGCTAGAAGAGTGATGAACAATCTCAGAGCGTAAGGTTAAACGATAAATCACTCTAAAACCGAGTACCATTGTAACTTCAGTGGTGTAGACGATGAGTAGACACTCAAATCACTATTGAAATTTGAAGATATGGGATGAGTCATGAGAGGATTAGGCATGATTAGGGTTATGTGCCTTTAAAGGAGGGTATATACGCAACTTTGATTTGTCTTCTTTAGCTTTTCATATGCTTTTATTGCCTTAGCCTAAGCCTTGCCTTTTTGTTGTTTGGGAGACCCTTTTAGTGGTGTAAATTGGTATTTGAATAGGGGGTGAGGCTTCTTTTGCATGTTTATTTGCTCTTTTATCTGTACTTTCCAAAGTTACTTGCCGCTTTATGATTGCGATACTTTACAATTTGGATTATTAATTAGTACTCATGTATTGTTTGTCTGCTCTAATTCTTTTAGCTATTTGTTATGACATTATGGAGTTCTGTAGCATAATATAATATGCTCTACCAGTAAAGAAAAAACTTTTACAAGCCAAGGATTCCAATGGAAACAACCACTCTATCACCTAAGATAAAGTAAGATCTATCACCATCACATACTATTAGACCTTACCAATAACTCTATTAAAAGTAGGCTTATACATTATTTTAAAATTTTTATCTAGTATCTTTCACAATAAATATATTCGCCCTCCCCATATATTCATGTAGATATAGGATGCGATGCATTAATCCATTATCGTACAATAGGTACGCGACACTTTAGAACGTTGATTTTCCCATGCTAACCCTAAAATCACAATCACGTGAGCCGGTCTTCGTCCACCTCTGCTCCCATCGATTATGTCCACTTTCACCGTCACCGTTCAGCAATCCGTCATCGTACAATGATTTCGTCCACCATCCACCGTCGAAACCACCATCCACAGTTGTCATACCTCGTCGCCTATTGTTGTTCACAAGTTTGTTTATCTTTAGATAAGAATTGAAATTGAAATTGAGGAACACAATTGATCAATTAACCTTGAAAATGATCCAGTTAATCATCAATTTGAAGCTTCAATCGATCAATTTTGAGTGATGGGTTTTAACCTTAAATGTATCAAGATTAAGCTTGAACGTTTTAGGTTAACTTTGAATGTATAAGATTTAAGACTGAACTTCTTAAGCCTTTTTCTTCTTCTTCTTCTTCTTTTTTTGTTCTGAACCTCTTAGACTTTTGTTCTGAACTTCTTAGCTTTACTTCTTAACTTTTCTTCAAAACTTTTTTTTGTTCTGAACTTCTTAGATTTTTGTACCGAACTTCTTAGCTTTTTGTTTTGAACGTTTTAAGTTTTGAACTGAACATTTCAGTTTGTTAAGAACATTTAAACATAATATTTTGAACCCTAATCAGAGATCAATTGAGTGCATTGTTATGCAATTTCATAATCGATTGATGATTCTAAAGTCTCATACACATCAATTCGATTGATTAATTCATCAATTTTTGATCAATTTGAAGATTCTTAATGTTCAACGACGTTCTATTTTGATTTTTGACTTTAGAGATTTCATACTTTAAGCTCTGATTAGGGTGTAGAAATTGGATATAGAGCAAGGAGTTCAAAATTTAGATTATAATCGATTTGTAATTAATGAATTTGATCACGAACTAGTTTTGGGTTATTTACGAAACTGTCATCACGTGTTTTGTAATCTAACGCTCTGGAAGGTCGCGCACATAATGTACAATAAACTATTATTATACAATAACCCGCCCCTATTTATGTATCATATGATAAATATATCTCATTTATATAATCTACTATGAAACTAGTAAGGGTGTGCTTGGGATTGTTTATTTTGACCTCTTTATAACTTATTAACTTTTCTAAAAAGTTAATAAGTTGGCAAGTTGCTTGGTAACCGTAAGTCCTTTTAGGTTTTAACTTTATCAATAAGGTAAAAATAAGTTTGATAAGTTAGGATCCATTGACTTATTAACTTTTGGGCTTGATAATACCCATTACATCCTACAAATCTTTTAAACTCATTACACTCTTTCTAAAAAAAATGTTGTTTTAGTTATTTGATTTTCCACCTAACATAAGCTAATTCAAACACTTTTTAAGAACGTTATAAGTTAATAAGTTCTTTTAAAAAAAAGTCTTTAACTTAGATAAATAATCCCAAACACCCCCCTAAATGTATCAAATCAACATCATATTACAATCTCATAATCATATTACAATCTCATGTACATGTAATCAGTTGTGTGTTTTTGTAATTTTTTGGAACTATATGTGTGTGTTTTTGTAATAATGAATTCAATTTGTAAAATGAAATATTGATATTAATAAAAAGTAATAAAAGCAGGAAAATAAAGAAGTCTTAACTCCACCCACCCATCCATCATCAGTTTCGGCCACTAACCAATCTTCTTCTTCTGAGTTGAGTTGAGTTGAGTTGAGTTGAGTTGAGTTAGTGCTCTTCACCCAATTCCACCCTTCCTTCCTTCCTCTCCCATCCCTACAACACGTGTTCTCTCTCTCTCTGCAGGTACGTACCACTTCCTCCACCTATACAATACATGCACAATTTCTCTATCTATACACCATCTATTTGTTATTTAATTAATTAATCAATCAATTATCTGCCTCTATTTCAATATATTTTAGATAGCCAAACATATATTATTCATGGCATGCATTGAGATTGAAGCACGAGCATTAAAATCAAACTTTCTCAAGGAAATCCACATGACCTCTTACTCAACCCAGCAGTCCTTGTTTGATGATTTATGTCGTGTCGACAACGTTGTTAACGTGTCACCTGATGAATTCTCCGTTGAGGATTTATTGGACCTCTCCGACAAAGATTTTAGCAATTCTGAGGGTGCTTCTTTTGACCGGTTTTCCAAGGAAGACGAAGAGAAGATTTCGATTATTTCTAGCAACTTTTCAAGCACCGCGTCTCTCCCGGAGACTGATATTAACCTTCCGGTATTATAACCATTTTTTTATTGGGTCCGATATCTAATCTCACACCAGTTCAATTGTTCAAACGACAGTCCGAATAAAGGTCTGGCAGCGTTTTGACCATATTTTTATAAGTTTGACTATATTGGCAAAACGACCTTTTGAACAATATTTTTCAAAGTTAGACCCATGTGGTCAAAACGGAGACCAGAAAAAGGCTATAACTTTCAAAGCTTGACTTTTTATTAATACGAACTTCTAAATGTTTCGTGAGGCAGTTTTGATGGTGTGAAATTAATTAGGACCGTTTTTATTTGACTTTTGTTGGTAAACATGCAATCTTGTTTAATAATTATTTATTTATTATTAATATATATGTTTTTTTCAGGTTGATGAGATGGAAAACCTTGAATGGTTATCACAAATTGTAGATGACTCAACTTTGGAGCTTTCTCTGTCGTTACCGCCGGTGACTTTGAAGGAAACAACCGGCAAATTACCGGTCAGACCGGTGATTCCAAGTTTTACAGTTTTGGGATTATCGTACCCGGTTCCTAGGAAAAGCAGAAGCAAACGGTCAAAAAAAACCGGCCGAGTTTGGTCCAGTTTGACCGAGTCGTCTACGGACGATTCCTCCTCGTATGACTCGTCCACCACTATGTTATCAGTAAACCCGGTTCAGCTATTTGATTGTTTTATGAATTTTTTAAAACCGGCAGCAAAGAAGTTTAAGAAAAACCCGGTTCATAAAAACAACTCATTCGAGGAGTCAACTGGGTGCGTAACGCAGCGTCGTTGTACACATTGTCATGTTCAGAAAACGCCTCAGTGGAGAACAGGTCCTTTAGGACCAAAAACATTATGTAACGCGTGTGGGGTCCGGTTTAAGTCGGGTAGGTTGTTTCCAGAGTATAGACCTGCTTTTAGTCCAACTTTCTCGGGCGGGCTTCATTCAAATAGTCATCGGAAAGTGTTGGAAATGAGAAAGCAGAAGGAAACGGTGGATGTTAAACCGGGTTTTGGCTCGGGTTTTGGTAGCTTGTCTTGTTGAGTTTGTACCGGTTCAAGTTTAAGATTGGTTTACTTAGGTTTGGTTCAGATTGGGAAGTTTTAGTGTGATGTTGGTGGACCTTTTGTAGTAGTTAGGTTCCTAACTTTAGTTAGGGTGATCTAATTTTAGGTAAATTGCATTTCATTGTCTTTTCCAAATTAGAATTATTAGTTATTGCTATTTTAAAAAATAGTCAAGATACATCAAGAGAATCAATTAATATATTCTTGTTGTGAGTTACTTTTATATTTCTTTTTTTAGTACATGTTTTGAATCATCCAATGCTTATTTCGAGTTTGGAAGTGATCATTTTGATTAAATAATCTTGCCGTCCAATTAATGCAATTTTGTAATTTGAAAGTGAACATATCATCTTGGGTGACAAGAGGACTCTTTCTTCATTTATGACGTGTAGTAAAATCTTTGTGAATCAAAATAGTACAACGACCTTTCAAAGTGTAGATCATGAATACGACTCTTGTATAGAGAAAAAATGCTCTAGGTTGAGTCTTGGGCTTTGTTGATTGTTAAACAAAATGTTTGTAACAAAAATAATAATATAAAAGAAAATTGTCTATTTTATAGAATGTTAAATGTCGAACCACCAAAAAAAACCACGAATAATCTAAAACAACCTCATAATACCCGGGAGATAAAATACAGGGTAAATATATATGAGAAAAGAAAATGAGAGATGTATGCTAGTAAGTTCATAGAATGATTGCATACAAGCTATATTACCCATTAGTAACAAGAACGTCTCATACACAAAATTATCCAGCATACAAGCCAAAATTAAAATTAAATTGTAACACAAGTGCTCAATAATAACATCCTAATAAGTAATAAGCTTCACAAGGCCATTTCTTGTCACTTGAGCAAACCAATGATCGGATGCTCTTCTAAGCATTGCCAACACCTCACTGTAAAAATCCATCACCTCCTAAATCTTTCTCTCCATTCGTTCTTCGTTGGTATTATGTAGATCAGTAGATGTGAGAGTCGACTATTCCATTCTCGAAACTGAGGAGCAATATCATCATCCTCACTTTATCATCACCTTGTTGAGAAATTGTGTTTCGTCACAAGCCCTCATAGACGAAACTTGGCACCATATATATGGTTGTGTATGATTTTATAAATGTTTAGAGTTTAAGCAATTTCTTTCTTATATTATTTTCAATTTTTTTTTCATAATAAAAATCGAATTACGATTGATTGTCATTTTGGTTTTGGTCACTTGTGAAGTTGAATTGAATGAAATAAGAGACGAAGCTATTCGAAGTAATTAATATGCATTAGGAGAACAGCCATGCAGCCATATTACAAAGTAGTTATACTTCAGAATATGACTTCTCTATGACAACTCGAACTACCAAGGGTGTTCTCACAACATGAATCCCATCTTCCCATAACAAGTATCCAAAAGAAAACCTCCCTTGCACCCTCACCAACGGTCGAATTGTCACCTTAAACCGTAACCTTGTTTTCGTGGCATTAAAAAACAAGATTGATGGCTCCACCACAACACTTGTGCCGGCGGGTGCTTCAACTCGTGCGACGTATAGAGATGAAGCAGGGCCCACATTGGTCACAGTCCTTGATATCGTTACGGTTTTTACCAACTCCGGTATTGAGATAGATGGGAGATTAAGGTTTTTTAGAAAGTTTGTTTTCCGAGGGCAAGGAGCGTGTGGTTGGTTTGATAACAAGCTTATGGCACTGTCGTTGTAGCCCATGGCGCAAAGGAAACGAATATAATCTTTGGTTGTCATGTTGTAAATGAGACCGGGGTTTATAGCTTTGTTGGGGTCCACGTGACCCCCTCCATAGTCGAATGGATCAGCCTGCTTGTGTGGAGCCCCCTCTGCAACAGCAGGTTGACCATTGTCATCCTCTATAGAACCTACATTACAGAAAACGATAATGGTCATGAAAATGACATACAAACTTGGTTTTAAGAAGTGCTATGCACACCAAAGCGATAGGGTCCCAAAAGCGTAGGCGAGAGTAGCAGGTATTTATATAAAATTTAGATAGTAAACTTCTTTATATGATTTAATATACAACTAACCTCTACATACAACTTAAAAAGCTATATGTACACTGTTACCTGTTGTAACGAGGGCCGACTTGATTGCTGCAGGACTCCATGTTGGATATACAGATTTAAGAAGAGCAACAATGCCCGAAACATGAGGGCAAGCCATAGAAGTCCCCGATTCCATTTTGAAGTCAAGTGGCGGGACTTGATTCTTGGACCATGACGCCAATATGTTAACCCCCGGAGCCGCTACATCGGGCTGCAATACAAAGTTTGACTTTAAACTTTAGTCAAAAACAAAAAAGTCAACCTTAAACTGTTTGACCTTAAGTACTGTGGGAGAAAGTGAACTTGGTCCTCGGGCTGAGAAAAACGCAACTTCAGGCGACGTTTGCTTCCCGATAACCGTTCTTGTCATTCCAATCTTCACAACTGGATTACTGTTAAACAAAAATGCATGTACAAGATACAAACCAATCTTCTGCTTTTATCAAAAGTCAAAACTAAGTGAGTTTGACCAAACCTGGTTGACTCGGTATAAGTAGCTAATGATGTTCCAACTGAAAAGTCAACTTGAACGCACGGGATCACAAAAGTCAGCGTGACATCTTTGGTTGGATACTGTGCAAAAATGATCCCAACACCGCCAGCTGCATGGACATTTTTGGCAGTCGAAGCAGCCGAGCTTCTTGCACGTGACTGGAAACATAGAATGATTTTGCCTTTTGCTAGTTTTTCATTTAATGAGTTGCTTTCACAACTTCTGCAACGAAGAAATATAAATTAGGAAAACAAAAATGACATCAAGATTTATTGAAATTACTGAAAAGACCTTGCATCATCTTCGTCTGCATCATCAGCAACAATATCTTCACCGTACACAAAAGGGTAGTACTTGTCAAAATCTTTCCTTGCAAAGAAAGCTTGACCCTGCATATGATTTGACTTTCAGTTTGACTTTTACGGTCATAAATTTGACTCTTTAGAGAAAAAGAAAAGCCAAATTTTCGAATTCATACATTTGACTGTTTTAAGATAAAAGAATAATAGGCCCAAAATATTGAATGCGGGCCTAAACCGGTTCGTTAGTTAATGAATAATTGGTTATTATACATCCGGGCTTAAATGCACCATATTATTGCATTAATAATCTGATTTGTTTAACAAAACTCTTTAATTGGCTGTGTGCATTATAAATACACTTTGGCAACTTTCAATCTGTTTGAACCATTCACTTGTTAACTAATGTTCTTACTCATACATTTGATTCTTAGAGATAAATTAAATTTGCCCAAAATAATAAATTTGGAGTTTTGGACCTAAATTCTTTTCTTAATCAATTATTATACATTTGAGCTAAAATATTTGAGTTACCCCATTTATAAAATACTTATAGATCACTAACATTCAGAATAAAATAAAAATGAAAATCCATAAATTCGGCTCAGTTCGATTTTTATTTGTTTTAATTACGCGCAAAATCAAAACCAGACCGAAAGTTTGGTTTTTACATAAACACAAAACCAAACCGCTGGTTTTTGTTTCGGTTAAGTTATTTCAGTTACAGATCGGTTTTCTCAGTTTCATGCACAGAAAGGAAAAGAGACGTACGAAAAATGTTTGATTATTTCCAAGCGTAATTGAGGTGGCGAAAGCTCGATCTATCGTGCTTGCAGCCACGGTTATAATCCACGGAGCTGTGTTAGTCACAGTTTGAGGATACGGGCCCGAGTTCCTACATGAACAAACCACCGTTATCCCACGAGCAACCGCATGAAACGCGCCAATGGATAATGGGTCATCAACATATGTAGAAAATGGTGGAGACGTGCCCGAAGAAACAGAAAGCACATCCACACCATCATGGACCGAATCATCAAATGCAGCAAGAATATCAGCCGAGCTGCAACCACCCATGGCCCAACAAACCTTATATACAGCCAAATGAGATGACGGTGCACCACCTCGGGCTAACCCGTGGGCTAGCCCGAAAAAACTGGTGTCTTTTACTACGGCCCCGGATGCAATGGAGGATGTGTGAGTTCCATGACCATATGCGTCACGCGGTGAAAGAAATTCAGAACCGTCACTTACGTCCAAGTCTCCAAATTCGGCTTTATATCCTTTAACATACCATCGCGCACCGATGATTTTTCTATATTAAATTCAAAATGGTAAATTGTAAATAACTAAATACACTCATTAGATAGAAAAACTGCATAAGATGCCAAGTTTTACTATCTAAAGTCAAAAGATAGTCAAACTCACAGAAACTCAATACTTTATATGAAAAGATATCTCAAAACAATGCACTTCAACTTTAAACACTCATTACTTATTTCTAAAGTTTATTTTTTTCTAAAAAAGGTAAACTCTTTATGTTAAGTAATCTTAAAAATTAACCGAACCGGTTGCAGTTGGACTTGTTGAATTGTTCGCCTTCTAAACATACACCTTTCCACCGTGACGGTGCCCTCTTCATACCGACATCATCAAAGCTTTTAGATTCGGGCCATACGCCTGGTAGAAAAAACAAGTCAAAACAGTTTGACATTGGAGGTCAAACTAACTTTTTTTGAACCAGTGTTGGTTTATAAAGATTTCATAGCAACAAATTTCTTATTAAACTACTTTTATATGATGTTAATTTTGTTATAAATACTTTCTTGGAAATTTAAAGAAGTCATGATAACTTTCTAGACGGGAAACATTTTGTTTGACTTGAAAGTCAAAGTCAAAGTATAACTTACCACTATCAAGGACGCCAATAACAGTCCCAACACCCGATTGACCTTTAGAGAGTATACCGTTGACAAAATGAGAATTTACATTGAGAAAATCCCAACTTCTTGTTGTGTGAAGTTTATAAATTCTGTTAGGAATCACACGAGCAACGTCTGGAAAATCTGCATACATTATTAGTGAGAACCATTTTGTTTGACTTCAAAAGTCAAACTATAGTTTTGATGTCAAAGTGTACAAATTAGGATGACTAACCTAAATGAATAAAATCAAAATACCTGAAATCAATGAGGCTTGAGTTGGGGTTAATACTGCAGCAAACCCAGAAAAGGCGTGCTTGTAACTATACACGATCGATTTAGTCGCGGCTTCTTTGCTATAAATGTAAACAGCAAACAATTATACGGGCCACTTCTCTCTTCTGACCATTTTATTTCATTTTTAGTTATATTGGAATTAGTTTCTTGTTTTGGTTTTTCTGTCTTGAGCTCAAGTTGTTAAGACTAAAAATATGTTTTGACTTTTCTGGTCAAACGAGATAGATTTAATATACAAATTAGTGGCATTTACTTACTGTTTGAAAAAAAAAAGAACGTTGATGCATCGTATACATAAGCCTGTAAAATGCTACCATGACTGTAGTTTTGATCCTGCCACTTGCAAATAAAATAACTTTGAATTGTTAAATGTTTTGATTGTGGAAGTCAAAATTTATTACTAATAAGTCAAACTTTGACCTTAAAAGTTAAAACATATCTTTAGTCTTAACAACAACTTGCCACTAATTTGTAGTTTTCATACTACCAATTACAAAATTTATTTCTGTGTTGTAATCTTTTCACATTTGAGCAATATACATGACCGTAATTAATAAGTAACGGAAGGCCGTCAAACTTATAAATTATGTGCATAAGCCCAAAAAAACACCCCTCTAGGGGTGTTAATGAACGGGACCGGCCTCGAGCTCACCTAAGCTTGAGCTCAACCCATTCAACTTATGAGAGCTCAACCTCGGGCTCTCTCGCTATTAACACACAAATAGTTTTTCACGCTCAAACTCAGCTTGGGCTCAACTCGTTTACTATTTAATATTATTAATCTATATACTATTATAATTTTTATAAATAACGTAATATATATTATTAAGCTAATTTTTTATATAATAGTTATCATTATATAAATATATTTTTGATATATTAAATAAAAATTATATTAAATATAGCCTCGTTTATTAATAAGCCGGGCTTGGGATCATTCATTAATCATGCTCATTTTCAGACAAGGGCTCATTCAAATTAGGCTCGATTCAAGCTTTTAGCGAACCTGGCACTAGTAGCTCACAAGCGGTTTGCTTCGTTTACACCCCTCTATACGCACACATGTAATTTATGTATAAATGCACCTTCCAAGAACTTGTAAGAGTATCCCATGATGTGTGTCTTGAAGAAGCTGTGGGTCAGTGCGAGTATTATGTCCCATATAAACAATATACACCTGAAATTGTATCACCCATTCTTGAATTTAACTTTAAAAATCAAGAAAACAAAAGACAGTTCAAATATGAATATGGATAATTCATGAAGCATTAAAAGAACAAACCTTGATATCTGAAATGCCCAACACAACCCATTTTTGCTGGAAGACTAAAACTGGGAGTAGAACATGAACCCATGATGAGAATCCCATTAGAGATATGAAGTTATACACACATAGGTACATATACATATATGATTCAGAAAAATGGCAATTCAATAGAAAATTATTAAAGTACACACACTAATATAGGCTGATACACAGATATGCTCTATACATGTAAAAAAATGGTGTGAATTTCTGGTTTTTTTTACAAAGATTCAAAAAAAATATAAAACTGAAAAGGGTTTATTGTAAGTTCAAAAAAAAAATCAAATTATACCACAAATACCCTTTAATGAAATTTCTTCTCCAAAATTGGCAAGAAATATATACACCTTGAAAATCAAGAAAATTGTCAAGCTTTTGACCTTTTACCAAAAAAAAAAATCTTAAACATGCAATATGAAGTGCAATCATCATATATAAAAGACTCAAAACTTTATTTAAAAAAGAATAAAATCAATATCACTTTCAAAGTGCATCAAGAACCCGTTAAATAGGTGAAGTAGTAGCAACTAACTAAATTGTTGGGTAAGATTAGGAGGGCCTACAAATGATGAATTACCTGCTCCCACAAGTAAGTATGCTGAATATTCTTACTGTTGATTTGAGTTGAGATTACGCGGAGTATGGAGAGTTGACTTGACTTTGCAGCATTGGTGAACAACAGTGGAGCTGACTGGTGAGGATGAGCATGATGAGATAGTGTCGGATTTTGTTGGTGTGTAAATATCTAAAACAAGTTTTAACACTATGTTTGTCTTTCACTTTAAGTAAGAGTTTACATTTTCTAATTTCAGTTTCTTTTTAGTAAACTTTTATTCAGATTTTATAAAATCTTGTATAAAATTAGCAAGTGGCAAAATATTAGGAAAATGAGTAATTTCAGACGGACTTTGCTTGCTTCCGTTCGTTACCAATGGGTCTTTATGTTATTACATGATGTTTGTATGTTATTGGTAACTTTCTATTAATGCAGTTTGGAAACCATCACTAGCACAAATATTTTGGTATTATGCTTTGTATGCACGTGCTAATTTTTGGGAGTCAATGGTCTCACTGAAAGCAATCTCTCTATCCCTTAGGTTGTATGCTATGGTGAGGGGCATCGAAGCCCCTCCACGGTGCCACGTCATGGCCTCGTAAAAAACGGAGCATCGAAGCCCGTCCCGCTATGGTTAATGCCCATTGGGTGCCCCAATATAAATATATATATGTGTGTGTGTGTGTGTGTGAGAGAGGAGAGAGAGCGCCCCCTTTCCGCGCCCATCTTCACGACCACCGGAACCCCTTCCGCGCCCCCACCAACGGCGCCCCGCGGCGGTGTTCTGCACCCACCGCGCCCTCATCATCCCATCCACCGCGCCCATAGCGTTGAGCCTTAGGATAGTGGTAGGGTTTATCTGCATGACTACAACTCACTCTTTCCAGACCCTACCAATATAAGCTAGCTATGAGTGAGATTTTCCTAGGTAATGTTATGGTTTTTTTTTATAAGTAAAAAATTCGGTATGATTATAAATATCATAGTATTTGTAAATTTTTATCAATTAAAATGATTTAGAAAGCTCAATACGATGTCATAATAAATTGAACTATATAAAAGGCAATCATAGAAATACAAATGTTTTAATAAATAATTATTAGATATAAACAAGTTTAAAAACAATAATCATCTAATTCATCACTAAGTACCCAACTCCTTATAGCGTGGTGGTGAAGGTGCTGGTGTTATCCAGCAAAGTCTGGGGTTCGAGTCTCACAAAAGACAAAAGGCAAAAATTCTTATAATATAATATAAAAAGTGCGCTCTTGAACAATGTATCATCTGATTTACAGCCGTGCCGCTGAAATTTCTATATCTAAGTCAATCCATTATGTTTTGGTAAACCGTAGGAGGGGCATGCCTAGTTACTTCTCGATACATATTCTAATATCGAATCCAACACAGGTATTAATTAGTACGGGCTTCCCCTCTAATAGCTTAGACAAGTTATCGCATTTTGAACTTACAGTAAATAGTCATCTATTTTTATATCTAGTAAACTCTAAATAATTTAAAATTTCTTTATAAAACACCAACAGTAACAACGGATATCCATCAGTGACAAATTGTCTATGAAACAAGTGGAATTATAAGCTAATAATAAATCTTACTGTGATTCATCGGTGAAAACGCCGTCGCTAATCCATCAAACTACATGGTTACTTGTGACTGGGGTAAAACTACATGGTTTGCCCCTGTGATTTTCTCCAACAAAACTCTTTATTATTAAACATATCAATGAGAGTATATCTTTCCATACAGATTAGTCCTCAAGCTCCACATTCTCTACACAACCATTTTGATATCAACAAAACCTAACCTCCTTTGTAAAATCAAAAGAATCACTTTACACGTTACTATAAAAATATGCCAATCCATAACCACAATGTTTATGCAAGTCTTCAGGACAATCCAAACATTTCAAATTCGTGTTCATATTTCACATAGCGAGATTACAGCTACTTCCATTTACGACAACAATATTCTACCAACCACAAGACATCCGGACGCACATAGAAACAATCACCCTAAAATAATATCTTTCACATCTCACAGTTGGATTTTTTTCCGCTTCAGGATCACCACAGGTTCTTACAGAGTAACTTCTGCGAAAAGGAAATACCGTTCATGGGAAAAATGCATGCATAATTGCATATTAAGTCACAAACACCGCTTACTGATTTTATTCTGTCGATTAGCAGTTGCGTACGCATAAACAATCGCCAGCATAATGAAAAGCAATGCGATCTGCATCAACATCATTGTATATATCATTGTTAATAATAAATTGTATGGAAACACAAGGGCAATTTAGGAAAAACAATATTAACAGAACTCTTACCACAGCGGGACTGTAGCTTGGCTTGCTCTCAACTATGTAAGATTTCCTGAGACGACACAAAAATAGTTGGCTCTTGAGTTTATCAAAAAAGACCATTTTAAGGAAAAAAAAAAGGAATCAGTAAACTACCTGTTTTTAAGGGTGCCTAAGTCTTTGCATATTTTCTGGGCTGCTTCTATCCTGGAGATTGTTGTTTCAGCATTGGGATCACGCATGTCAACCTATACACCCAACCAATCCAACAGTTATAATCGTGTGAATAAAAGTTAACTAAACTGACCAGTTTTTAGTGAATATTATTACTTTTGACTTGAGTATGACAGAAAAATCATAAAAAGCCTGGTACACATCTCCCATTGTTCTGGTCCGATCAATTACTTTTGCAGTAAGACCTAAAAGAAAACGAGACCCCTTTAAAACAATTCAGGCATATATTATAAACGATAAAATAAAATAAAAAGTAAAAAAAAAATTACCACGTCTCATCTTAACTACACCCCGGAAAACTTGAATGTTGTTGTACATTAAAGCTAGGGTTCCAATTGCCATGATCTGAAAAGTATTAAAGTTTGAAATTAAACTAAGGTAAACACATTATATATATAACAAATTTTAAACTATGAATAGTAATCATGAACAACGGTGGCACGTCTTTTGGTAGGCCAGATTGTAGATATACATATATAAAATTCCCACCGTATCGTGATAGGCAACTCCAACAAGTTATGTTACTAAAAGTATTAATGCTATGAAATTTACCTGAGGTATAGCACAAAACCTAAAGATGGCCGGGTCCCGCAAGTCAGACATATATTTCAAACAGTCTTCAATGTGTATTAACGCGTTCGTCACCATATCATTAAGGCATTTAACAGCCTTTTCAGAGTTTTCTTCATACTTTAGCTCCTCTAGCTTATTAACATATTTGCTCCATATCTCACGTGGCCAAACATGCGAGACTTCGGTATCTCATTTATGTCCTCCAGATAATCGCGTATGATATTTGTTTTCTACATTTTTTGACATGCATACAATGTTAATGTCATATATTATTAGGCATGTAATAAAACCAAACATTCGGTGAACAAGCTCGTGAACTGTTCGGTGAGAAGTTCGGTTTTTTTAATAAACAAACGAACATGAACAAAAATGTTGTTCACTTAGTTAAACGAACGAACATGAACACATTTCTCTTTCATTCATTTATGTTCATGAACGTTCGTTCATTTATATTTGTTTATGTTCTATGTTGCTGTTTTGATAAGTACGTTCGTTAGTATATTCATGATAATTTTAAGGCCCGCTAAAGCTTAGTATAGTTTTAATAACTATTAGGCTCAACACATTGTTCTTCACATTAGTTTTAACTAGTTCATCCATCCACGTTCAGTTATGTAGTCCGTTTATGTTCGTGAAGAGTTTGTTTATACCATTAACGAACAAGAACTTGTTTGATTAATTTTTTGTGCTCGGTCGTCCATTCCGTTCGTTCACAAGCCTATATATCATTTAAGGCTTAAAATGATGACACAGAATATTTACCTGAAGAAATAGAACCATAGAATTGGACATGGAATCGGGGAACATTTTTTCTGTGCCCGAAGCATGGAAGAGTTTTGACAATCCTAATCCAACAAGTCCCGCCACATAATGACAATACTCATCATAATCATCAATTGTCTCCACCTGTACTTACCAATATTATCTAACTTTCCATTCTTACAAAGAAAGAACCATGTTTATTGGATATGATAACATGTAAGTACCTCTTTACATATAAACTTTGCCATTCCTGCACCCATTCTCTTAGTTATATCCTCTATTGCCTCCTGATAGCTGAAGAATGTTCCAAGTATGTAAATCAGTTTTGTAATATATGTAAAAACTAATTCATGTTTTACTAATTCTATTTAATGATAATTAATCAAAATCTATATGTAGTGTACATTGGAGGCGCGAATTTTGCGAGAACAGAAATAACAAACAAATCATTCATTTTTTCAATTTGACAAAATTGTAAAATACACAATAATGACTAGAATGCAATGTTTATTCATCCTTTTTAACATTCTAAGAAAAATACATAAACAAAATTTGCTAATTTATAGAACTCAACATGCATATGTTATGTGTATCGTGTGGCATATTTCCAACACCTACCTACACACGTGTAAAAGTGAAAAGCATTGAACAAATTAGTTTTAACAGTTTATTATCTATAAAACACAGATATTTGTATGTAAGTAAGAGTTTTGAAAAAATCTAGCCATTGGTTGAAAAAATTACGATTTAGGTTTGCTCTTTCAGTGCTCGCAGTAATTTAGTCTTTTGCAATCCACCTCTCCCTTATTATGTAAACAAGTGAAAAACTAATTGCAAAAATTATTCTTTTGTAATCCACATCTCCCTTATTATGTAAACAAGTGAAAAACTAAATTATTTTTTAAGTTAAATGGGTCATGTTCATGTCAACCTGCGAATACGCAAACCCACGAACGCGACCAGTTTAGCACCCCTAGTACTCCTATATTTAAAATTTACCCTTTCTTAAGCTTTAGAAAGGCAGTAGCAACATGGTGAAACTGGTCCATGAGAACTTTGTACTCCTTTGTACCACCTACAAGATTAAATAAAAAGCTGCCTCAACATATATCACAAAAGATTTAAGGTTATAATTTAAACTCACGTGCAAAGTGCCAATCACGATCATAGATATGCTGATGAAAGGCAATCAGAATAGGTACTTTGATATCAGCATCTATGCTTGTATCATCCTCTGGTTAAAAAGAATAGCACCCAAATTGTTAAATCATGAACATCAAATGGTTTTTGTATGAATTGTTTAGTAGAAAATGAATGATTGTTAATAGCTTAGATATATTAAGACATACCAACGGTGTCAAGAGCACGAAGAACCAAATAGAAAATGCACACCTGTATTTTCAAAAAAAAAAAATCAAAACACCTTTAGAAACCTAATTCTAGGAGTACATATGCAAAAAACACAATAAGCTATTTCGATGATGCAGTCATATAACAGATTACAGACGCACATGTTCTAGACATCTGAAATGAAATACAACAGAATCAGTTGTGAATTCACTATCAGTTAGATCTGGAAAACCTAATCAAAAATTAATTTATATGTTAAAATGCCTGAGCTATATTTCTAGTCTATAAACACCACGGTAGGGTGCTTACATCTGAAATGAAAATTAATTGATTTGTTAATCCTTTAACCACAGTTTTCTTTTATAAAATTTTACCGGGCAATGTCCATTTACCCCCCACCCCACCAAAAGAAAAGAAACGAAAAAACACCACAGTAGGGGTCAAACGAGCTGAATTGCTCGAGATCGGATCGATAAAAAGCTCGAAACAAGCCGAGCCTTTTCAAGCTCAAGCCAAGCCCCGAGCCTCAAATAAAGCTCGTTTAGTTATTTAGCCAGAGCTCGAGCTTTGTATATATTTAAATTTTACCTCTTTTGGACTTTTATGTATTAATTTCACACTGCACGGCCGAGCTTTGGCTCGTTTAAGGTTTTTTCTCGAAATATATAAAAACTATATAATTTAATTAATAAATAATAAACAAGCCGAGTCTGGGCTTGATGAACGCCACACAAACCAAGCTCTAGCTTTAAAAAAAGAGCTCGAAACGAGCCGAACTCGGATTTGTCTCGTTTACACCCCTACACCACGGATCCAGGAAAGATGATGATTAATCGAGCAAATTCATGATTCGAATCTGCCTAGTCCACAATTCACGAACTAATTACCAATTAAACAGAGTTTCGTCAATCGAGCATATTAGGTTACGTACGAATGCACATCACAGACCATATACATTTCACAAATTTGTTTTCTAACAAATTATTAACAACAACAATTGGTATTGACTTTTCACAAACAAAATTTCGAATCCAATCACTCCAATTGACGCATCTAAAAGCCGTCAATTACTATGCACACAAAAAACGACGGCGTTTAATTTATTAATAAATGTAACTTACAGCATCACGAAGCTCGGGATTGAGTTGCTGAATAACGAGAGCGAAGCTTCTAGAAACCTTATGAAGCATGGTGTAACAGAATCCCCAGTGTGGCTCAGCCGGAATCTGCTTCTCGGCCTTCTTTGCCGCCATCTTCAGCTTCAACAACGGTTAGAAATCGTCCGGGTGCTTCAACACTGCCTTTAAACTCCCCATTTTATTTATCGATTATTGTACAAATTGTATTGGAGATGGATCTACAGATGTGTATGTATGTGACAAATGGAGGTTTGTGTTGTGTTGTGCGGTGTCCCGTCTTGAGATTGGTTTTATATATAGGAAAAGGATTGTGACGATACTTAAATAATTAATATTTAATAGTGTGTCGCATGCCTTCCTTTTCTTTTCTGTTTGTTTTTTAAATCTATGGATGTTAGTGCAGCGGTAAGAAAGCGATTACTCGGATTGAAATTTATATATAACTTTTCAAATACACGTGTAAAAATGTAAAAGCATCAAACAATTGATGAAGAAAGTGGATGGACCCCATAGTGTCTTATCTGACGCATTGCACCGGTGCAGGTTAGTAAAACCCAGACGATGGTAAAACCCAAGCGTTGAGTCAGTAAGTTGGCATGAATTCGATAGGTTATAGTTACGTGCGTTGTACCGGAACTAAAACCAACATATTCGACGTTTATTTGGTCGGCGAACCCGGGCGGTGGTAAAACCTAAGCATTATCGGTCCCGGGTATTGAGGCGGTAAAACTCGGCATGAATCCGGTCGTTTTCGGTTATGTTCGTTACGGTAAATGTGCTAAAAGAAACAAAAAAAAAATATGTATAAAAATAGAGGTTGACCAATGGGTAGACGTCGGTCGGTCAACTCAGAGGCTGGTAAAACCCAAGCGTTGTCGGTTCAGGGCATTGAGGTTGTGAGTCTATGCGAATTCGGTAGGTTTCCTTCACGTTCGTTACCGTACCAAAATTAAAGCAAACAAAAAAAACACAAAGTTGACGTTCGGCCGGCGAATTCGGTTAGTTTCTATCACGCTCGTTACCTTATCAGAAATAAAACAAACAAAAAAAACACAAAATTGACGTTCGGTTGGCTTCCGCAATGTTCATTACGGTACTGTAACTAAAAACTGACAACAAAAACCCAAATGACAAGGACTAATTTGGTGCCGCCAAGTGGTCCAATCAGGACTTAACGGCACCAAAGTCCTTAATTATTATATAGTAGTAATGTAAACTCCTACGAAAATTAATAAATTGCATAACTTACATACTTAACCATTTAGTTAAGTAAAGTTTATTTTTAATCATATGAAAAATATAGCTGATTTGTTTGGCCCTTTTAATAAAACTGGCTGTAAAGTTGAGCAAAACTAGAGAGGGTAGAAAAGTTTTCTTAAATTTAACTTGCTTAAAGATGTTAAATACTTTGTTAAGCTCTTTTCGCATCTTGATAACAGTAAATCCAACAAGTAAAGAGTTTCATGGTTAAAGCTGACATAGCTGATTATAGAGATTCAAGTGAATGTTAACTAATTCACTTTCACTCTAGTCCTCTCCCGGATCCTTCGATCGAGAGTATTCTACATTAATTGTTTCCCTAAATGGTATGGATCACCAAGCACAGCGTCTCACAACTCAGTAAGCAAAGGTGATGATCACCTTCTTCAAAACACTATATCAAGATCGTATGTCTTTACAAGTCTTCAAACAGTCATCGTGCCAAGTTAGTGAACTCACTCAAACAATATATCAAGATATTGTATCCTCACAATAATTGTAACACTATGTCAATTAATTGTATATGTATATATAACCATAATTATCATTAAAATTTAATCCAAACAACAATAATTAGAATGCCTAATCCCCAAAATCTATTTTTTTTTGGCCATCTTCACTATTCCTATTTAAGTGGAATTATAATTTATGAGTTTATATGAAAAAAGGTGTGGAATTAAATTAAAAAGGTAAATATAACAATGTAGGTTAAAATTGGCAGCGGGCAAAAGTATAGAAGTATAAAACCAAGGTTGGAAATTGGATGAGAGATGGTAGTTGGGTCACTAAATTCAAAGAATGGGCATAATGTAATATAGTTTATTATTATTGTTATAATTTAAATTTTATATACGAAATACCTTTGGTTGAAGTTAAGTATACGTTAAAAAAATTTATTTATGGAGTAGAGTGGAGTGTATGGATGAGCTACACTGTAGTGGTTATTAAGACATGGGAGTTTCAAAGCGGAGGTTATGAGTTTGAACCTTGGTCACTACACTAGTTTTCCTATGCCAATGAGTTTTTGTCTAACTAGCATTTTAAGGAAAAGTGAAGATTTGGGACTTTGGGTTATAGGCCGTAAGGTCTTAAATTTGAATTTGATCCAACCAGGTTTTATTATAGTGGGCTTTCGGGCAACAATTTACCCCAACGCAGGAGATAGTTGACTTGAGCTACCCAGCGCTGTCTGCGATCATGAGCATATGACTATATGAGGTCGTCTTTTGCCATTAGCCCCCCCCCCCCCCCACCCACCCACCGATGTTTGAATTTTAGTAATAAGTATGTATTTTAGTTGATGAGCAAATGATATTGGGTACTTTCGGTACAAATCAAGCACCCACTTTTTAAGGTTCCAGACGTACGATAACCATTTTGGTAATTTTCGATATCAATATCTTTAATACTGCTATTTTCGATACCAATATCGGTACCGAGCTCATCCCTACTATAAAGACGAGGACCGCAAGCTACTCTAAAATGCAAATATTCTTACAATTGAACCGCTCCTAGTTTTCAGTTCACTCATCCACACTATTGAGTTTTGATATTGAAAGATTCCTTTATTTGACTTTCATTCAAAATCTTTATTCTTCAAAGTACGACTTTGTTTATTAAATTTTTCTTACGATATTGATGATTTGTATCTAATAAAGAAACGAAGCCAATAATACCTTCGTTTGTCACTTGATGATTATTGTGTCTCCAGTCCAATAAAAACAATACGTGTTTATTGGAAACAATTAAAAGAATATATTTTAAACAAATAAATTCCAACCACATGTACAATATCATTTATAAGGTCAACTCAAATCTTTATAACCTTATTTTTTTGCTTTTATAAATTTACAACTAGATGTATTGAGTAAACCTTTTAAATCATGGAGTTGACAAATCTTTGTATATAATCTTAGCTATAAAACAGACTATTGATTGCATGGTGCCAATGTGATAAATAGAATGAGGGAATTAACATGTGATCATTCAGTGTTTTAAAAACCGATTCAAACCGGTCGATATTACCGATTGTACTAGCTACCGAAGACATAACCGATACGATAGAGTCCGGTCTAATTAAAGGGTGGTGTAGTTTTCGAACAGCTAGAAAATTTACTGTTAGCGATGCATAGTGATAAACTGGTTTATACATATGTTCAGTTTTGAGTTTTAATTTTTCTGCTCATTTTTTATGTAATCTTAAACAAATCCAACTAAACTAAAAAGACACTAACGACACTATAATCATAGCACACTACGCTCTTGTTTCCCCCATAAAACTAAGATGAGGAAGATAATTATGAGTAAATTAGTTGTAATTAGTCTTGTAATTGTAAACTAAAACTATCAAGCTATCTATGATTTAATTAAGCGATTATCAAATTATTTTCGGCCAAAATGAACTTGCCAACCAGTTTTCGATTACAATAAACAAATGAAAGAGACAAGTTTTGGTTTTTATCCAGGACAAATGTATGACCACAAAATTTAAAAATAAATAAATAAATAAAATGTTAATAATTCATGGTGGTGAAGTACAATTGGGTCAATTTTGTTTGCAAGTGAGATGTGGACACAAGTCTTAAAACAGTCTAAGAAATACTCCTAAAGCGAATATCTAGAAGTTTTTAGCCGTATTTATCCCCTCAATTAAACCACATTTACATAATTTACATGAAAATTTGACGCAGTAGAGCAACTCTGATAACGCTCTTAATTTCTTTTTCATGTTTACACTGCTAGAAATGATCGTACGAGTTTCTCATACCTTTAACAGTATTAATCTGTAGATGTTATCCTCGCGTATTTCTTTTTCTCTTTCTCTTTCATATCAGCTATCAGAAATGAGGCATCAACATATGAGACCAGTATTGAAAATACTTTATTTTTCTTTAAGATGATATCATTTTCATTTACTTGCATTTTATTGATTTTTTACTTTATTTTTCTTTAAGATAATATCATTTTAACTCGATTCTAGTTTTATCGTACCAAAATACGATAAATACATTATACAAGTATACAACATATTTACCTAGTTCTGGTGTTCTTTATTCTGATTCTTTTTTTGTATTTAAGTTATGATAGATTTAATATGCTACGCCTTTTCTTTAATGTTTTACGTAATTCTTCCTTTTAAATTTATTTCTTTTTTAATACAAACAAACCTCTAGAGACCACTGGGTCATTTTTGTTTTTATTAATTTTATTGGATTTCTTTCAAAGTTGCAATCTAGAAACGATCAAACAGATAGAGAACACAAGAAAAGACAAAATGATAAACATCTTGCTACATGGCATATAAATGTTCCTTTAATTTTACTTATAAGTTATATCAATTTCGTGCATTTACGTTTCAGTTTTGTAGTTTTTTTTCTTTCGGTAACCACGACTTTCGTTTTTTTTGTGTTTAACCAACCGTACTCTTCAATTTAAAGAGCATCATTGTTCCATTCTGGTCAGACTATGTTGTCTTAACCGGCCCACGCTAGCTTTAGAGTTTGGCTTGAACATTCTCCCAAGAAACCATACCGTCGGCTATCATTTGACAGTCATTGTGTCGTCACAAGAGCAGAACACTTTGGAGTAACACACGGTGGGATGAAAACCCGGTGGGCTCGGTATCCAAGCTGATCTCGCAATGCCTAGCTCAATTCCTTCATTTTCACTATTCACCCAAAGTGACACAAGTGAGGATTAAACTTGGGTCTCCACTGGAGAACCCCAAGCCTTCCTATCGCTAGGTCAAAAGTGAGGGATGCTTCGTTTGCGTAGTTAAAATATAAAAACAAAACAAGAGAAGTAGAAATTAATAATAATAATAATAACAACAATAATAATAATAATTTTCCTTGTGTTTTATTTCAAATAAAAGCAACGCACGATTACACATCGTCCATCTTGAGTCCGGTCAACATTTACGAAGGTGTGTATCCACATCATATGCATATACATATCATGAGCAGAGGTAACTAGTAAGCATTTACGAATCTAGAATAAAATTTTAAAGATATCTTAAAAGACATGTTTACAGTACCTAAAGAACTAAGAGCATAATAATATATTTGCTAAAGGGTATACAATACATAAACGAAGACAAAAAAAAATTGTTGCACTAATTCCACATTTTGTCAACAAAGTTAAGAGGTAACCTGGATTACATCTACGCCCTAAGAAGATCCACCGTATACATAGGCTACGACATCAAACCTTGAATTGTGATCTTTAGGGAATAGAATGGAATAATATGTGCTTAAATAAGCCGCCTATACTTTTATTTATAGTCCTTATGTCTCAAGACGGGTGGCTACTCATGAAAACGTGTACTCTTTCAAAATAACTAGAATGAAGGTGTTGGAAAAGTAGGTCCGCGTAGGGTTGATAAAATAACTCAAGCTCGGCGGGTATTAGGGGTGGGTATGAGGTTAATTTTGAAAAATTTTCGCGGGTACGTGCCAAATATGAGATTTGCTGATACCCGGCCTGATTACCCGAAAACACATACCCGTTTACACTAACTATATACCCGAATTATAAACTCGAGAATTTATAATTATTAATTTTATTTTTCTTTAACATTTGTCTAATAACTCTTCATTTTTGTAGGTTCATTATACAAAGAAAAAAAATATTTTGTATTTAATATATGTATTTAAAAAATAGACAAAATGGCAAAAGACGTCCTTTACGTTTGACCTGATTTTTATTACATTAGACGTCCTTTAATGAAAGAAATAGCAAAAGGCATAATTCATGTTTCAAATTTGTTACACGTTACGTCCTTTGTCACTCACCCAGTTAGTTTTAGTTAGTTTTTTTTGTTAAATCTGGTAATGTGCCTTGCACATGAGGGTATTTTTGTAATTTTATATATAAATTATTTTATATTAAAACTAACAAATACTCCCCCCCCCCCCTCTCCTTCTCTCATGTGCATCCACTATCACCACCCACCTTCTTCTTTCAACATCCAAAACCGCCACCACCTGGTGCCGACTGCCATCGCTACCCACCACCTACCGCCGCCGCCACCTGTTTACTCTCTCTAGGTCAACTCTCACCCTATCTGCAACTAACAATCACCAGTTCCGGCCAACAGCGCGGAACCGACGACCATCAAGCACCACCCCACACCATATACGACAGCAACCACCACAGCTTGAACCTATAAGCTTTGTACCAGAGGATTTCAGGTTATACGAGCACGGTTAGATAATACAGTGGCCGAAATTGCAAGTCTTCTGTTCAACGACATCCCCACAGTTTCTCTCTCCGGCGACCACAAATAGCAATCCAGTTAGCGATCTTCTGTTCGGCGCCATCGCTATTGCATCTCTTTCTTTAGAAAAACCCTAAATTTCAGATCTCTTTATCTCCAACCCACGCTTCTAGGGTTTCGAAATCTAGGGTTTGTGGATGAAACATGTTTGTGTTTTTGGCCAATCTTTATCTTGTGGGTTTTACTAATGGGCAGGTGATGGTGCCGAATTTGGTGAAATAACTGAAACTTTGTAGTTGAATTTGTGGTAGCAGATTATAAATGCCACAGATGCTTCAAAATTTGGGGATGCTAACAATTTATAGATCTTAATTGTGGTATGATTTAGCTGACCAGTTTCTTCCCCAAATCTTGATGTTGGTGGCGAATCATGCAGTGGCGGCGGTCGGCAGCAGGTGGTGGTGGGTAGTGGTGGCAGTCGGCAACAGGTGGTGGCGGTTTTGGATGTTGAAAGAAGAAGGTGGGTGATGATGGTGGATGCACATGACAGAAGGAGGGGGGGGGGGGGTATTTGTTTAGTTTTAATATAAACTAATTTATATATAAAATTACAAAATACCCTCATGTGCAAGGCACATGACCAGATTTAACAAAAAACTTTAACTGGGTTAGTGACAAATGACGTAAAGTGAAGCAAATTTGAAATATGAATTATGTCTTTTGCTATTTATTTCATTAAATGACGTCTAATGAAAATCAGATCAAACATAAAGGACATCTTTTGTCATTTTATCTAAAAAATATTATTTATATTTTATCTATTATCAAGTTTATATATAAAGTTAAATGAAAATTTAAGTAATATTATTTATTTATGATAACGTTTATATACACGCAAAATGTTAAAAAAGATATGCTTGGAAATCCTAAAAGGAAATTTTTTAACAAACTAACGGGTTATTACCCAAAACATACCCGTCGGGTAATGGGTCAGGTATGTGACTGAATTTTACAACCGGGTATGGGTATGAGATTAGCAACACTCGGCCCGAATCCGGTCCATTACCATCCCTGGATCCATGTCTAAGTGTTGAGGTTTCAAGTCTCATGGTATACCAAAAACGGATTAAAGAGTGTGTGGGTTAGTGGTTTTAAAAAGATAACCAGCGTTGTCAAAATCATTTATTAAACGTTGGTCAATGACGCTTTGGTGTTGAAAATACCCAAAAAAAACTCTCTTGCTTTGTACACGTCGAAATGCTTCATTTTTGTGCACGTGGAGTTAGCCAACGTCTTGTTGGGGCACACAAACTCGTTGTTTCCTTTTGCTATTGCAACTATGAATTTGATGGCAAACAACCATCGACTAACGGTGGACCGAACGCTGATCATTTTTTTTCTTAATTCTTGAGCTTGGAATAATCCAATTTGACTATATATTTAGGATTCATTATTAAGGTTATGAATTTTATGACTTTTGATAAATACTATATCCAAAAGTATGAACGCCATAGGGGTTAAGTCAGCGTACCACGGCTATATAATTTGTTGTATGTGATTATGTCTTTGGTGTATATATCTTCATTTGATAAAAATGGTTACACAGTTTTGATTGCATAACTTTGTTCTTCTCGGCCGTGGACTTTTCTTTCATTTATTTTTAAATACACTGGTTTCCGTTCTTTTCGACTACTGGCATTATAAGGAATAAACTTCAAACTTATCACTAGCATAAGGTCTGTATAGGACTGGTGCTGAATCCCTAAATCATCCCTACATATTGATAGAATAGTTACTCGAAATTTCCCAACAAATGTCATAGAACACTCAAGTCTCAAGCCCACAAAAATTATCTGCAAACAATTTAGTGGCATGTGTAACAATTCTATGAGCCTGACTTATTTCTTTTTCAGATTCTCTTAATTTGTATTTCACCATTCATACTATATAAATTTATAACTTGCAAAATTAAACAAACAATTTTTATTAAATATATTATTTATTCGATCCATTTAATATACAAACTTATAACCTAGTGTGTTTATACCTAAAATTCGTACTAAAAAATAGATTACCAACTAAAACTAATTAAAAACATTCGTTAATAATTAAGAAAACGTAAAAATTAAGAAATATAAATTCCGAATTATCGTCGAGTGATCGAACAATGCAAATACTTTTCACCAGATTAAGCAGTCCAAACGCTAGTCAAAGACGTCTACAAGAACAAAAAATATTTTCTTCAGAAAAAACACTTTCCACGCTTGTTATATATGCATTCATATAACCGTACTAAGTTAGGGAAAGTCAATTTAAAATTAATGCTTTGTTTTTTTTTTCTATTTATTTGGTCACTAGGTTATTGACATGTGCACGACATGGACGGAAATATAGAAATCGTCAAGTAAGCACATATATAAATTCAAACAAATTATTTTTAATATATTTTTTGAGACAACAACATAATTTTTAATTACAATTCATATTCATACGCAAACAAAGTACTGAAATACATAAACTTACAAAGAATGACTTTGCATAGTAAAATGTTTATGAAAAAATTTAAAACATAAACTTTAAAAAATAATATTAACATAAAAAAAAACTTCACTAATATTAATATGGAAAGCAAGCAAATAAAAAAATAAGCATTCGGGAAAGATTTCCGATAAGCATCCAGAATGATTCGAGCTTTTTTTCTTCCTAGACCGGGAACACAATTGATGACATTAACATTCATACACAATCTAACAAGCATAGTGACTAACTAACTACGAAAACTATTTTTTACATTTGAATACGTGAAAAGTCTTGCACCCTAATAAACTAAAGCACGTCCAAAGCGCATTTAAGAAACAGAACCAAATCGAAATCTTTTTAAAACGACATGTTTTGACCAGAATCAAACCGTTACGTTTTGAGAATGACCCATTTTAACCCGATTGAAATCGATATCTTCTAAAATTGACCCGTTATGACCAGAACCAAATCGATATGATTTTAAAAATACCCGTTAAAACCCGACCGAAATCATAGAAGCTGCCTTGGTGGATGATGGGTTTCATCCCCAAGCCATACTCAATGAGTACCGAAAATACCTTTTTATATTGACTCGTTGCCATGACTAAACTGATGCCCTTTTAAAATGACTCATTTTGACCATACCAAAGCAAATTGAAACATTTCTAAAATGACCCATTTTCATAAATGAAAATTGAAATAACACACTTGAAGACTAAGAAAAAAAATGAAGAACACTAGAATTATGATATAATTAGGAGTAGTTAAGTGTTGCTTGTAATTTGTACACAGTTAGCCGTGCCCAGCTGAAAAGATGCATCACAATCAATTCCGAAAGAAACAGGATTCAGGTGAATTTCTAGCCCCTTTTCTCCGTTATGTTTTTCAAGGCTGTGTGCATACTCATATATGTTCAAGTTATACACCTAACCTAGGTGATAAGTGTATGCTATATGAATGTCTTTGAATGATATATGATTGATGTTGAAATGACGAATGAATGTAGAAAGGATTAGAAGTACACTGATAAGCGTATATGAATATATGTGTATCTAAAGTATGGTCGTATGGTTATTCGACGCAAAAAAAGGGAACCGGACCCTAATAATATCCGAGGTAGACGTATGGTTGTATGGTTATTCGATTATAAGGGAACCGGACCCTAATAACATCCTAGGTAGAAAAGGATCAGGCCCTAATAATATTCGAGGTAAAAAGGAACCGAGCCCAAATAATATCCGTGATAGAAAGGAACCGGGCCCTAATAATTTCCGAGGTAGAAGGCAACCAGGCCCTAATAATATCCGAGGTAGAAGGGAACTGAGCCCTAACAATACTCGAGGAAGTAGGGCGAAATCTCTTTATAATGTAGAGATAGTATGTATGAAATAAATGAGTTAAAACATGAAAGTATGAAAATACGGAACAATGAACAAATGTATGTACGCAAGTATGTATGAAAGAAGATGAACATGTTATGTATGTAATATGTATCTCTGGATACGTGTAAGTAAGTATGTGAATTTAATGTATGATTGCCAGATTAACTAGAACTCACTCAGCGTAGCTGACTTTTAGTATGCACACATGCAAATAGGTTAAAGCAACTGGCTTGAAGGAGACACGTGGCATTGAACTGAAAAAGCTAGCACCTTGAAAAGAATATTATGATGTTATTTTATGACGTTATGTTATGACAGTTTGGATGTTTAAGACATGGACTTGTGTTTTGTAATATATTGGTTGAAGTTTTAATTATTACGCGAAAGTTTTGATTAACTCTGATATTTAAAACTGTGTTTATGAGTAAATCCAACACCTAATGTAGGACACTGGGAACGGAGCCTTACATAAATATAATATTTATTTAGTTATTTGGTATGGTTTCATAGAAACCTAAAAAGTTTCAATAATAACTGTTGTTAACCAACATTTTTTTTTATTTCTTGGTAACAAATGTAAAAAAGTAGAAAAAAATTTTTAAAATACGTTGATGACGAAGTTACATACATGTAACTCAAGATATTACATATATATACTTGTATACGAGGTACACAAATGTAGCGTACAAGTTACATATATGTAACCTTTTGAGCTACATATTTTTAAAAATTTATAATTTTCTTTTAATCATTTTTGCGCTTTTAATCTTATAATAATAAAAGAAATGAAAAGAATGTTTTTTTTAAATTAATTGATTATTAATTGTTTTCTCGATTTTCTTATAACCTTTTGATTTTATAATAAACCCTTTCCTATATATATAACATTAAAAATACTAATCTAGGTTACATTTGCATAAATGGACAGGCTGAGTAAAACTCACCATTGCTTTATTATAAACACTAGCTTAGAGCCTGTAGATTACATGGGACGAAAAATATAAATAAAAGATTCTTACATCTTTCTTTACATACTATATTTGGAAAATGTGTTACATGTACTAACAATTTTAAGAAAAAAAATATACATTAATTATTATTTAATGTAATTTGAATTCCATTTCTATTTGGTCGGGAAAAGAAGTTACATAATTAGATTTTAGAGTAGGAGATTGTTTAGAATAATTTGTTTTATTAGTATAACTAGGTTGGTACCCGTATAGAACACGGGGTAAAATAAATAAATTTACTTAAATAATAACACAATGTAAAATATAAAAGTATGTTCAACATATATAAAGATATAACATATGTTAGAATAAGTTACACAATTCACAATATACAATATGGAAATAAAAGGTCAAAAATTCGTAAATTTCTAAATATTTCTTTGAATACAATATTTGTATTTTATTTGTAACTTTATCCTTCATATTAAAATTAGTAGTTTCGTTTTGTTTTTTGTTTCAACTCTAGGTAACGGAACACATAACTGACCATGTGTTAAATAAGATTGTCTCAAAAACATACAAGCCATCTAAAACGATTGGTCTTAGCTTTTATTAATCTTCATTGCAAAATAAACATAAAGGGAAAATTTCCTTTTTTGAAATTTAAAATTAATTATTTTTATCTAAAGAAATGTGAAAATTCGTTAGTTATAAAAGCATAATATTAATAACTAATATAATATATTTATATAAAACAAAATAATATATTTATTTTGCTACTAGATTTTTTAAACCAAGAAATAATTATAAAAAACGAAAATAATAGATTAAAAAGAAAAAAAATAAAAGATAAAACTATTAATAAGAAAAATAAATACATATTTAATATGAGAGACGTGAGAAAATTTTGTTAGAATGACTTATGTGTGATGACATATGACATTAAAAAACCCATGTTCTAGGTTAGAATAAATAAATATATTTAAATAATAACACAATGTGAAATACAAAAATATGTTTAAAAGATATAAAGATATAATATATGATAAAATAAATTACACATTACACAATATGGTAACAAGGTTATTGAAAATTCGTAAATCTCTAATATTTTTTCTTGTATAAAATATTTATAATTTTAACCTCCATATCAAAATTAGTAGTTTCATTTTGTTTTTACTTTAACTTTAGATAATGAAACACATAACTTACCATTTGTTAAAACATGTTATCTCAAAAACAAATCAACCATCTATAATGATTGATCTTAACTTTTATTAACGAACGAACATGAACAAGGTCTTGTTCGTGTTCGTTCGGTTCGTTTACAGCCCTAAGCATAGCACAAAAAGCGGCTAAACCTATTATGTTTTGGTAATAGATTATATGATTACCAGAAGCAACAAAATATTTTCTGCTATATCCACAATGCAAATCATTTGCGTAGTCATCTTACTAAAGCTATGATATCAAATCAAATTTTAACAATGTAGATAACATAACATAAAGAACATAAAATTTGTACAAGACATCGATTTTCAAGAAAATCTTGGAGGAAAAAATAAAAGTTTACTCGTAGTGAAAATTCTCAATTCTTTTCACGAAAATTATGAACAAATTTTGATAAACTGAATATTTTTTTTTAAAGTTCTAAAAATGCAAGTATTTGTATTTGTATTTGTATATGTAATATATATGTGCATAATCACTTGGTGTGTTGAAAGCTGAAAACCTGGTAACACAGTCAACAATCAACCCACTTTGAATAATACAAGTAAAAAAAAGTCAATACCCAATGCACAAAGCATATATTTTACATGAAACCAGTAACAATAAATAACACAGAGCATATATTAACATGAAAACAGTAACAATGAAAGACACAAAACATTTATTAACATGAAAACAGTAACAATGAAAGACACAAAGTAAGCATCACCATTCTATTATCAGACCAACTTCAACATTCAAATGTTTTACTAACACTGACCAGATATCAAATTTGGTGGACCTCAACACCCTTCCTACTTGCTATTTTCAGACATAGGTGCCCAGATCCACCATAACACTATTTTCTCACACATATCATTCAAACTAAAACCCTAAAAAAAAAGTTAATATCTAAACCATCAAGTCTAAATGGGTCTTTTTACAACCTAAAACCCTAATTCTTACCCAGCTTAAACATCTTGGAAACCACCCGACCGGACCCGTCTCTTGCGGGTTCAAACAACACAGGCAAGTCCTCATCCAATCCACCAGTAAAATCCATTGTCTTGTAGAAGTTTCTAATAGCCTTCTTGCCCTAAAAATTAAAACCACATGTACTTCAATTTTTTTTATTAAAAAACAAATCAATTTAAAACAATACCTGAATCTTGGCCTTAGAAATCTGAGCAACCTTTGGACTATCGAACAAGGCCCAACGTTTACCATCAAATGCTTCCTTAAACCTCAAAGCAGCTTTCGGGCTCGTAAAGTTAACAAACGCAAACCCGGCATTTAATCGACTCCTATCAAACACACATTTAAACAACACAAACCAAAAATTATAATTTATAACTTAAAATTAAAATGTTAATTATTAATAAATCAACTCACTTGAAATCAATCGGAAGATAGAGATAATCATAAGCAGAAACAAAATCAGTCTCGTTCATAAACTTTTTGCAATGATTATCTAATGTGATGATCAACAAATCCCTCCTGCATTAATAATTAATCATTAAATTAAATGTTGATAAAAAGTTGCATTTATTTATTTTTATTGTAATGAATAAATAAATAAATGTTGGATAATAATAATAATAATAATAATAATAATAAAAATATAAACATATATACGTGTATCTGTGGGGTATGTTTTTAATCATCACCGACGTGGTTTTATGATCCATGGGCAGCAGCTGGTGATAGCCGCCGGTTCGGTTCTTCCAGCGTTTCCGGGTTCGTTGAAACCCTGCTTCTGGTTTTTCGATGAGATTGGGTTTTTGCTTTGGCTTTGGCTGCCATTGGAGAATGGGTTTTGGAAGTGGTCTCCGGCGGTTATGACGGGAGGATGGAATGCGTGGTCCACATGGAACAGGTGATAAGACCTTAGGACGAGTGTGGAAATTGGGATTGTTTGGCTGATAGAACGGTGGGAGTTTGTGGTTGGGTGGAGCAAATGGGTTAAGGGTGGTGGTCGCCATTGATGAAGCTTCAAGTAAAAAATGGGGTTTTTTGAATGTAGAGAGAGAGAGAGAGAGAGTGTGTGTGTTAATGATGGGAAGGATTGTGCCGGCGGCACAGGCACATGATGTCCCTACAAGGATACGCCATACGTACGTACGAATACTTTCACTTTTATTTAATAGCTACGAAACGAAATGTTAATTTGCTCAAAAATGGATTCAAAAGGAGGTGAAGGTTTATGTTACGAAAGTTTGCGGTTCAAAATACGATTAGCAAAAGGGTTTAATAAAATGGGGTATCGTATAATGTTAATCATGTTCATGCGATTCACAAAGACGATGATATATGAGAAAGTCTTGGAGGAAAAACAAGTTTAATTGGATTTAAAACAAAGAATATTCAATTACTCTTGTGGAATAATTGGTCTAGTTTTAACATAAATTTGTGATGTCTTGGATTTATCTTATAAGTTACCTGTTTTGATGTTTTCTTTTTATTGGTAAAAAAACTTGTGCTTTGCCTATTCAATCCACCGTATTCCAGATAATCAGTAGGGTAAAATATAATATAAGGGTTTTTAACATATTCACATTTATCAATTACATATACCTCAACCCAGAAAAAAAAAACAATTACATTTTTCATGTTTTTATATTAAATTACTCATTTACCGCTCTTACATTTCAACCCACAAGCCTAGGTTTAAAGCTAAATGACGCCTCTTCCTTGTTCAACTTTGAGAACCAAACGATGCAAGTTCTTCGACGCCTCAGCTCTTCTTTTAACAATGTGCATGTCAACTCCGGGTGATTCGCATCGTATTGGGTTTAATTCTTCTAGTGTGTTTCATTTTATAGGGTTTCGTTTCCCTATTGTAAGTCTCTCGTTAGTATTTCAATTGTGTGCTAGAGTTTCGTTTAGTTGGTTAGTTTACATAATAATGTAAGAAAATGTATAACTAAGCGTTGAATTTTAAAGCAGAGTTCATATTATTATGGGATTTAAACTTTTGTGAACTTCATTGCCACTTCTTCATCTTAAATATATATAAACGAAACATCCATATTTTCTTTCAAGCCATCAGATTACTTTATTTGTAAATGGTGATTTCTCATTCATTTGACCCAAATTCACAGGTATGGGTCTCACCAAATCCAGTTAGCCATTAAACGGGTTATAATATCTCATTATATTAATAATAAAAAATTATCTCACCAAATATTTGATAGAAAATCCTATAAAACAAGGATATATTAAAAATTAACATCCGTTTTTTTTTTAAATATATTATTTATAATTATGAAACAATTTTATATAGTAAAAAAATAAGCGGGTAATGGGTCTCATAAAACCCAGATAACTTTTAAACGGGTTATAACATCTTATTTATTTGTGAAACCCTTTTATCATCAAAACTTAAGTATATTAACTTCCTTACAATAAATAAAATTAAAATACAAAAAAATATATAAATATTAGAATCATAAAATATAAAACAAACCTCGTAGTCAAACCTTAATTTAATTTCTCAATATGGATTTAGTTACATTCGTGATTCTTTTTCCTTTTAAGTTTAACTTAAATGAAAAGTTTCACAAAATAATATCCAAATTATAACTAATGAACCTAAACGAATAAATATAAAAATTAAATAGATACTTCATTTAACGTTTTATTAAAAAAATGTACATAACCCAACATAAATTAATTAAAATAAGTTCAAGTACATTATTAACTTTTTGCAATAAATAAACTAAAATCCAAAAAAAATACATTCACAATGTTAGAAACGAAAACAATCCCTGTAATACGAAAGATGATAAAAACTAGTAATATTCAAATAAGATTATACAGGACATCGTTGTAGAATTTGATTGTATTGTAAAATTTATGTTCATATTAGTGGGGGATTTTTAAGTGCTTTTACAAATTCGAATCATCATCTGTTTGGATTTGGGATAAACAAAGGCTAGATTGAACTGGTCTAAACCATCATATTCATATATATTTGGTTTACTGATGCACGCATCTTTTTAGCCATTTATTAGCCTATAATGTTTTGGTAATAGGTTATATGATCACCCAAACCGATACACTATTTTCTCTTCTCTCTATTATGCAAATCATTTGCGTAGTCATCTTACTAAAGCTATGATATCAATCGAATTTTAACAGCATAAAAATAACATAAATAAGAACATTAAAATGCATAAGAACATAAAAAGTATAGATATGATAATAAAAAATTTAAAAGATATGTAGGATAAGCTGAACCCGATACCCGTATTTTCTTTATGTCAGAAACCTTATCCACAAAGGAACTAGTAAAATGGTTAACTCATTTTAAACGCAAAAATAGACAAACTTAACCCCATGTGTTAGAAATATTTTTTATAAAATATAAATATTTAGAAAACATAATGTCATCTTTTGACAGAGTATTGTTATCATTTGTATAAAATTTCTAAAAAGTAAAAACTTT
Organism: Bidens hawaiensis; assembly: GCF_021521415.1. Lineage (NCBI taxonomy): Eukaryota > Viridiplantae > Streptophyta > Magnoliopsida > Asterales > Asteraceae > Bidens > Bidens hawaiensis. Next base: position 269,116 of record NW_027491820.1, on the reverse strand, counting down.
TTTTCTAAATTACGTTCTAAAAATGGATGTTTGTTGGATGTAGTATATATGTGCACCAGTCACTAACTGGTATACGTGTTGATAGCTAAAAACCTGGTAACATAGCCAACAAGTCAACACACTTTGAAAATAGCAACTCAAAATAAGTCAAAACACTATACGCGAAGCATACATTTACATGGAAACAGTATCAATGAAAGACACAAAGCATGTATTTACATAAAAACAGTAACAGTAAAATTATAAATGTGAACATTTATTATATTTTAGTTAATTCTTATAATTTTTTCCCTCCAAAACTAATATATGTAATAAATCAATAATGATCCATTTTCCTTTCACACTATATTTATATAATATCTATATATTTTTGTAAATATAAATATTAGCATATTATTTTACTATATATTTCAAAATACTTGATGGATTTCAAAAATCAAAAGCACATCATGTTTCTCAATTGAAAATTGTTTCGAGTTTTTTGTGGAAATTAAATTTGATTTTATGGGTCAAAAGTTGGTAAATAGATTGTTTGATACAAGTTAACTGCATTTAGGTGAAAATTTGTTACGGGTCAAAAATGAAAATTTTGAGTATTTTTAAAAGTTTGAGAATGCAAAATAGATTTATCGTCAAATTTGTTATGGTTCAAAATGTTGACTTTAAAATGTCAAAAGTATGAAAGCTTGAATTTTAAACATGATTCGGTTTCAAATTTATTTTTATGGCATTTTTTGAAATAATCAAAAGGTTCGGGATCTGGCAAACTGACTATTTTTCCCTCAACTATTAAAATGTAAGAAAATATTGCGAACACTTTCGACATGCCACCCTCATGCCTATCAATGCTTCTAATTTTTATCATATTTGAAATATTTATGTCAACATTAATTTTTCTTTCAATGGTGATCAGGATGTTGTATGGGAATCATGTCATGGAAAACTATGCTCAGATGAAACAAAATATTCACAAAATTGGATGGTTAACATGTTATTTTTTGTTGTCATTATGACAAAGTCGAGAAGCCATCTGAAACTTATCAAAATTTTTTTCATGGTGTAGCTCAAAAAAACATAGCTATTTAAAACATCCAATATTACAATTTAATGTTCTATTTTCCTTTAATAAATGGTAAATTGATAAATATATCAATAAAAGTAACGTTCCTTTTGTATTTAGGCTGAGTGGTTAGAACTACTATCGTATGAAAAGCTTTATTTCCGAAATTGGTTCATAACCAAAAGTCGTTCAATTATACATATATGGCATCGAGAATGAATTTTTCAATAGAAATAAATATTCTCGGATACGTTTTTGCACGAGCATTTTTTTATTAAGTTCATTTAAAAAAATAATTTTGTGATATAAATAAAATCAATTTATGTATGCATTGTATATATACAAGTATAGATGTAATACATTTTTTTTTCATATACGCTATGTAATTATTTGTTACTTATAATTTTATAATTTGAATTATCCCGTATGGCCGTGTGTGACACGGGCTCTAAAACTAATATTTACATAAAACAGAATAAATGAAAACATGAAAACATTTGTTATTCACCCGTGTTCAACAGGTCAGTTTTTAAAAAATTAGGTTTTGCAATTAAAAAGAGGTAACTGTGTAGCTTGTTGTCCGCTTGCCTTCTGTTTCAATGTACATTCAAACTAAAAAGTAATACCCTAGCTGAAAATCAGCATCTAAACTATAAAATCCAAATGGTTATTTTACCACCAAAGCAGCCTAATTCTTACCCAGTGTCAACCCGACCCATCCCGTCTCTTGCGGGCTCAAACAACACAGTCCAATCCACCAGTAAACTCCATTCTCTTGCAGTAGTTTATAATATCATTTTTGCCATATATATTAAAACCAAATAGTTAAACAAATGGCCGGACTTTAATTTCTTAATTTTAAAAATAAATCAATTTTACCTGAATCTTGGCCTAACAAATCTCAGCAAGTTTCGGACTATCAAACATGACCAGCGTTTACCATCAAACGCTTCTTTAAACATCAAAGCAGCTTTCGGGTTCGTAAAGTTAACAAACGTAAACCCGGCATTTTTACCATTCCTAACAACCAAAAACACACATTTAAATAACCGAAACCAAATACTATTATTTAAATTAAAATGTTAATGTTAATTGTTGATTAACAACGTCGTTACTTAAAATCTTGGCAGATAGAGATAATCATATGCCGAATAGAACTCACTCTCAGTCTCATTAATAAACTCCTCGTTAACAACTTTACAATGATTATCCAAAGCTCGAATCAATAACTCCTTCCTACAATCATTAAATTATTAATGTTCTCGAATAAATGAAAAGCTACATAAGAGAATGAAGATTGAAGAGCTTGTTGTAATAAATGTCGAATATAATTAAACATTTACATGCATTTATTGGGTATGTTTTTAGTCATGACCGACGTAGTTTCGGGTTCAATGGGCAAAAGCATTATAATTATTACTCGCGGTGGGTTTTTGTTTGTAGGGCCAATATTCTATATTGTTTTTAGGATTGCGTATGTTGTTTTAGTTTGGTTTTAGTCGGTGTATTACGTATTCGGTACGTTTATTTTGTAGGTTTATTATGTAAACTTTGGAGAAGCAGGGACCCTATTTCTCCAAATCTATAAAGAGTCACTTATCCATTTCTCCAAATCTATAACTCCAACTCCAACACTTTCACAACAACTATTGGAAATAAAAAAAGTTTTTTCCACCTCTCCTTTTTCTCTCTCTTATATATCCAAACTAAGATCGAAATCCGAGTGTCGTCGGTGATTTCTGCTAACCGACAACACGGATTGATCCGAGTCAAGTTGTGAGATCCATCTAGAAGACCTACATTGTTCAAAGTCACGGCGGTGAGAACGGGAGAACCTGGGCCCACGTGAGACTGAGAGATTGCTTGGAATGAATTGGGGGAGTGGATGGTACGGTGCGGTTGGGCCAAGGGGTTGAGGGTGCTGGTAGAGGTGTTCAAAAAAACCGGTTACGGAACCGGTTTGGGCGGTTAACCGAAAAACCGGTTTTTTAAAAACCGGTTTTTTTAAAAACCGGTTTGACCGGTTTACGTAACCGGTTTACGTATCGGTTATACTTTTTGGAGCCAAAACCGGTTTTATAACCGGTTATTAAAAAAACCGGTTTTTTTTAATAACCGGTTATTAAAAAACCGGTTAACCGGTTTTTAAAATAACCGGTTTATAGCCGTTATAAAAAAACCGGTTAACCGGTTTTTTAATAACCGGTTAACCGGTTAAACCGGTTTTCGAACGTTACCAAACGGCTTTATAGCCGTTTTTTTTTTTTGCCCGTTTTTTTAGCCGTTTTTTTGGTTTTTTTACCCCCACAAACATCTATATATAGTTTAGGTTGGGTATTGGTTAGATCACACTTGATTATACAACTCCAAAAGCTCTAAACGTTTATTTCATACGCGATTATAACTCCAAACGCTCTTCTTTCGTAGTCGTTTATTTCATACTCGAGTATACCACTCTTAATTCGTAGTCGATTATCATGGCCTCCCAAAGTGCTGCTTCATCGGTCAACATGGGTGCCTCGAACACGGGAGAAACCGTCGTTCGGGTCATCCCCACGAAACGAAACCAAGATATTTGGCAACATTTCGACCTATGCGAAATGTCTAACGGAACCCAAAAAGCTAGATGCAAACATTGTTTGAAGTTTTATAACAAAGAAGCAAACTCCAGTTTAAGAGCTCATGTAGAAAGGCCCTCTTGCAAGGTCTTGAAGGACGAATCCGGAAGTAGTTCGCAGCCGGAGATGACGAATCAAGGAACGGTGTTTACGTACGACCTTGAAGCGGTACGTCAACAGTTTGGCAACTTTGTGATTCAACAATCACTTCCTTTCAACCACTTCGACAACCCTCAATTCACGGAGATGATGCAAAAGTATGTTCAACCACGCTACCAACACGTAAGTCGTTCGACCCTTAGAAGAGATATGCTTAAAGCATGGAAAAACGCTAAATCCGAACTAATTTCATACTTTTCAAACTTACAAACTGGTGTGAACTTAACAACGGATGTGTGGTCGGTACCTAATGGTTCGCCCGACTCATACATTTGTGTGACGGCTCATTGGGTTGACCCCCGGTCGTGGCAAATGATGAAACGAACCGTTGCGTTTCAATTGTTTGATTACCCGCACACGGGTAGAAATATTTTTAAACTCTTGGATAAAGTCATTCGACAATACAAGATTGAAGATAAAATCTTTTCAATATCGTTTGATAACGCGTCCAACAATACGGCCGCGGTTGGCCATTTAAAATTAAAGTATAAACCTATTTGTGATGGAGCGTTTTTTCATAGCCGATGCATTGCACATATTATCAACTTGGCCGTGCAAGATGGGTTAAACGTGATCGAAACGCAAAGAAACAATTTTAAAAGAATGTTACGAGATGTTTTTAGCAACAATAAAACATTTTCAAGATACAAAAAATTTTGTGATGAAGCTAATTGTCAATGGTTGGGGCCCAATTGGGATTGTCCAACAAGATGGAACTCGACTTGTGATATGTTTGAGAAAGCCATCCAACAAAAAGAATCACTAGTTGCGTTTCATCAAATAATGTCAAGTAGGGGTAAATGTGCACCGTACGATCCTAGAAACTGGTTATTGATTGAGATCGTTACGGAGGTTCTTCAAATTTTTAAATCTTGCACAACTAGTTTATCCGGGGTTTACTATCCAACAAGCCCCATTGCTTTACCAAAAATTGCTGTCATGTGCACAAAGTTGACTGAAATTCATTGTAGGGGTGCACCTTATTTTGATATGGGTGCAAAAATGAAAGAAAAATTTATAAAATATTTTCAACAACTACCCGCTGTTTTGACCTGTGCGGCTGCGTTAAACCCTTGCATCAATGTTGGTGGTGTTGAAGCTTTAATAGAAAAAATTTGTGATGAGCTAGGGTTAAACGACGATCAAAACCCCTATTATAGCCAAACTTTAAAGAATGATTTCAACACCACATTGGCAAACATGTATGATGTTTACCTTACAAAACACGGGTCGTCTTCCCAAATTCATGACTCGTTAAGAGCTGTTGCCCAATCCCAATCCCAAACCGACCTTGAAATGGGGATGTACTACATGATTTGGGAAGACGCCGGTAAACGTCAAAGGGTAAACACCCCAAGCAGTGAACTTGGAAGGTATGGTGGTACCAACTTTGTGAAACACATGACTCCGGATGAATTTAGAAGTCTTGATTTGCTGGCTTGGTGGAGAGGTAAGGAGGATGAGTTTCCGATCCTCGCCGCCATGGCCAAAGATTTACTAACGGTCCAAGCTTCCACGGTAGCTTCGGAGTCTGCTTTTTCTGTTTCTGGCAGGGTTATATCGATTAGGAGGACTCGACTCACTCCAGCAGCTGTAGAGATGTCGATTTGCTACAAGGATTACTTGGACTCTTTAGACAGGGCACAACATCAACGCTCACTCGAGGGGGAAATGGAGTATGAGGCGGCCTTGTATGAAGACGAGGTCAATCAAGGACACATTCAACCAATGACCGATGAAGAAGCCGCGTACGACGATTACCTAAGGAATAGCTCGGGATCGGGTAGCGAAGAAAATGAGTAACAAACATCAACTTGTTAATGTAATCGTGTCTAAGCATTCTTTAATGTTTGTATTTTTGAGTTACGAATATGCGATAACGATTTAATGTTTGTATTTTTAATGTAAAAGCTATAAATGAAAGTTATGTGTTTTTAATCTTCCAAGCAAAGAATGCTAACAACGAAACCCTAAACCCTAAACCCTAAAGAAAAAAAAAAAAAAAAAAAAAAAAAAAAACCGGTTAACCGGTTAGACCGGTTATTAAAAACCGGTTATAAAAAACCGGTTTAATAACCGGTTCTAACCGGTTTTTAAACCGGTCCAAACCGGTTTGGCCGGTTTGAGTTTTCAGCAATAAAAACCGGTTAATCGAACCGGTTTTTTTCTGGATAAAAAAAACCGGTCCGGTTAATAACCGAACCGGTTTTTTCAAAAAAACCGATTTGTGCACCTCTAGGTGCTGGTGTTTTCCGCCATTGATGATGAATGAAGCTTATAAGGGGTTTTTTGGGCTAAGAGATTTCTGACCGGTTAAGTTGAGAGAGAGAGAGTGTGTTGTGATGTGGAAATGAATTAAATGCATGTACGGAGTGCCGGCGGCACGTTGCCCCCCTACAAGTAGAGATGGCCAAAAAAACCGGTTGGGGAACCGGTTTACCGGTTTTTACGAAAACCGGTTTTTTAAAAACCGGTTTGACCGGTTTAGAAACCGCCGGTTCGTCTTTCGGTTACAAGTTCTAGATCCAAAACCGGTTAACGAACCGGTTAATGGAAAAACCGGTTTTTTAATTAACCGGTTATGGAAAAACCGGTTAACCGGTTTATAAAAAAACCGGTTTATAACGGATATATGCCCGTTTTTTTTGTTTTTTGACCGTTTTTTTTTTTACCATTTTACCCCCACAAACATCTATATATAGTTTAGGTTGGGTATTGGTTAGATCACACTCGATTATACAACTCCAAACGCTCTAAACGTTTATTTCATACGCGATTATTTTGTTATCTCACGCTCAATTATACCACATTACCACTCCATACGCTCTTATTTCGTAGTCGTTTATTTCATACTCGAGTATACCACTCTTATTTCGTAGTCGATTATCATGGCCTCCCAAAGTGCTGCTTCATCCGTCAACATGGGTGCCTCGAACACGGGAGAAACGGTCGTTCGGGTCATCCCCACGAAACGAAACCATGATGTTTGGCAACATTTCGACCTATGCGAAATGTCTAACGGTAGCCAAAAAGCTCGATGCAAACATTGTTTGAAGTTTTATGGCAAAGATGCAAACTCCACTTTAAAAGCGCATGTACAAAGGCCCTTTTGCAAGGCCTTGAAGGACGAATCGGGAAGTAGTTCGCAGCCGGAGATGACGAATCAAGGAGCGGTGTTTACGTACGACGTTGAAGCGGTACGTCAACAGTTTTCAAACTTTGTGATTCAACAAACACTTCCTTTCAACCACTTCGACAACCCTCAATTCACGGAGATGATGCAAAACTATGTTCAACCACGCTACCAACACGTAAGTCGTTCGACCCTTAGAAGAGATTGTCTTAAAGCATGGAAAAACGCTAAATCCGAACTAATTTCATACTTTTCAAACTTACAAACTGGTGTAAACTTAACAACGGATGTGTGGTCAGTACCTCATGGTTCGCCCGACTCATACATTTGTGTGACGGCTCATTGGGTTGACCCCGAGTCGTGGCAAATGATGAAACGAACCGTTGCGTTTCAATTGTTTGATTACCCGCACACGGGTAGAAATATTTTTCAAATCTTGGATAAAGTCATTCGACAATACAAGATTGAACATAAAATCTTTTCAATTTCGTTTGATAACGCGTCCAACAATACGGCCGCGGTTGGCCATTTAAAATTAAAGTATAAACCTATTTGTGATGGAGCGTTTTTTCATAGCCGATGCATTGCACATATTATCAACTTGGCCGTGTAAGATGGGTTAAACGTGATCGAAACGCAAAGAAACAATTTTAAAAGAATGTTACGAGATGTTTTTAGCAACAATAAAACATTTTCAAGATACAAAAAATTTTGTGTAGAAGCTAATTGTCAATGGTTGGGGCCAAATTGGGATTGTCCAACAAGATGGAACTCGACTTGTAATATGTTTGAAAAAGCCATCCAACAAAAAGAATCATTAATTGCGTTTCATCAAATTTTGTCAAGTAGGGGTAAATGTGCACCGTACGATCCTAGAAACTGGTTATTGATTGAGATCGTTACGGAGGTCCTTCAAAATTTTAAATCTTGCACAACTAGTTTATCCGGGGTTTACTATCCAACAAGCCCCATTGCTTTACCAAAAATTGATGTCATGTGCACAAAGTTGAGTGAACTTCATTGTAGGGGTGCACCTTATTTTGATATGGGTGTAAAAATGAAAGAAAAATTTAGAAAATATTTTCAAGAACTACCCGCTGTTTTGACATGTGCTGCTGCGTTAAACCCTTGCATCAATGTTGGTGGTGTTGAAGCTTTAATAGAAAAAATTTGTGATGAGCTAGGGTTAAACGACGATCAAACCCCCTATTATAGCCAAACTTTAAAGAATGCTTTCAACATCACCTTGTCAAACATGTATGATGTCTACCTTACAAAATACGGGTCGTATTCCCAAATTCATGACTCGTTAAGAGCTGTTGCCCAATCCCAATCCCAAACCGACCTTGAAATGGGGATGTACTACATGATTTGGGAAGACGCCGGTAAACGTCAAAAGGTAAACACCCCAAGCAGTGAACTTGGAAGGTATGGTGGTACCAACTTTGTGAAACACATGACTCCGAATGAATTTAGAAGTCTTGATTTGCTGGCTTGGTGGAGAGGTAAGGAGGATGAGTTTCCGATCCTCGTCGCCATGGCCAAAGATTTACTAACGGACCAAGCTTCCACGGTAGCTTCGGAGTCTGCTTTTTCTGTTTCTGGCAGGGTTATATCGATTAGGAGGACTCGACTCACTGCACCAGCTATAGAGATGTCGATTTGCTACAAGGATTACTTGGACTCTTTAGATAGGGCACAACATCAACGCTCACTCGAGGGGGAAATGGAGTATGAAGCGGGCTTGTATGAAGACGAGGTCAATGAAGGACACACTCAACCAATGACCGATGAAGAAGCCACGTACGACGATTACCTAATAAATAGCTCGGGATCGGGTAGCGAAGAAAATTAGTTAAAGAAACAGCAAACATGGAGGCAAATCATGAGTAAGAAATAGCAAGTTGTTCATGTAATCGTGTCTAAGCATTCTTTTTCCTAATATGTGCTCTTATTTACTTGTTGATTTGGATTTTTCTAATTTAGTTAAAGAAACAGCAAACATGGAGGCAAATCATGAACAAACTGCGATTGGGAACAACAAGAGCATCTGCTAGTTCACGATTTAATGTTTGTATTTTTGAGTTAAATCATGAACAACAGTTATTGGCAGAGATTTCTTCAGTGTTAATGATTTAATGTTTGTATTTTTGAGTTACGAATATGCGATAACGATTTAATGTTTGTATTTTTAATGTAAAAACTATAAATGAAAGTTATGTGTTTTTAATCTTTGGTTTGTTGAAAACACATTCACCAACACACACTCATACTCATCTTCCAAGCAAAGAACCCTAACAACGAAAGCAAAGAATGGCTTCGGTCAGTCCGTTTTGCCTTGTAGTTACCGGTTTGTTTATACTGTGAAAAAATAATGGTCTTCATTAAGTACAAAATATAAAAAACAAATATTCGTATTTGAAACCGCGAAATTAAAAAAAAAAAAAAAAAAAAAAAAACCGGTTAATAAAAAAAACCGGTTAATAAAAAAACCGGTTTATTAACCGGTTCTAACCGGTTTCTAAACCGGTCCTAACTGGTTAGACCGGTTAGGGTTTTGACAGCAAAAAACCGGTTATTAACCGGTCCGGTTATTAACCGAACCGGTTTTTTTCCGGGCCAAAAAAAACCGGTCCGGTTAATAACCGAACCGGTTTTTTTAAAAAAACCGGTTTGTGCACCTCTACCTACAAGGATACTACTATCAGATTTTCAATATTATATTATATTATTATTATTATTATTTATTATTTTAAATTTTAAGGCTGCAAATTATCTGTTTGACTATTTGATTATGAAAACAACTCGAGTAGCTAACTATGTGTGTTAAGAATATCAACTAATTACACAACATCAACTTTTTAATTTGTAAACGGGTTGTAATCAAGTTATAAATGAATGCAAAAAAAATATTTCAAAGTATGTTTGGGATTAAATGTAAGGCATTCCAGCTAAGAAGCTTTCAACTCAACTATTTGGGCTAATGGGTTGGTTGTAATTAAGAGTCCTACTAGGGACACCCTACACCCCACTAATACGTCGCATATAGCATTATACGCGACGTATTAGTGGGTTTTTCTAAAAAAACCCATTGAATTTGTCTTATTATGTTTTTTTGTATGAAGATCAGAGGGGGCGTATAGTGCCGCCTCTGAGATTTTTTAATTTATTATTTGTTATTATTATTGTTATTATTATTTATTATTGTTATTTTTACTGTTATTATTATTATTGTTTATTTATTATTATTTATTATTATTGTTGTTGTTGTTGTTATTATTACTGTTATGATTCAGATGAGGGTGCTGTAACATCTTGGATTTTTCGTATTTGTATTCGTTTAAGTTTAAACCGTTTCGGGATCGTAATTGGGATCTTTCGAACTATTTAAAACTTGTATTTATTGGTATTTAACTTGGTTTAATTTATTTTATAATTTCATAACTTTCAATTATGCCAAATGGCCCTTAGAAACCTTTAAAATCGTTTAAAAAGGCTAAAAATCTTATTTTCGGGAACTACAGGGTAAGTTGTCTTCTTTAATATTGTAGATTTTTATTTGTAGAACAAAAGAAATTTTGCCAATTGAGGGAGTCTTGGTGGTCAATTGGACTCAAACCCGTTTAAGGGCATAATAGTCAACATCTTTGACTAGTCAATTTCTCATGCTTCTGGTCGAAACCGACTTTCGATCTCGAAAACTTTTATTTTTGTAACAAAATTTTAAGGCTACTGACCAAAACCCGACTTCCGACTCGCTGCTCAGATTCTGGTCAATATCAGCTCGCTTAAACGTTTAATTTAACATAATCAGAGTTCTAAACATCCGTTTGGATCGATTCCAGCGGCATTAAGTTAGTAAAATAGGGAAATGACAAAACTCACCTTAGATGGAAGGCAAGTGACTAATAATTATAATAAACAAACTACGATTCTAAACGAGCCGTCCACTAACGCGTCGAACAAGATAATAATCAGAACCTGAAACTTTGAGATATGATAATATAAGTAAAAACGAACTTAATGCCGCTGGAAACAATCTAAACGGATGTTTAAAACTCCGGTTATGTTAATAACAACAATAATAATAAATAATAATACTAATAATAATAATAACAAATAATAAATTAAAAAAATAAATAGCCCTATACGCCGCCTCTGACCCTCAGACAAAAAAACATAATAAGATAAAATTGGTGGTTTTTTCTAGAAAAACCAATCAATATGCCCCCGTATATAACTATACGCGTGTATTGGTTGGTTTTTTAGCAAAAGGGGGGTGGCTGTAGAAAACCCCTTAATTAAATGACTAAAAATGGAAAGTTTAAAACACGAATTATTTTTATCGTGTTATAATACCACCTATTAAAGGTGTGTCTTGTGATTGGAAGCGCATCAACTTTGTCTTAACATGAAACTAGCAAGCCATAAGATATCAAATTTTAAATGTCAATAGTAAAGGTTTGCACCAAAGGGTATTTGGGTTAATGGTATCAAGTTGTTAGATTACCTTTTCAAATTAGGGGAGATCAAATCCCATGGATGACAAAAAATATAAAATAATAAAAATAGATGTTCAGGAAAAATAGTAAGGTTTGCCTTTGTCCAGTTATACGATCATATAAATATACTTTATATGAAATTATAGTTATTAAACAATTATATTCAGGGAATTAGGGGTGCTAATTAAGAAAAGACACGCTTTTTTTTTTGCCCCAACCCATGTGGTTTGGTGGTATGAATGTTGGGAAAAGGCAAAAACGATAGAGAATAAAATTTAGTTGTTAAAAAAGAAAATAAAAAGGTTTTTTTAAACCAAGAAAATATTTCCCCATTATTCTTATATCATGTTGGTGGAGGCCTGGAACATCATTTTCAACAATAAAAAGAGAACTTTCGTCAACAAAATTATCGAAGACATCAAATGTACAAGTTTTATACAAGTTAAGTAGGTAGCAAATAACGGTCAAATTTTGTTAGCGTTGAGACTAGTGTGACAATCCTCGATTTCGAGTTAAATTGTATTTATTTTGTATTTGTTTTTATGTTGTAAACCGACCCTATTTATATCCCGAACATTTCAAATATATAAAATATTGGATTTTATGTTACTAAAACATTCCCGCTTGTCTAATTTGAAAAACCCCTTTTACGGATTCGAAAACGGACTTAAAACGCTCAAGATACATCAAAAACGAACTTCCGGACGCGAACCGACGTGCTGACCAGCAGCAGATCAGCAGCAGACCAGCAGCCCATTTTTTTTATCTTTTATTTTTTTGTTGTTTTGTGACTTGTCTTGACCCCTCTTGCATGCAAACCTTGATATCACACCCCATGCTTGACCATTTCAACCCACTCTATATATACACCCCTATCTCCTTCATTAATCCTTGCTCATTCATCTCTTTCTCTTCAAATTCTCAAGCATTCAAAGGTGTTCTTCATATTTTTTTTGGCAGTTTGACTTTCCAAAGTCAAACTGACCATAGTCTTACATTATAATCAACTTGTTAACACTTGTTTATACTTGAAGATTGTTATACAACATATATATAATAGCACCCTTTGTACCTCCGGTGAGCATTTCTTCGGTCTCGGTCGGTTAAGTATCCGGCCCATAAGACAAAGCTACATGGAGGACTCGTAGTAGGCCTTAATTATATATATTTTCCGCATCTAACTATCAAACTAGTTATACTTGTTTAACTTCTGCTCATCTTAGTTTTATTTTACATTTTGAGTTCCATGGTTATGGGTTTGTAGAGACTAGCCTTGGTTATTCCGTAAATAGCTCCAAACCGGAAGCCGAACTCTTGTTTACTAGTTTGTTTAAATAGTTGTATAAACATGTTTTATGTAAGATTTGAGTTTCTAAAATCATTTTAATTAGTTCCATGGTTATGGGTTTGTAGAATCTAACCTCGGTCTTATCCCAAAACAAGATCCGAACCGAAAACCGAACTTTCTTTTAAAGACTTTGTTGTTGACTTTTTGTATGTAAAACTTTGGTATTATTATTTATAAATTATTTTACAAGTTCTATGATATTTGGACATGTGGTAACCATTCTTGGTCTTATTCCAAGATAAAAAAAAACCGAACCAAACCGAACTAAACCAAGTTTACTCGCTTAAGACACACAAGTGTGTTTTTAACCATTAAAGCTTATATATTTCTTTAAAAATACTTTATAAATTGATTTTAATTATTTTCACAAAGTACTCGGAATGTTGAATCCAACTTGATCTTATAACACAGTTTGGACCGACTAAACCGAACACTCGATTAACGAACGTTGTTAGTTCTAAAACAATAGAACTACATACTTGGTTAAGTCTCTTTAAGATTTATTGAGTTATCTCATATATTTATTATTTTGGGAAAGTTAACGTTGGGTTTGGTCAACTCACCAAGACCCGAACCGACCACCCGAACACTCGTTAAAATCCGTTTTAGTATCTATATTATAAAGGGACTTGTTTCCTTGCATTTTTACCCACCTTATTACTTAACATAGGTTGAGTAAAATTAAGGGCTAGATACTTTAACCCGGTTTCGAGCAAACTTACATTTTTAAAGTACTATTATTATAATTTCTTAAATATTTACATTTTAAACCTTAAACTTTAAATTGTTTATATTTCTTATCATTTATTTTCATTTAAAGACTTCCAAGACAACTTTTCTAATACAAGACTTCTTCTCCTTTAGGCTTCGTTCGTTAAACTCATCGTTCCGGTTAATCTCCAAATCATCAAATCTTTCAAGTTTATTACTTGAATGTAAGTACTTTCATTCCCCCGTTTTCACTCTTTTATATTTTGGGGGTGATATTGCAAACTTATTCAAATCCAAATGATTTATACTTGAGTCTTAAACCACAAACTTTATTGTATACTTTACTTAAATAAATGCTCGATTTGGTGTTATATGCTTATATGCTTAAGTGCTGATGTGTTTACCGCTTTTGGATGGTTGATTCACAAAATCCGAGTATATCTGGCATCCCCTTATAGAAAGGTGTCGTTAATGTATTCTTATCAACGATTTCATACAAAATCCGAGTATATTTGGCATCCCCTTATAGAAAGGTGTCGTTAATGTATTCTTGTTAACGATTTCATTCATCTAAATTGTTGCTATTACGTATTGTTTTGTATACAAGTTGTGGAATTTCATATTATATATCTATTGTTCAAAAACTATGAAATTGCTCACCAACCTTTGTGTTGACAAAATCTATTTATGCAATGTTACAAGTTGTAGAATTTCATATTATATATCTATTGTTCAAAAACTATGAAATTGCTCACCAACCTTTGTGTTGACAAAATCTATTTATGCAATGTTACAGGTTTGACTTTAGGTTGACTCGAGGACTTGAAGAAAAAAAAACGTTATCGAGACTATTAGGATATTAGCAAAACGAACAATATATTATTTACTATGATTTGAATTTGGTTATTGTATGAACAAGTTATGTGACTCTTTGTGTTTTTATGAATTTAAATGAGTTGATTAAATATTGTCACTTGATAGTGTCGTGTGCGATGAACAATCGGTTGCGCCCCGACGTTTCCGTCATGGTCGGGGTGTGACAACTAGCAAGCCAATAGTCACAAGAGTACACCATCATCACATCAAATTACAACATCCTCACCGATTTAAAAGCTCATCAATGAATACAATATTGTTATTTAAAATGAAAAGGAACATCTATGTCTCCCACTCCAACCTGGTCAATTTACCCCTATTTTTCACTCAAAGGAACAAGAGATGTTTTATATCTTTTTTGATTCTATTGATCGACATTCGTGTGATTTTGAAGATAATTTCGTTCTTCGCTTTCCATGGACTTCAATACGCCATGAGAATGATACATTGAATTGCTTGTTTTTTGCATTCATGCGCGTTAAGCTTGAGGTGTAGCGTTAATAGATCTCTTACCGCGAAAGCATAGATGGGTGCAATGCCACACCAATGACTAATACATTTCCGTATCACCGTGGCTACATAACAAGATATTAGGAAGTGATCGGCGGATTCCAACGAGTTCTCACAAAGCATGCACCATCTATAATCTCCTCTATGAACCACCCCCCCCCCCCCCCCCGCGCATTTGCATAACGTATAAGAAGTTGCTAACTTTCAGTATCCGTCTTCCAACCAGATAATGTCACACCCCGACCAAGACGGAAACGTCGGGGTGCAACCAATTGTTCATCGCACACGACACTATTAAGTGACAATATTTAATCAACTCATTTAAATTCATAAAAACACAAAGAGTCACATAACTTGTTCATACAATAACCGAATTCAAATCATAGTAAATAATATATTGTTCGTTTTGCTAATATCCTAATAGTCTTGATAACGTTTTTTTTTCTTCAAGTCCTCGAGTTAACCTAAAGTCAAACCTGTAACATTGCATAAATAGATTTTGTCAACACAAAGGTTGGTGAGCAATTTCATAGTTTTTGAACAATAGATATATAATATGAAATTCCACAACTTGTATACAAAACAATACATAATAGCAACAATTTAGATGAATGAAATCGTTAACAAGAATACATTAACGACACCTTTCTATAAGGGGATGCCAAATATACTCGGATTTTGTATGAAATCGTTGATAAGAATACATCGACACCTTTCTATAAGGGGATGCCAGATATACTCGGATTTTGTGAATCAACCATCCAAAAGCGGTAAACACATTAGCACTTAAGCATATAAGCATATAACACCAAATCGAGCATTTATTTAAGTAAAGTATACAATAAAGTTTGTGGTTTAAGACTCAAGTATAAATCATTTGGATTTGAATAAGTTTGCAATGTCACCCCCAAAATATAAAAGAGTGAAAACGGGGGATGAAAGTACTCATGTTCAAGTAATAAACTTGAAAGATTTGATGATTTGGAGATTAACCGGAACGATTAGTTTAACTAACGAAGCCTAAAGGATAAGAAGTCTTGTATTAGAAAAGTTGTCTTGGAAGTCTTTAAATGAAAATAAATGATAAGATATGTAAACAATTTAAAGTTTAAGGTTTAAAATGTAAATATTTAAGAAATTATAATAATAGTCATTTAAAAATGTAAATTTGC
Source organism: Bidens hawaiensis (assembly GCF_021521415.1). NCBI lineage: Eukaryota > Viridiplantae > Streptophyta > Magnoliopsida > Asterales > Asteraceae > Bidens > Bidens hawaiensis. The sequence continues at coordinate 253,027 of NW_027491820.1, read as the reverse complement.
TCGAAACCGGGTTAAAGTATCTAGCCCTTAATTTTACTAAACCTATGTTAAGAAATAAGGTGGGTAAAAATGCAAGAAAGCAAGTCCCTTGATAATATAGATACTAAAACGGGTTTTAACGAGTGTTCGGGTGGTCAGTTCGGATCTTGGTGACTTGACCAAACCCAAGGTCAACTTTTCCAAAATAATTAATGTATGAGATAACTCAATAAATCTTAAAGAGACTTAACCAAGTATGTAGTTCTATTGTTTTAAAACTAACAACGTCCGTTAAGCGAGTGTTCGGTTTAATCGGTCCAAACTCTGTTATAAGATCAAGTTGGATTCAACATTCCGAGTACTTTGTGAAAATAATTAAAATCAGTTTATAAAGTATTTTTAAAGAAATATATAAGCTTTAATGATTAAAAACACACTTGTGTGTCTTAAGCGAGTAAACTTGGTTCAGTTCGGTTTGGTTCAGTTTTTATCTTGGAATAAGGCCAAGAATGGTTACCACATGTCCAAATATCATAGAACTTGTAAAATAATTTATAAATAATAATACCAAAGTTTTACATACAAAAAGTCAACAACAAAGTCTTTAAACGAAAGTTCGGTTTCCGGTTCGGATCTTGTTTCGGGATAAGACCGAGGTTAGATTCTACAAACCCATAACCATGGAACTAATTAAAATGATTTTAGAAACTCAAATCTTACATAAAACATGTTTATACAACTATTTAAACAAACTAGTAAACAAGAGTTCGGCTTCCGGTTTGGAGCTATTTACGGAATAACCGAGGCTAGTCTCTACAAACCCATAACCATGGAACTCAAAATGTAAAATAGAACTAAGATGAGCATAAGTTAAACAAGTATAACAAGTTAGATGGTTAGATGCGGAAAATATATAGTCAAGGACTCCTACGAGTCCTCCATGTAGCTTTGTCTTATGGGGACACTTAACCGACCGAGACCGGAGAAATCCCCGCCGAAGATACAAAGGGTGCTATTATATATATGTTGTATAACAATCTTCAAGTATAAATAAGTGTTAACAAGTTGATTATAATGTAAGACTATGATCAGTTGGAAAGTCAAACTGCCAAAAAATATGAAGAACACCTTTGAATGCTTGAGAATTGGAAGAAAAAGAGATGAATGAGCAGGGATTAATGAAGGGGATAGGGATGTATATATAGGGTGGGTTGAAAGGGTCAAGCATGGGGTTAAATATCAAGCTTTGCATGCAAAAAGGGGGTCAAGACAAGTCACAAAACAACTAAAAAAAAGAGATGAAGCTGCTGGTCTGCTGCTGGTTCGGTGCGAGTCGGTTCGTATCCGGAAGTTCGCTTTTGATGTATTTTGAGCGTTTTAAGTCCGTTTTCGAATCCGTAAAAGGGGTTTTTCAAATTAGACAAGCGGGAATGTTTTAGTAACATAAAATCCAATATTTTATATATTTGAAATGTTCAGGATATAAATCGGGTCGGTTTAAAACATAAAAACAAATACAAAATAAATACAATTTGACCCGAAATCGAGGGATGTCACATATAAGTTCACCTTCCATGCATCCACTTGCTCCAATACAGGCAAAAAAATCCGGTTAGGCCATTTCATCCCTTTGAAAAGCCAATCTGCATGAATTTGAATTAAAAAGGCCGTTTCTCTCTAGGCTCCAGTCCCATAAGTTCTTTTCCGAGCGACTTACATTCCGGGTAATATCTCCAAGCACTCCCACGGTTCTTGTTCCAATGGTGTTGATGGTTCCCTTGTCTACTACCAATTCCACCCATTTAAAGATGAGCGTTATTATGTAATGCGCATCTTATTGATCTTTCAAGCCAAAATAGGGTCGGGAATTTCTTGCAAAGTGGAGGAGCAATAGCATCCTCAAACCATGTTCATGTTTTGATTATTAATTTGTTTAAGCCGACTTTATATTGGCAAGTATATGAATAAATAGTATTTAGATGATTTAATTATAAGTCTTGGGGTATTTTGGAGAGATTCTACATTCTTCGCTTTGGAACCTATCACCATAATGAGCGTGATTAACATGTTCTCATGAATGCATATTCATTATCTCTCATTTAATAAACAATTTCCTATAAATGACTCACCATTTCACCTCAAAGCACCATTAAGGGGTAGGGGTGTCCTGGAGTACCCACCCCGTGGGTACACCATTGTCACCATTGCGGGCACCCGCACAAAACAATATTCACGGGTATAAGTTGCTGAGGAAGAAGTCGAGACTTGACCGTTGACTTTTTTCCCGTTAGAAAATAAAAAAAGGAAGTTGATTTACCCATTTAAATGCCTATCTTACATTTTAGTTTTCATACAATTCTCTTTAGTTTCAACCATTTCACTCACAATCATGCACTAACATCTACAATACGATTAAGAGTTTAAAAACTGACGATGACGAGGACATGACCTTGGCAACGACTTCGATGGATGCATCTAATAACCAAACAGTCGTCAATGGAGGATCTTGGAAAGTGATTTTAACGTAATTTCAACAAAATTTTGGTGTGGTGAATCGCACGAAACACCACATCAGTTCAAAGTGGAGTGTTTCGAAACACGAGAAAACTATATTCAACAAACTTTATTGGGAAAACAATTGTTTAAACTTTAATGAATCTTAATGTTTTGATAATGACTTAATAAAGACAATGAGACATATAATAATACTAGTTTTAGAGCCCATGTCACACACGGGATAATTCAAATTATAAAATTATAAGTAAAACAAATAATTACATAGCGTATATGAAAAAAATGTATTACATCTATGCTTGTATCTATACAATGTGTACATAAATTGATTTTATTTATATCACAAAATGATTTTTTTAAATGAACTTAATAAAAAATGCTCGTGCGAAAACGTACCTGAGAATGCTTATTTCTATTGAAAAATTCATTCTCGATTTCATATATGTATGAAAGAATTTTGGTTATGAACTAATTTCGGAAAGAAGACTTCTCATACGATAGTAGTTTTAACCATTTAGCCTAAATACAAAAGGAACATTACTTTTATTGATATATTTATCCATTTACCACCCATAAAAAAAAGTAGAACATTAAATTGTAACAATGGATGTTCTTCGAGAACTATGTTTTTCTGAGCTACACCATGAAAAATATTTTGATAAGTTTCAGAGGGCTTCTCGACTTTGTCATAATGACAACATAAAAAACATGTTAACACATTCAATTTTGTGAATATTTTGTTTCATTTGAGCATAGTTTAGCATGTCATGCTTCCCATACGATGTTCTGATCACTATTGAAAGAAAAATTAATGTTAACATAAATATTTCAAATTTGATAAAAGTTAAGCATTGATAGGCATGGGGGTGACATGTCGAAAGTCTTCGCGATGTTTTGTTAAATTTTAATAGTTGAGGGTAAAATAGTTAGTTTGTCAAATCCCGAACCTTTTGATTATTTCAAAAAATGCCCTTAAAAAATAAATTTGAAACCCGAATCATGTTTAAAATTTTAACTTTCATACTTTTGACATTTTAAAGTCAACACTTTAAACCTATAACAAATTTGACGATATATCTATTTTGCATTCTCAAACTTTTAAAAATACTCAAAATTTTCATTTTTGACCCTAACAAATTTTGACCAAAATGTAGTTAACTTGTACCAAACAATCTATTTACCAACTTTTGACCCATAAAATCAAATTTAAGTTCCACATAAAACCCGAAACAATTTTCATTTGAGTTGTTGATTTTTGGAATTCATCAAGTATTTTGAATATATAGTAAAATAATATGTTAATAATTATATTTATAAAAATGTATAGATATTATATAAATATAGTGTAAAAGGAAAGTGAATAATTATTGATTTATTACATATATTAGGGTATATTAGTTTTGGAGGGAAAAAATTATAAGAATTAACCAAAACATAACAAGTGTCTACATTTATTTTACTTTATTAAAATAGGTATATTAGCTCATCATTTATGTTATATGTCACACGCATGTCCATTAACACTTTGTTGATAATCATTAGTAACAACTAAGAAGACTATGCATACTCAAGATCAAAGATTTATTGAAATTATCAAGTCCATGTCTACTAAAAGTTCAATCAAGATTTCTAAACCAACATAAAAATAAAGAAATTACAAGACTAATCCGATGAAGATAAATTAACAACTTAGTCAAAGTTAGGTTGTTAGTTTTTATAAACTTAGGAGACGCTTATAAAAATATATTTAAACACAATTGTTTAAATATATAATGCTTGAAATTCAAATATTATTTAAAAAGAGTATTCTTCTTTGGATGTCTTATATTCAAACCTTGCCTTGAACATACAACCATCATCAAATAAATAAGTTAAATCCATAAATGGCATAGCATGAAGCTTTGGTTTAAGTCACTAAAGCATGTTTAACCAAAATAAAGTAAAATTTGGTTTTCACTCCATGAAGAAGTGGGAAGTGAAAGGGGACCTCTCACAGGTGTTGGTTAACCTAGAAATCCAAAATTCAAGACAATGACCATACATAACATTCACATTGGCAAGACCAATGTGAAGTGAACTAGGCGTCCACGGTGGTTGTAAACGATCATGGGATTTACCGTTGGGTGCCTAGTCCATATCCTAGCCTTTCACATGCTTGGATCCTAAATAGAAGGCTTATTCAAACCAATTAAGAAGCTGTTTGTTTACATCTGAATGGAACTATTCAGATGGAAACATTTGATTCATTTAGAATTCAGACGGTTTGGTTCCAGACATAAAACATCTGCATAGTTAAAATTGTACGTGTCTGAATCATTCAGACTCATGTTGTTGCTGAATGGGAAAGAGACTTATTTAGATCTAGCTCGTTCAGATCTGAATGAACCAAACAACCCATAAGACTTTATCCCTTTGTTCTACGACATTAGTACACAAACTTTCAAGTTTAATCAAACTTGACAGAAAAAGAAAATGAGGTGATTGTCCATAATTAGTGGAGTTTCAGGTTAGTTCAGGGTACGCAAAATAAACACCACTAGTGCCCTTAGGATGAGGCGGTGATTTACTTAACCAAACCAATACTTAACAAATAGTATAGTGGCATCTCAAAACAACCTGAAACTGCTCAAATTAAGGAGTTTGCTTTACCTACTCAACCCAAATACACTCTCGACCTTTTTTTTCCTACTAAACGTTGAAAAATATTTATATTAAAAACATATTTCATTAAACAAAAAAGAGAGAGCACAATACCTAAAAAAACACAATACTAAAAATAAAACAAGAAAACAAAAAAGTAATGTAAAAAAGTTAAAATGGCTAATAAACGGTGGGGTCGGAGTTAATTGGTTCTTATCAATTCGGCCCAACATTTGGTCTATATTATTTGTTAATGTTCTTTTTTCTGGGAAAAAATTTTCGTTTGAATACCTACGGTTTAATCGTTCCATCTATTTGTATTCAATTTTTAAACTTTTAACGTTTTGAATACAAATATATTTTAATTATATCGATTTGTTGTAGGTTCCCAGCCGGATCTACACGAGATATCGCGTTCTACGTAGGTGCGGAATCCCTACGTAAGACGTTACGAGTATAGAAAACAATACGAGCTAACACACGATACGATAACCAAACACACGCTGTATTCCAACCGTAAACACGTGATACTATGATCACTTAGTACAAAACTCTCTGACTCGAATACACGAATAAACTCTTAATCTGATGAATAAGCCGTAACAAACAGCTTATATAGACACGACAACTTCGCCTGGTATGTTCAGGCGAAGTTGTCCCTAACTTCGCTTGTCTAACAAGTTCGCCCAAATAAGCGAACTTGTTAGTAACTTCGCTTACATACAAAACTCAAATCTAACTAACACGATTACAGACACTCGACATTGAACTACTGACATCATGCACCAACAGACTCCCCATTGGCAGTAGCTTCATCTCTTTAGCTTCAAACACGTGTCTTGTAATCTTCAATCTTCTATCTTCAAGCATGCACTCCTTCTCGAACACAAACCGAGACAACTCTTTGATATTTCCTCGCTTCGTCTTTCCAAGCAGGAATATAAAATATCTTCTTGTCATTCAACACATGCAAATCAGCTTGCGATAAGTTTACCAAGTGCATCGGATCGTACACTCTAAGCAGCTCTTGTTCATCTTCGTCTTCCATCACTGCCTCAGCTGTCTCACAATCTACAAACCACCACTTCAGGTCTTTAAACACATCCTTGGGCATTAGCTTCATCGGTACTTCTTTCAAACACCGGATCGGTTTATACTTCATAATCATCCAAGGCTTTCCATCAGCTCTCAAACCTCTATCCTTGTCTTCAACAAGTTTTCCCTTTTGTGGCTTCAACAGCTCAAATTTCTTCTCTTTTATACTCTCTTTCCACACAATTTTCCCAATGACTCTAGCCATATTATCGTCACTTCTGTTTATCAATCCCAATCTGGCTAAGTCTTTCACTTCACATTCTGGCAGTGTATTCAACGATCTTAACATCCTTCTAAAGTACTGAACACCGTCATACCTTTTAATCACGAAGAGCCTCAACTGCTCATCATATATCCAGCATATAATCCCTTTCTTCGCTTCAGCATAGCCTTTAATGTTGTAACTCTTCTTAAACATTGTAGGGACCGCCGGTTTCTTCGTTTTGACAAACCACTGAGCATAGCCTTCCTTCCATCTAGGCTGCTCTTCCCATTCAGACTCATCATTCGCAATCTGTTGACTCATATCTACGTTATCGACTTGCGGTATCTCATGCTCCACATTCTCCTCTACTATCTCTCCCTCTTCTATCTCTGTATCAATCACAATCTCTTCACCAATCTTCTCTATCACATCACTCGGTAGTACATCATCATCACCAACCAAAACATCATCCATCTCCTCTACATCCACCACCACCACATCATCACCACCAGCTGCAGTTGTCGACTCCCCCTGAGTTGTGGAAGTTCCAAGAGCTTGATCAGTTATTGGCAACTCACCACCTGCATCTTTCGATGCATTGGGATCATCGTCTCTATCATTTCGCCTCTTGGTCCTCAACTCGTCGCCTTTACAGCTCGTCTCCCCCTGAGATGCCAAGAACTCCTTGAAAGCATCTATGATTTTTCCATGTTGTACCAGCAGGGACGACTGCATCTGATTCTCTGTAACTAGGCGCTGAATAGCCTGGGTCTGGATAAGATTAATCCTTGACTGCTCTGCCTCGACCCGTTCCAGTGCTGCTATTCGTTCAGAGTCTGATAGGGTTGCATCGAAATCGAACCTCATATGTGATATATCTTGAGTGTACTGAGGAGGGATTTCCGATGTCACCGGGACCTCAGAAGTAGAAATAGACGTAACCGCAGGTGGTATCGGCACCGATAGCCCTGCAGTGGCCACAACAGTCGACTCTATAAATTGTGCCACGACCTCCGATGGAGTAACGGTCGGAGGCGACAATGAAACGATCTCAGGAGTCAAAAGTTGGAAAGTAGTGGGTGGGATGCCAATTGTAGACGAGGTAGCCACCACGGGAACAACCGTAGCGCTTGGCCTCGTAACCTGTAGTGATGAGGGAACCATTGTCATACCGGATAGTGCTGGTGGAGTGAAACGTACCACCCTAGAGCTTTCACCGGCTCCTGATCCTGCACCTATCCGTTCCCTTCTTGACCTCTGGATCAACTGTTGTCCCTCTTCCTCATAATCAGACTCGCTATCATCATCTGTTCTCTTTCTTTTCCCATGTAGTCTTTCTCGAGTTACCATAATCCTTCTTGCCTCTGCCACTTCATCATCAGAATCTGAGCCAGCCACCGTTGTAGCTGCCCTAGTAACATTCACAGTCGAAGCACGTTCAACCGGGACCTGAACGTTCTCCTCTGGATCCACCCGATCCATATCAAATAAGCCTTGACCACCAAATTCTGCATCAAGGTCCACGTTCTCCTCAGGTGACACAACAGGAGCAGCAGGTATAGCTTGAGGTGCTCCTGCATGTTGTGGTGCCGGGTCCCTAAACTCGTCCCCTTGAGCAGGCACATACCCCGGGTTGATCAAGTACCCAAAGAGTGGAGTATGTCGAGGACGGAGCTCAGGTTTGCTCCTTGCACTGGAGGATCTACATTGGGCGAAGATCCGTTTGTTCACACTCTCAACGTATCGGATCGGACGGTGCTGAGGAAGCGTTGGAGCAACATGATTCAAGATCATTTGTAGGAATCTTGGATACATGATGAATCGCTCACGCGCCATCGCTCTTCGTTGACGATCAATCTCATAAAAGACCATTTGACTAAAGCTGAATCGCTTGTTGTAAGTCAGAGCAGTCATCGCTGACTGCATGGTCGCGCCCATGCCATCAGTGCCCGCCTTTCTCCCTGACATGCAAACGATCATAACATGCATGAGAAAGCGCCACTGATCAAGTAAATATCCTTTCCTCCTCTGCGTATCCCCCAAGGGACCAGAGTATCCCATCCTCAAAAACGCTCCATCACAGAAAGGAGCTACAAACTCTGTTGGGTCATCCCTTGTCTCGTTCCCAAATCGTAAAGCCGCCCGGATTTGTTCAGAAGAGAACTGAACAATCTGATTGTTGACTGTTGCGCGCATCACCGGGGGCTCGACTCTACAGTCGTATTCCACTGTCTGCCAAAAATTCTCAATATTGGGCAAGGATATTGGCAGAGTTGTTGTAATCGCGTGGAATATCCTCGAGCGTAAAAGAAATGTGATGATTTCGCGGAAATCATCAACTCCGCTCGCCTCCGGGTCTAATGTTATGTACATGTTGTGACCCGGGAAGAACTGTCTCTGGTGATCACCTCCGTCATCACCGCCTGCACCACCTGCTCCAGCAACAGCAGCCATATCTGCAACAAACAGGTTAAGTTAGATAAACTTCAAAGCGAATCACAAGTTCGCCTGTTACCATGAGCGAAGTTGTGATCAATTCTGTATAGGCGAAGTTAAAGGTGAGGCGAAGTTGGGAAACAACTTCGCTTCAACTTGAACTTCGTCTGATAATAGTTAGGTAAAATGGTCCAGGCGAAGTTACTGATAACTTCGCCTAATCACAACATCGCCTCATAAACTGTTTCAAAATCAATAATCAGGCGAAGTTAAACCTCAGGCGAAGTTACGGATAACTTCGCCTAAACTGTAACTTCGCCGAATTTGAATCGGCAACAGTTAGGGATTTTGAACGACGTGTAGATGATGATTTCGGAGATCGAGGACTCCGAAATACATGATTTTATGAAGTTTTAGACGTTCTAGTAGTTTACTATCACGTAAAAACCAGTTTGAAATCGGGTGTTTAAGGTTTCGAAAGACGAGGTCGAGAATCGAGTCGAAACGACCGATGATTAACCTCAAATGACATTGATAATATGATAACCAAACCCTACACACCTTGAATCAAGGATTGGAATCGAAATAAGAACACAGACGCTTAAGATCGATAAGTTCGCTAAGGTTTCGGAGGATAAGTTCGCTGAGATTTTGAAATAATGAAACTGTTTGACCTTTAACTTCCTTTATATAGGGTCAAAGTTAGTACAGGCGAAGTTATAAACAAGTTCGCCTGTATTTACAAAACAAACCCCTATACTTTTAACAATTTTCAATAAAGTTTTAAAAACATCCTTTAAAGCGTTAAATGATACGATCAAGACCAAGTAAACAGGTATAAAATCAAACAATTACAAAAGTAACAAAAATTTGAAAAATTAAAGTACACGGGATCAAATTTCAGTCTCGACAGGGACTACCATGTTTTAGAAAAGATCCGAACAGGAATCATACTAATTTCGTGACTGTCACACAGATCCGTGTTCAGCTGTATTATGACATAAATAAACAGGTTGTAAGCAGGTAATCTACTTAAAATGGTTTTCATCGTTTCTGTGATACGAGTTAGGTTCAATTAAGCTCAAAACTTAAGTGGGCAGCAACTCAGAGATTATGATGCCTCCTATCTATTCTCAAGGCTCGTATTTGGCTTTCCCCAAGTCACCCCGAATTGACCTCGACCCGTAGTGTCTGATTAAGTAGTAATTACTCTTCGATCTTAGACTCTGCTTCCTGTTCATCTTCTTGCGTCTTGATTGACAATCATTAACATTATGAACTCTAGAAGTGTTTTTTTTTTTTTTTAACATGTATATACACAACTTCAAGTAGAAAATAACTGCAAGTCCTGAATCTGGATCACTGCAGCGTCTTGACACTCTTTCTTCACGGGAATCAGAACACTCACGGGCTCGTGTATGACTGGGTAATCGCTTTTTTGCCTATCATTCGGAAAAATATGTATGAAGACATGCACAACTCTTAAGGAGTTTCCACATAAAACCGAGTAGATTTAGTTAGTATCACTTCTACTTTTACGCACCATAAAAAGCTACCATGACATACAATGACTGTTCTAAAGTCTTTTAGGCCTTATAACTTCACTAGTTAAGCACACAGAATTAGTATATCTATCACTTTCCAAGGTTAGATCAATTTTCTGTTAAACATAGTAAAGGTACTTCTTACGAAGTAGTAGACTTGAAACATAATTTCATCTCCCGAAAAGAAAAAATTTAACTTCTATCGCCCCGACCAAATCAAAGTCTTCAGGTAGACGGCTATCTCGAAGATCCAATGGATCAGCTGGACCGACCACATACTAGTATGTGTCCTTCTAACTAAGTATGATCGACTAATTTTCAGCGAAAGAATGAAAACTCATCATAAACCGCCCCGGTCACTTTCAGTCATCTGGTTAATGGCTATCCTCATATTCTACAAGTAGAAATGTGGACCAAACATATCCGAAGACATGTCCTTCAAACTGAGGCAACCGACATAATTCTAAGCGATAGTGACGTTTTTTTTTTTTTTTTTTATATATAACACAAACACAAAGCATGGTTACTCGGGATTGATCATCCCATTCAGCTCAACAAGGTTTTGAAATCTAGTTTTGTCAAACGCTTTCGTGAATAAGTCAGCGAAATTATCTAACGTGTCAACCTTTTCGAGCTCAATCAGTTTCTTCTCAGCACAATCCCGTATAAAATGATGACGTATGTCAATATGTTTAGTTTTACTGTGCTTCACGGGATTGTTAGTTACTGAGATAGCAGCAGTGTTATCAATGCAAATAGGAGTAAGTGAGAAATTCAGACCATAATCGCGCAACTGTTGTTGAATCCAAAGAACCTCGGAGCAGCAGTTGGATGCTGCCATGTATTCTGCTTCACAGGTTGAAATTGCGACTGAGGTCTGCTTCTTGCATTGCCACGACACTAGTCTGCCACCAAGAAACTGACATCCACCAGTTGTAGACTTCCGACTCTGATTGCACCATCCATAATCAGAATCTGTGTAAGCGACTAGCTCCAAGTCCCCTCCTCTCGAGTACCACAACCCCAGCTTCGGCTTGCCTTTGAGATACCGCAGTATCCTCTTCGCACCCTTCAAATGAGATTCTTTTGGGTTTGCCTAAAAGCGTGCACAAAGACAAACATCAAACATTATATCAGGCCTAGAAGCAGTTAAGTACATTAAAGAACCTATAATAGCCCGATATTGGGTTGGGTCCACATCTGCATCGTTGTCTGAATCAGCACCCAATTTGTGATTGACGCAGACTGGAGTATCATATGGAGTGCTGTCCTCCATCTTGAAGCGTTTGAGAACATCATGGACATACTTCGTCTGATGAATGAACATCCCGTCTTTCTTCTGATCAACCTGCAATCCTAAAAAGAAAGTTAGTTCACCCATAGCACTCATTTCAAATCTCTTCTTCATGACGGCCTCAAACTCCTGACACATGGCGACCTTTGATGCAGCAAAGATAATGTCGTCCACGTAGACTTGCACCAGCAGAAAGTCGCTACCCTTTCTCTTGAAGAACAATGTGCTATCAATTTTACCTCTTTCAAACTCATTCTCAAGCAAGTAATCTGATAAGGTTGAATACCAGGCACGAGGTGCCTGATGTAGTCCATACAGCGCTTTACTTAGCTTGTACACGTGATCGGGAAAGTCAGGGTCAGGATAACCCGGAGGTTGCTCAACATACACAACCTCGTCGACTTTACCTTTTAGGAACGCACTCTTCACATCCAACTGAAAAACCTTCATCTCCTTATGAGCAGCAAATGCCAAAAACAAACGAATGGCTTCCAATCTTGCTACAGGAGCAAACACCTCATTGTAATCAATCCCCTCTTGTTGATTAAAGCCTTTAACAACCAGCCTCGCCTTGTTCCTGATAACAATCCCTTTCTCATCTCTCTTACATTTGAAGACCCATTTCGTGCCAATCGCATGCACATTTCTTGGTTTTGCAACCAAGTTCCATACTTCCATTTTCTTAAACTGAGCTAACTCTTCTTGCATGGCTTCGACCCACGAGCTGTCCTTAAGAGCCATTTGATAGTTCTTTGGTTCAATCTGGCTGATAAAGCAGGTGTACAAGCACTCGTTGATTATGCCTGATTCTTTAATGCTTGTGTAAAAACAGGTGTGCTCATTCAAGCTTTGTCTTGTTTGTACACCGGCGGACAGATCACCTATCACGTTCTCCAAAGGATGATCTTTGTGAATTCTCGTAGTCGGAACCGAACTGACATTCAGATTATCTTCCAAGTTCGAAGATAGCTCATCAATGGGTGATTGATGTTGAGAGTGAAACGGATTGATGAATTCCTCTTCAGTAGAGGCAGCAGGGGTATTGATAGCATTTGACGAGGAAGGCTGACATCCATCATACAGTGGTCGTTGCACCAAAGTGTCTTCCTCATCGCATATCATCTTCGTAGCAATTCTTTCCTCAACTTCTGCAAAATCCAGATAAGGTATGTTAGAAGATTTAAAAAGTCTATCATAGTCGAAAACCCCAGCGGGTCCCGAGCTTGGTTTTGGTGATTTGTAACTTGTGATATCAGTGTTACACACCACCTCAACCTTGCTGTTCGATGTATTAAAGACCCGTCTGTTGGGAGTCCCAACAACGTATCCGACTAAGATTCCTTCATCGGCTACTTCACCAAATTTAGAATTGGTTTTTAATATCGAACACGGGGACCCGAATGGTTCAAGACCACTCAAGTTTGGCTTTCTCCCATGCATAAGTTCATAACATGTTTTATTTAATCTTTTAACAGTTAACACTCTATTAAGGATATAAAAGGCTGTTGCAACAGCTTCAGCCCAGAACACCACGGGAAGTTTCGAATCAGCCAGCATGGTTCTGGCTCCTTCAATTAAGGTTCTGTTCTTCCTCTCAGCCACTCCATTTTGTTGCGGTGTATACGGTGCGCTGTATTGGTGTTCTATCCCCTTCTGTAAGCAGAAGGTCTCCATTTCATAGTTCTTGAACTCAGTTCCATTGTCACTCCTGATGAATTTAACCCGTTTCCCCATGATATTCTCAACCTTGGTAATCAAATTCTTTACCATCTGCACTGTTTCATCATTTGACTTCAGGAAATATACCCAGGAGTATCGAGAGAAATCATCAGTGATCACCAAGCAATACGATGTTCCTCCTAGACTTCTTACATTCACGGGACCGAAGAGATCCATGTGAAGTAATTCTAGGGTACTAACAATTGAATTGACCTTCTTGGTGTGATGGGATTTCTTGTGTTGCTTTCCTTTTTGCATGATAAACATTTGTCTTCAAAGTTGAAATTCTTCAAGGGAACACCCAGCACAAGCCCATTTTTGACAAGGTAGTTCATTTTCCGAAGATGAATGTGCCCCATTCTCCTATGCCACAACTCGGACTCCGATTCAGTTGCTTTTGACAGAAGACACGATTCTTCTGTGGCTATCTCAGTCGATCTCATATCCATGATATACGTATTCTTCACTCTTGGAGCCTTCATAACAATCCAATCCTCTGGTATCTTAAAACCAGGATACAACACAATCGCTTCATTCTTTGTAAAATGTACGGTGTAGTCTTTGTCACAAATCTGCGAAACACTCAGCAGATTGTGCTTCAGTTCTTCAACAAAATTTACTTTCTCCAAAGTCATCTTTCCATTCGACACCGTCCCTATTCCTGTAATTCTTCCACCGCTCTCTCCTGCGAAACTCACTCTTCCTCCTTGAACAGGTTTCAAGTCGTGTAACAATTTCTTATTACCCGTCATGTGCCGGGAACAGCCGTTATCCACAACCCATTGATTGTTGGCAGCCCTGTTCAACTGTTCCTGCACGATTAAAGCAGATGATTAAAATCTGGGGACCCAAGACCGATTGGTCTTGGGTCGATACATTCCGTACCTTGGCTGTCCAAAGTTAGTATCATAATAATTTCTGTGAGTCCTAACAGGATACCTTCTTGTGGATTGACTATGAGGCCATCCAAACCTTCGTGAATTAAAAGAATTATTACTTAAGGTTTGGTTGTTAGCAGTGTAAAACCGATATCTATTTTTTTGAAAACCTGAATTAATCCATTTTCTGAAATTTGATGGGTTTTCATTTTTACCATTATATTGATTACCGTTAGTTCTTTTCTCAGATTTTGAAGTCCTCACACCTCTGAATTTCTGCTTCAGAGGGCAATCAGCAACAAGGTGTCCTATTTGATTACATCTAAAACAACTCATATGTTCAACTTTCTTATCAATAGTTGTCTTAGATGTTGAGGCTGTATTACTGCCCGTTTGTCTCACATATGGTGGGACATACGGGTTTAGTGGAGACTTCTTTTCAGGTGTTTTATTTTTCTCTCCACTTTTCGGTAACACTTCCTCTTGTTTTGTCTCACACGACTCAGAGGACTTGTCTGAGTTAGATGAGACATGACTCGGAGCAGAAATCTTAACACTTGCAACAGGCTTACTAACTTCTGGTTCTTTAGTAGTAACTTGAACTGGAACTGTCTGACCATAGTCAACATCAACAGATTTCTGATTACTAGGGTCATAAGTGTAATTATGATTGAAAGGTGGTGGAACTTCATGATAACCAATTCCTCCCCTTTTTGGGGAACCTTGATCACTAACGAGGTGATCAAGTATAGCGGAAGAATTTCTGAATTGCTCCAGTTTCCTGTTAAGTTCCACCACTTTTACCTGGTGATCAGCTATCTGTTTTTCCCTTTCAGCTATTAGTTTGGTTTTCTCTTCTAGAACCTCATAGCTAAGATCAATCACTTGAATTTTTTCAGCAAGCTTTGCTTTAAGACTTTTAATATCTTTTTCACTAGCTTTAATTTTTACTTTGTAACTATTTTCTCTAGCTTTAGTGAAATGATGATCTTCTTTTAAAGTTTTAAATTTCGCATCCAAACTAACAAACTGATCAGTTATAGTTGTCAGTTGTTCAGACAGATGTTCACACTTCGTACAAGGGAGTTCGGTACTTACCTCGGAGAGCTGGTCTGCCACATCTGCCATGTAAGCTTCATTTTCACCAGTTCCCTTCTTCTCACTATCTGCAGTTTCGATGTTTGCCAAATTGGTCTGTTCAAATACTTCTTCAACATGCAGATTCCAGTTGTACTCCTCATTCTGTCTGGAAATCATGGCTCTATAGTCATTACCACTACCACTTTGCTGTGTAGATCTGTTTTGACTGCGTTCTACACGTTCATTTTTGCACTCTTTTGCAAAGTGGCAATTCTGCTGACAGTTGTAACAGCGTACCTTCGACTTATCAAACCCTGGCCTCTCTCCGACAAACTTCCTGCCAGTCTTCTTCATGAACCTCTTCACCCTTCTGACAATCATAGCCATCTGCCACTGCAGATCCATCTCCTCCAGATCATCAGCATCGATCTGATCATAGTCTTCATCCAAAATTGCAGGATCAACAATCTTACCCTGAATGTAGTTCTCATACGAAGCAATAAAAGATGCATAGAGAGCAAACTGCTGTTCAGTAGATTTAACACTCATGGGCATCTTCGAGTAGTTGTTGTTTGACACACTTGGGGAAAAACTACTCTTGGTCGCTTGAGGTTGAGAAGCATTTGATCCTCCAGCTACAAAGCATACATCAGCGTTCATGTTGAGAGATACATGTCCTTCATGTCTTGAGCTAGCGCCTGACTCTCCCTCAGAGTAATAAGCAGATGATTCAGTTTTCGAACTTGATCCAGAGTTAACCTTTGCACCATACATACCCGGATCTTGAACCTGATCGGTAGGTGTCTCCTTTCGTACCATGTTCAGTTCAAACGTTCTTAGCTTGTTAACTGCTGTCTCCAGGTCATAGTCAGCAAAGTCTTTGTCTTCTCTCATCAACACAGTATACATCTCCCATTTCGGTGGGAGAGCATCAAGAAGCTTTTCAACAATCTCATCTTCTTTGTAAGCAATTGAATAGTTGCTGAGTTCAGTCATCAGATGATAATATCTAGTGATGATATCATCAAGTGATTCATTTTTCAGATACTTGAAGACCGAGAATTGGGTTTTTAGAAGTTTAATTTTCTATGCACGAATTCCCACATTGCCCTCAAACCGGTTCTCAAGTGCTTCCCAAAGCTCTCTAGCAGTTTTATACTTTCGGAAGGTGTGAAGTATCTCTTGTGGAAGAGCCATTGTAATTGCTGCATGAGCTTTGCTTTCTGCCTCATACATTTTCTTCTCCTCTTCTTCCATCTCTTTGTATTTCTTGATCTGATCACGACCTTCATACTCAGCAGTAGGTGGAATGTAACCATCTTGTATGCACACCCACATCTTGGCATCTTGATACTTGACATATTGTTCAAAACGATCTTTCCACGCTACATAATCAGTTTTCTTAAGCATCTTAGGTGCCTTTGTAGCCGAACCTGCTTCTACTTCCATCTTTACCAGTTCGGTAATGTTTATCGAAGACATCTTTTTCTAAACTCAAAGAAATCTGAAAATAAACAAAAATTTATTTTCAAACAGCACAGTAGGCGAAGTTGTGGATAACTTCGCTTAAAACTTAACTTCGCGTGAATTTGTAACTTCGCTCACTTTTTTAAATTCGCCGGATTGGCGAACTTGAGAATAACTTCGCTTAAGTTGAGCGAACTTGGGAGGTAGGCGAAGTTGTGGGTAACTTCGCTTGAGGTAAGCGAACTTGAAGAGGTAGGCGAAGTTGTGGATAACTTCGCTTAACCTTATATCTTCGCCGAAACCCTACTAACAGTGACGGCAACTTCGCCTGATGAACACGAACTTTCTGCAGATTAGATTTCTGGGTTTTTCGAGGTTTGTGAAGGTGTTATGGGTTGTTTAAGATTGTAGGAGGATAGTATAGCACAAAAGCTCAGAAAACTCGTCCCGCGAATAGTCGAACGGAACGATTTCTATACCCGCGTGATAATCCCGAACCACACAATCGAGCAAAAGCTCTGATACCAATTGTAGGTTCCCAGCCGGATCTACACGAGATATCGCGTTCTACGTAGGTGCGGAATCCCTACGTAAGACTTTACGAGTATAGAAAACAATACGAGCTAACACACGATACGATAACCAAACACACGTTGTATTCCAACCGTAAACACGTGATACTATGATCACTTAGTACAAAACTCTCTGACTCGAATACACGAATAAACTCTTAATCTGATGAATAAGCCGTAACAAACAGCTTATATAGACACGACAACTTCGCCTGGTATGTTCAGGCGAAGTTGTCCCGAACTTCGCTTGTCTAACAAGTTCGCCCAAATAAGCGAACTTGTTAGTAACTTCGCTTACATACAAAACTCAAATCTAACTAACACGATTACAGACACTCGACACTGAACTACTGAATCATGCACCAACATTTGTGTATAACTTGCAAACAGAGTTAAACAGATATGTTAAATCCCAAATATTTCAGAGGGTTTTTGTCAATTTCAATTAAAAAATTAACCTCTGCCTAACTTTCATATCAGATCAATTAAAAAAAATAATCCAAGCCCATTAGAAATTTAGGCATGATACTAATTTTTTAATTTAAATATACGAAAATGCCCCCTGACGTATTTGAGGTTTAACAGATCTATTAAACTCCGTTGGTTAGTTGTACACAAATCAATATAATTAAAATATATTTGTATTCAAAGCGTTAAAGATTTCAAAATTATATACAAATAGATGAAATGATCAAACCACATGCATTCAAACAGAATTTTTTTCTTTTTCTGGTGAGCTTTACATGTTTTCCTTTTGAATGTGATTGAAACAGTTAGGGTTGTATGGTGAATAAATGATTCTATAAAGAAGGATTTCATTGAAATTGTTTAAGGGTTTATTTATTTTATATAAAGAATGCATTTTTTAATATGCGCACATCATTCCATATTTCCACCGAGTACATATACTCGTTCCTCACTCCTCGGAACAAAGGGGCAGCGTACCCCGACTACTCAACTACTCAAAGGACCTACGCGGACACTCTAAGGCTGAGGGGTGTGGAGCGTGAGAAAGGGCGCAAGAGGACAGCCGCTCGCGCCCCGGGGCGCGAGCACCACACCACCGAGGTACGAGAGGGGCGCGAGCGCGGAAAAAGAGGCAGGCGCCAGGGGGTTCGCGGGACAGGTTGAGCGTGAGGGGCATGGGGAATGGTGAAAAGAGCCGTTTGAAAGCTTAAATGTGCCGTTGGCTCTTAAATTTTAAAAAAAAAAAAAAATTTCTACTACTATATATTACCCATTTTATACAACACTTTAACACAACTTCACAAAACACCAAACTTACCCATTTCTTTATACAACACTTCCTATATATTACCCATTTCTTTCAAACTTTTTTAAAAAAACCTTTACAAAATCCTATATAATACCCCTAAATCAACCCATTTTTACCATATCAAACACAACTTCAATCTCCAAACAACCCATCGTCCCATTTTTTTTTTAAAAAATAATGTCGTCGTACTCGTCTGATTCCGACTCCTCCGAAGAGGATGATTTGCTTCTTCATGTAGGGGGAGTTTTGACCGCAGCCGTGGTAAATCTTTTGCAAAATCAAGCCCATCAACCCCGACTCCCGAGGGTTAGAGCACCACCTCGTGATCGTGATCGATCGGGTGCTAACGATACTTTGATGAGGCATTATTTTAGCCCTCAACCGGTATACGCAGAGTCGGATTTTCGAACTCGTTTTCGAATGAGCAGACAATTGTTCATGAAGGGCCGACCCTCATACTTGAGGCGGCGGTGTCACAGGATCTTTGGTTTTGGCATGCTTTTTTTGGTGTTGCTGGGTCAAATAACGACCTTAATGTTATCGATCAGTCACATTTGATCAACGACCTTATCGACGGGGTTGAATCACCTCAATCTTTTGTTGCAAATGAAGAACTCTTCAAGTACGGGTACTATCTGGTCGATGGTATTTACAACGAATGGGCTGTGTTAGTTCAAGCTTTTACAGAGCCAGTCGCCGACAAACGGAAGTATTTTACGAAGAAGCAAGAGTCTGCTAGAAAAGATATTGAAAGAGCTTTTGGAGCTATAAAAAAACAATATTATGTTCTGGCGAACCCGATACGTTATTGGACTCGGGAGAGGATAATGGACGTCGTCTACACGTGTCTTATCCTACACAACATGACGTTAGAAGACGAGGGCAAAGCTATATGCCAAAACTACCAAGGTGACATTCCGCCACAACCGTCCACAATCAGTGATCAACAAAAACTCCATAACATAGCAAATATCAAGAGCCGTGAGATACACGGGGATCTTCGACATGAGTTGGTTGAACATTTGTGGGCGAGGCGACCAGAGGATCTTGTATTAGATTAGTTTTATTATTAAATATTATTGTTTGTTTAATTTTTAGTATGTTTTTTTTATTATATGAATTTTCAAAAAAATGTGTGTTTTTTTAAATAATTTTTGCGTTTTTTTAATAATACGTTTTTTTACTACATTTAAAAAATAATAAAAAAAAACCGCTCGCGCCCCCTCTCGCGCCCCTCCACACCATGTCCCGGGGCGCGAGCACCACTACCAACACCCATCTTATCAACTTTCTCTCTCTGCCACACGTCACAATATTATTGGCTGGCGCCCCCACTCGCGCCTCCTCTCGCGCCCCCCACACCCCTCAGCCTAAGCATTCATCCTTGCTTACCATTAGGGCTAGGGCATCTGTATTGGAATGTGACCCATGTTCAGATAAGGACAAACACAACCCCAACCCTAAAAGATAGGGGGCGTGGTTCATGTCGTGAGGCGCTAACGTGTAGCGGACAACGACATAGACTATGGCTTTTTTTATATTTTAAAATTTATAATTTTTTTGTTTAATTTCTTAACTAGTCAAACATTTACACGTTACATCTTTTAATTTTTTATCCTTTCTCTTGATTTATTTTTCCATGTAAAAACATACACAACTTTTCAATTAGCGTTTTTTCTATTCGTGATGGTGGCATCGAGCGACATTTTTTCACTTTATCATTGCTCCACTATGAGTGCCTTTGCCATCTCAAATTCAAATGAAAAAAATTAAAATATGATTATCAAAGAATGTAATAACTAATAAAGATAATAATAAACATAGATTCTCAATACCGAGTAACATGCATATATACAAAGAGGTACAATTAATTTTTTTTATCATACATGATTGAAACCGAAGTATTACGTACACAAATTATATAAATACCTTCAAATTATTTATTTTAAATAATTTTTTAAATGGTAATTTGGATCTAATATTTAATAGGAGAGAGGTGGAAAAAACAAATTTTAAATAACCTACAAAAATGACACATGTTAACTGTTACTTTAATTTATTAAATAGAGCTTAAAAACCCGTGTGTTATGAAAGTTGAATAAAATATATTTTAATTAGTTAGTACCGAACATATTTATTAATCAAGCTTAATTAAAAGAAAAACAAAAAATTAGCAATTAGACGTTTATTAGACATGTATTACGTGTTTATTAAGTATTTATCTATAATAATATATATAAACTAAAACCCTAAAATCCTATGTGTCGCGATGTGGTCGCTCCCCCCTTTTATGGAAGTCACTAGATTGTTAAATTTTTAAATGGAGACATCTCATTGATTTAACCCAAATTATGGGTATGAGTTTTACCAAAACCAGATAGCTCTTAAACGGGTTATAACATCTTATTAAATTAAAAATTAACATTACAAATTATTTGATGTGAAAATCCTATAAAATAGGGATATACTAAAATTTAATATCCAATTTAAAAAGAAATATATATTATTTATAATTAATAAACCATTTTATAGTAAAAAACATAAGCGGGTCATGGGTCACCAAATCCAGATAGCTTTTAAACGTGATATAACATATGATTTATTTATGAAACTCTTTTATCATCAAACCCTAAGTATATTATTAACTTTCTTTAAATAAAGAAAATTAAAATCACAAAAATAAATATTAAAAAATGAAAAATGTAAAACAACCATTCTCTCAAGCCATCAGATTGATTTATTTGTAAATGAAGGCTTCTCACGTATTTGACCCGAATTCACGGGTAAAGGTCTCACCAAACCCAGATAGCTATTAAACAGGCTATAACATTTCATTATATTAAAATTAATCTCATAAAATATTTGATATGAAAATCCTATAAAACAGAGATATACTAAAAATTAATATCTTATTTTATTTAAAAAAAGATATTATTTATAATTAAGAAATAATTTTATAATAAAGAAAATAAACGGGTAATGAGTATCACCAAACCCAGATAGCTTTTAAACCGGATTATAACATATCATTTATTTGTGAAACCATTTAATCATCAAACATCAAGCATATTAATTATTAACTTTCTTACGATAAATAAAATCAAAATCCAAACAGACATATATAAATATTGAAAACGAAAATGTAAAACAACCCCCGTAATACGAGGGATAAATTCTAGTTAGAAAATATTTATAACCGGGAAAAATAGTCTTGAACTTATAGAAATGTTACACGTGACACAACCAATTACTAACACACAACATTTAATAAAACGTGACACACTCTTAAACAATACATAGGAAAGTAAAAGAAGCAGGTTGCACGGCACAACACATTTAGATTTTATGTGTCATACATGTTATGAACGAGATAAGCGTGTTTTTAATTGTGGCATTAACATACCAACTTTTTATGACCCGAATCCATTTACCTCAAAGAAAAAAAAAATACTAACTAGTTTAACTTCTTGTCTAGCCTCCCAACAAAATAACTATATGTGATTGAACCAAACAGTGACTTAACACCAACCCAAATTATGCAGCCATACTCCAAATCTTCTAGGGCTAATCCATGAAGCAAGAGATGCATGTGTCATGTACTCATGCATCAAGATAAAATATTATTATACTAATTCAATATTTTGGACATGGAATATATTAAATAATTGGAAAAGAGAAAGAAAACAAAAAATGTTTTTGTATTAATCTATCTATCTCGAGGGAGATCCTCATGGAGCCTTTTAAGTCTGACATGAAGCAAGCAAAGGAGACACTCGCCGTCAAATGTCATTCATGCATTTAATTCTCTTCATCATCACATAAACCACCCATACACACTTTCTCTCTCTCTCTCTCTCTCTCTTCATATCCATTTTCTTTCTACTCTATAA
This sequence comes from Bidens hawaiensis, assembly GCF_021521415.1. Lineage (NCBI taxonomy): Eukaryota > Viridiplantae > Streptophyta > Magnoliopsida > Asterales > Asteraceae > Bidens > Bidens hawaiensis. Next base: position 230,438 of record NW_027491820.1, on the reverse strand, counting down.
ATCCCAACATATTATCATAATTCTTCCATATTCCATTCTTTCTAACCAGTAACCATAACCAGCTTCATCCATGGCCAACCAAACCATCATCCCACTCAAACCCTTGAACCCAAACGCACCACCCTACCCTCAACCCCCACCTCAATTCTACGTTTACGTCTTTCCGTACAACATCCCACCACCGTACTGTACATACTACATCCATCTGCAGCCACCCACTCCACCGCCGGCGAAAAAGATCACTTTTTTCCTTACCCATCTCCCGTCTGGTCCCAGAAACCCTAAACCTAGCACTAAAGGACAACGACGTCGTTTGGCAAAATCTGATGTTAAGGAAAAGAAGTGGGTGCCTAAGTCACCGGAGAAGCAACTGGTGGTTGAAAAGCCAAGGTTTGCAGGTCATAAGAGGTGGAAGAATACTTGTAGAGAGTATCAGGAGAGTTTGGCTTTCGAAGATGATACAACAACTTTAATGATCAAAAACATTCCTAATAAATACAAGTAACCCATCATTTCTTAATTATTAACTTACATTTAATGTTTTTATTTAATTTTATTACTTTTAATTTTAACGTTTGCAGTCGGAAGTTGTTGATTCAGACTCTGGATAACCATTGTGAAGGTGTGAACCGGAAGGTTGAAGATGGTGGTGTTTTGTCTGCTTATGATTTTGTTTATCTTCCCATTGATTTCATGTAAGCGTTTTTTATTTTTATTATTTTTTTAAAGCCTGTGTGTTCTTTGTGTAAATGTGTTTGTTCGTGTGGCAGGCAGCGAGCAAACGCTGGGTTTGCTTTTGTGAACTTTACAAGTCATGAAGCGGCGTTACGGTTTCGAGATGCGTTTAATGGGAAGCGTTGGAACATGTTTGAGAGCTCAAAGGTCGCCCAGATATTAAGAGCCAGGATTCAGGTACTTTTTGTTAATTATTGATCATTGATTTGTTTTGAATTAGTTATTAATACATTTGTTAATGTTACTTTGGGTAATTTTTAGGGTAAAGAAGGTTTGATTAAGAACTGTGAGGCTATGAGTTTTGCTTTCGGCTCGATCGATGACATGCCCGTGTGGTTTTCACCGGCAAGAAATGGTGTTGGTCAAGTTGGAACCCAAATGTTTGTGGTGGGTAAGTTTTAGGATATGTTGTTTGGCTAATTGGTAGGATTAGGTTATGAGAATAATATGTGAAATAGGGTAGTGTACGTTTGTAGGTTAAGTAGGGTGGTGGACATGAACACCTGAACCGCGTAGTTATGGGAGGGTGTTTCGGTCCACCATTGTGGTTGTGTGGTCAACGTTAGTATGTTGTTTTCTATGTAGTTGCTAATACCGGATTTGTTGTTAAATGTGGTTTGTTTGACTATTTGGATGGCAAAGATGAGAATGGGGTTGTGTTACTTTCTACTGTTTGTTTCTGTTTTGATGCAAGATCATAACTTGGAACGTTTAGTGACTTGTTGACCGGCTTCCCATTTGAAATGGTTTCTTGGTTCTTACACTCTTTGATGTATTTTATGAGGTGAACAGGTAATAAACGTGATTTTCGTGTATGGTTGTTGACTTTTACCATAATCAAGTCAAAACTAATCGTTATGTCCTTGTTATTCTACTAGACAAGAGCATCATGTATTGTTATGAAATAAACATGACCATCATCGGTTAAGGACTGTAATTGAACAAAATGGAGCCTTATTCATGTTTGGTATGGTACGTAGAGCCGAAATTGAATGGACTATTGTCTCATTTTGTTCATGTTTGGTATGGTATGTAGCAATGACAGAAGAAATACAAAAAAATGTTTTGTTGGTTAATGAATGGATTATTGTCTCATTTTGTTCATGTTTGGTATGGTATGTAGCAATGACTATTCTACCATCATTTTATCATTTTATTTATTTTAATACTCCCCAAATTCATTATATTGTCTTGTTTTTTTAATTTCGTTTCCCTCTTTCATCCTAGATCACTGAAATCACCTTCCCATCGTAACAACAATACACAACCATCGTTACGAGTTTTTTTCGTTCTCTCTTCATGGAAACCAAACAAGTTAAAGAAATATTGCATCCCCTCTTTCACCTTATAAAGCAATGACTCATTCCATTCTTATATGGATAACCAAACAAGACAATAAATTAGTAACGAATTAATAAAATAAAAAATCTAGTTAATTTTTTTGACTGTTCTACCATTTTTTTTGTTTTAACAATGTTTGGAATTACATTCATGCCATTGGATTATTAAGGCCAATTGTGAAAACCTTTAGTATTTTATTTTTTCTTTGTTTAAAGAAAAAATTACTTTTTGAGTCTTCGTGGTTTTAAGACGGAGTCACTTTTAGTCCCTAAAAAAATGAACTGCTTAAATCCTCATGGTTTAAAAAGTGAACCGTATGTAGCATATTCGATTGGAGCCAAAATATTACAATTCTTTTCTTCCTCTGCGAAATAGAGGTCACAAAGTGTCGGTGCATCAGATTTGTTTTGCTCATGTGGTGCAGGTACGTGCCATCGTATATCCTGCATTGATGCTAACCCCAGCGGTGAACATTGGTGAAATATGTCAAAACCCCGATGGGGAAATCATACAGAACCCTGGCTATGAACAGCGGTGAAATGGTGCAGGTACGTGCTATCGTATATGCCGGTGGCGAAATTGGTGCATGTACGAGCTATCGTATATCCCGGCGGTGAAAATGGTTAGAACGACGAATGAACGGCGGTGGTTGTGAAATCCGGCGACGACGAAGAGCGGTTGTCAATTGAACGACGGTGGTTGTGAAATCCGGTGATGGTGTTTAACGTTGTGAATTGAACGACGATAATTAATTGAACGAAATGTAAAATATATTCGAGGGTAAATGTGTTTTAGATGCAAGATTACGTATATACCCTTAATTTCAAAGTCGAGGTTAATTGCTGTTAGATTGCGGGACTCATATGGTTCACTTTTTAAACCACGAGGATGTAAGAAGTTCATTTATTTTTCAGGAACTAAAAGTGACTCCGACTTAAAACTATGGGGACTCAAACAATAATTTTCTCTAGTTTAAAAAATACTGTTATGTGCATATATTATTTTCTGTAAACATGAAACACGTAGGTTCGCTTGAGTGTCAAAACTCGAACCATTTAGGCTTGTTAGAGTATTCTCAATATGTTCCTATTATGTGAGTGAGTTTTGTAAATAATATGGTATGATTATGAGTGACTATGAGTAGAGAAGGACGAAATGCTATATGAAAAAGTTAAATATTTTAATATTTTTTAAAGTAGTGAGAGAAGGAAAGAAAATATAATAATAAAGATATAAAAATATATTATTTAATTAAAAAAAGTAAAAAAAAAAAAGATAAGAATTTTTAGTATGATTATATAAAACATAACAAATAAGCTATGAGAATACTCCTTAGACCACGGCAACTCAACCATAATTTTACCATCTCAACCATAATTTTACCATTATATATGAGGGATCAAAAGCCCCAAATGTCGTTATGAAATTAATTTGGTCGTCTATTTATTATTTCTAACTTGTCAGAGAAAAATGACAAAGATTTTTCTCCTTTTTTTTTTGTAAAATATATATTTGTTTACAACGGTTAAATATTAAAACATTTTCTGAATATCTAATTTATTTAATTTGATTGGCAAAATAATTAGTTTTTATATAATATTTCTAATAAAACCCTTTTTTACACTAAAAATAAATCAATTCTTATATCTTTTAAGTTATTTTGTGATAATTGTATGATAAGGACATGATTGATTTGATGGCTTTCACAGTATCTGTGTTGTAGTAGGTGTATGATATACTCCAACTAATACATCCATGTATATTCATCATGGCATCAAGAGTGAGTAATTATGATTAATCATGATACTCAAGAATTGTATCTTCTATCATTCTTTATAATACTTTGTATAACACGGTGTGTTATTATTGAAGTTTCTTCGTGAATTCATCCTATAATATATATTGTGTTATATAGTAGTTATTGGACGCTGGCTGTACACTCATTAAAATCACCTAAGCTTGTTGTGATTCAAATGAATAGTGACTTCAACAAATTTTTTTCTAAAATTTAATAAAGGAATATTTAAAAAAGGAAAATAATTTATTTAAAAGATATTTTTTTATAATAAAAAAACGTTAAACATCATTAAAAAATAAAAAAAACACAAAAGCAATACACATTTATTCGATTTCTCTTCATTCTTTTTCGATTTCCTAAAAAAAGTGGCTATTCTTTTTCAAATACCGTTTGGCGAATCGGTTCAAAGTTGCTAAATTTCTTAGTAGGAAACTCCAAGTTCCACAACCTTTGTTTAGAATGTTTTGCGTACTCGATATTTTATGATGTCGGCTCTAAAATTTGGATTGGCATTGGTAGTTGTTCTATATCTTTGCGTCCAGCCACATTTAATTGTCATTGATTATGTTATTCGTGATTGCACTCTCTTCCTCAATAAACATAGATTTTCCATTGATCTTATACCTAAGCAAATTGATAGTTTTGATGTCATAGTGGGCATAGACTGGTTATCTTTACATCGTGCCAAAATCGTTTCGATAAATTTATCCGAATTCCACTCGCTAAAGGTGTGACCTTAAACGTTTTTTTTTTGGAGAAACACATTCCTCACGACTTAACTTAATGTTTTGTTGTTACTTGAGCAAGAAGTACGTGGTTTTCTAGCCCATGTAATTGAGAAGAAATCCGAAGAAAAGAAACTTTCTTGTATCCCAAACGTTCGTTCTTGATTTTCCTGACGTTTACTCAGACTTCCTCCCGTTCGACAAGTCGAATTTTGTATTGATCTCATGCCCAGAGCAACTCCTGTATCCAAATCCCCCTATCGTCTTGCAATCTTCGAAATACAAGAACTTTCTAAACAACTTAAAGAACTTTCGGTCAAGGGCTTTATTCGGCCTAGTTCATCCCCGTGGGGCGCACCAGTTTTATTCGTCAAGAAAATAGAAAGATAGCTAGGTATTCTTTTCGCCTGTGCATTGATTTCTGTGAACTCAGCAAAACTCACTATAAAAAACCATTACCCTTTACCTCGTATTGATAATCTCTTCGACCAACTTCAAGTGGAAAATAGTTGTTCAAATAAGTATAATTTAAAAATAGTTTTTTTTAAACCAAGTCCAACAGTTGACGGCTCTATTCCAGCCGCGAACCAACTCACGCCGCTTCAATTGCGCCCCCGCTCGCTTGATGTCCTTATGGTGTGCGTGAACGATGTGGCGGTGCCAACCTGTCTAGCGTCCCCGTTAGCGCCCAACAACACATTCTAACTAATAAATATATATATAATGGGAATACATGACAACTTTTCAGATTTTCTATAAACTAGTTTTTCTCGCTTCCCTCTTCTATTAAATAGTAAATATCATGTATTGACGACTTCTGATGATGTCTAAATATTTTTTTGAATAGCAAATTTATTTTCACCTAAAATCTCCGTAACTTTGCAATTGCAAGTATTTGAACACACAACAACTATTTTGGAAGGGTGTCTAAACATTTTTATAAATATCAAATTTATTTTCACCTAAAATCTCAATAACTTTGCTATTGCAGGATTTGAACACATCATGTCTATTTTGGAAGGTTGTCTAAATATATATATATTTGTTTTTGAATAGTAAATTTATTTTCACCTAAAATCTTTCATAGTTTTTCACTTGAAAGAATTTGAACCCATCACGCCTATTTTGAAATGGTTAACAATGTACTATTAGATAATTAGGTTAGAGATTGATGCCTAGATTTTAATTTTCTCTTTTACCTCTACCTATTAAAAATTAATAATTTTTGGTTTGGTAAATTATAGGATCATAATAATTTTTTGTTTTGATAAATAATATGATTACATTAAAAAAGTAGAGTTCTACTTTATAAACTTTAATAAAATGGTTGGTTCATATTTTTACAAATACAAGCTTTGAGGAATTTTAGATGAATATGTTGGAAAAATTCATAGTGAAAAATTTTCACTATTTTTGGACGTTAATAAACATGTTTATGTAAGCTATATAAACAATTATTTTTTGGGTTGTTTAACTTAGTGAGTACATCACAACGAACCAAACCAAGTCTAAAACGGAGCTATGATGAATGAATATCGACGCATGTAGATATGTTGTTGAAACAACAAAAGATAAGAAAATTTGGAAAAATAGCTTACAAGAAAGAGCACTCATTATACATTGTTCCTTTAGTAGGAGACACAGGTGAACAACCTAAAGGTAACTCGCCTTTCAACTTTTAACCTCGTGCCGGTGGTTCAATACATGGGTGTCGTGGGTTCAGGTGTCGCATACACATGGTGCACGCCAATCAAGGCGCAAGCTGCCTCACACGGTCATCTCGATGCTTTTTGCAGTACGCAGATTCATTTGTCGAAGCAATGCATGGATGACACAAATCATTATTAATGAAATTTATTCTTATTTATTGCAAGATTAATAATTCTATTTAATAAGATGTTTGGGTTCCCTTTGAGTTGATACAAAATGCGCTACATAACTCATTTGATGAATAACCAAAAGGTTACAAGGTGTGTAAATTCTCTAGTCTTTGATAATCTAAGAGGGGAGAATTTTCTAAGTCGATCTTCTTTTTTTTTATTTTTTCCATGAATCAAAAATACGAAGAAGCCCGATGGTTTCTCTGGTACGAGAGTCACCTCCAGCAGTATACCTACTGTTACAGTTATTGTACCCTGAGAGACAGATGGGCTCGTCTAAACAAATACGCAAAATCTATTTTAAGGGTCTGTATTATATACAAATCCTCAACCAACACTAACGGATTTATTTTGTTCAATGTTGCAGTCAAGAACAAACACGAAGACACCTCTCGTTGAAGACAATGTTTTGAATCAATCTACATTCAAGTAAGTTTTATATACTTGTATTTATTCGTGTTGTGTATATGATGTTGTGCTATAATTTTTCTATATTAATAAATAGAAAATCTTTATTTTTATTTATTATTTTAATAATAAAAAATGAACCTAATTCCTACATAAAATATTTAGTTTTAAATCTTTTTTTTTATTTTCATAACCTTTTAAATCCCGTCTACAAATATTTATTTTTTTTCTATTTTTTTCATAGTTACAAAATCTTACTTTATTATTTTTCTTGTTTTATGCAATCACAATAATTTGATGAAAGATTAATAACAACTTTTCATATTTTTTAAAATATAGGATGGGGTATAAAAATGGTGGATGGGGTGTAGTGAGTTTTTGTATGTATTTTTAAATTTTAAGTATGAGAAAGAAGTTAATGAATGGAATGTGAATGCTATGACATTGTTAAGTATTTAAGACTTAAATATTTCTTATGTCCGATAGTTTGGACGAAAAAGTTTACCTCAAGAAAACCCTAGATCAACCCTCGATTGAAATGACCACAACTGCTTGAAAAACCAATGGGTTGTGGCTATGCGATCTAGTGTCAGAATCTGCAACAGTTGAAGTCTTTTTATTCGCCGGAAACCTGCAACTGTGGTGGTCAATTTTGTGGTGGTGGTGGACAAAGTGATTGATGGTTATAGCCTCCATTTCACTGAAGATTGAGGTGGATCTAGCTAACGTGGTTGGGTCATATGAGGTGGTCCTCCCTTACCGCCAAATATTATGGTGGAGGTGACTGACGATTTCTGGCGGTGATGATCGAAGGTTGACCGACGGTATCGGAAATAAATGAAGCTAACAATTTGTTAGTTGTTATTTCTGTCGGTTATCTATTCTCGTTGTTTTTTATAGGCAAGGGCAGCTCTCAAGGAGGGCATAGTGGTTGACCGACGCTGGCCCGACACCTTGCTCTACCCGAAAATTATCCTTTTTTATATTTTAATTACTCAACTCATTTAAGCTTATTTTTTATACGCAAAATTTTTTTTTACAATACAAATCATAATCAAATAAGCCAATTTATAAATTTAATTATTTAAGCCCAACAAAAAAACCCTTTTGCATAAAGTCCAAATTTTTTTCCACCTTCAGCTCAAGTTATTATAATTCTCGAAGATGGAACTGTTGATAGGGTAACAAATTTACACTTTGTCATGGTTTAGTTCCGAAGTATGAGTATAAAATAACAAAATTACGTTAACATGCTTAACTTAATAAGTTAGTTTTAAAAAATGGGTGAGGTTGAATTTAACACAAAGCGACACAGTGGAATCTCAAGAGATACTTTTCTTGGGTTTCAGTCACTTTCAATAACCTTCTTTTCTGAAAAGGCAATAATATTTTCAGGGTTGTAGGGTTGATCAGCAAGGTTTTCGGGATCCGATGTGTGGTTGAGATATCTTTGTCTCATCTTGTTTCCTTAAATGTTGAAAAAGATTTGATGTAAGAAACTGGTCTGTCTGTTCTTTTAGGATATACATAAAATGCAGCTGGTGAAGTTGAAAATGGTGCTAGTTTTTACTTTCAGCTGCTGGAGCCTTGTTCTTGCTGTTTGTTTCTCTTTTCGTGCAATTTATAGCTTTGTGTGTTTTTAACTTGTTAGTGGACTTTTGTATGCATACTTTTGGATGGTCTTTTACTTGTTGACTGGCTGGCTGTGCTTTTCCTGTGACCATTGGTTAATGGATAAAACACACAGTAGGAGATGCATCGATCAAACAGTTTTGATCTGGGATCTTTTTAGTTCTTAGCTATTTTCAAACTATATATAAAAGATAAAGGCATAAATTGTATACTTCTATAGTTATATTATCACCAGGGCTGTCCAAACTGTTCGCCGCTCGGTTTCAAACCAAACCAAGTTCAAGATTGTTTCTTACAATTCAATCCGCTCGGTTGGCTCGCTTTCAGACCAAACCAAGTATGAGCAAGCATGGCCGTCTCCGAGAATCCCTTAAAATTTTGGGGCGCGCCTTGGATGAGTGAAAAAAACAGGTCCTTAAAATCGCGTTCTCAATTATGTAATAGACAATTTGACAATTTTATCAATATGGTTGTCATTCAAAAGCTCAAAACAAACAAACAATAATAAACATGTAATTAAAAATGATTCATATAAAACACAAATAAAAGTTTTTTTCTATAAAAAAAGCACTAATTTGGGAACTGAACTCATGACCTTTGTTTCCACGTTTTAGAACATTTTCATTCAACTAAATAGTCATTTTGTATACTTTTGTGTTAAAACAAAATTATATATAAAATATAAAATTTATTTTTTAACAATTATGGGTCTCTCGAGAAAGTGGATCTGGGTCCGTCGCCCTCCCCTTGGGCCGGGCCTGTGAGCAAGTCTGAGTTCGGTTCAACTTAGTTCGTGAACAACCCTAAATATCACCAACACTATTGTGCCATGTATTGTAAATACACTAACTTGCTTCTTTTTGGAATGGCTAGGATATATTAAAATTTAAAATACCATTACAGGAATAACAAGAAGCTAGACCCAATAAACAACGCTCCAAGTGCCTTACAAAATGATAATTTATTTCGAAAAATTCAATTGTATATTCGAATTTTAACAAAACTTCATATATTAAAAATTTTTAAAAATATTGAATTAAATTAAATATAATAATATAAGATGTAAAATAAGTGTGAAGACGTGTTTGATGCGGAAACTAAGCGTAAAGACGAGCTAGGTGTCATGTTGTGATTGGCTTTTGAAACGTGTCGGGCAGACTTCGAAACTAAGCATGAAAACGAGTTTGAGAGGGAACGTTTGAAATTACAGAAATTTGAGCACATATTTAGACTCTCTCGTGAAAATAGACATTTAGGAAATTTCCCTCAAGAAAAAACTAAATATCTTGCATGATTTTATAATGATGCCAAGCAATCCGATTTTTTTTTTTTTGGGGTTTCTTAATGGTGTCTTACATCATTATGACATAATTATGCATGTGAATATTGTTCCAATAATGTTTATAAGACAAAATTTAAATGGAACATGGTGCTACAACGTATCTTTCTGTAAGCAATAAATTTGATAGAGAGAATTATGTGTGTAACAATTACTAAGTTTGTCTATATTGGTTCACAAAATGTATTGCTTAATGAGTTAATGCTTATGATACAAATATTGAAGCATCCATAGGGGTCAATAGGTGTAGGCCATTTTCTTCTTTGATTGTGAAAGTTGCCAAGTTGGGCTTTGGCCCTTTATTTACAAAAACAGGTGCAAAAGGAAGGATCACAAATCATTAAATCGATCGGCCCAAAGAAAAATAATCAATTATATTGTTCTTATTGTTTACAGGTTTATACGGGGCAATTAACACCTTCAAATTTTAAAATATTTGCATTTCATTGATAAATTAATTTCAGATGCAGTATCATGTAACAAAGAATACATTAATTTATCTTAAGACATCATTTACGGGGGCTGTTATACATTATTCGTTTTTAATATATATATATATATGTATATTTGGATTTTAATTTTATTTATTGTAAGAAAGTTAATAATTAATATACTTGAGGTTTGATGATGAAATGGTTTCACAAATATATAATATGTAATAATCCGGTTTAAAAGCTATCTGGGTTTGGTGATACCCATTACCCGTTTATTTTTTTTTGTTACAAAATTGTTTCTTAATTATAAATAATATCTTTTTTTAATAAAATAGGATATTAATTTTTAGTATATTCCTATTTTATAGGATTTTCATATCAAATATTTGATAAGATTGTTTTTTACTATAAAGAGATGTTATAACAATTTAAGAGCTATCTGGGTTTGGTGAGACATTTACCCGTGAATTCAGGTCAAATGCGTGATAATCCTTCATTTACAAATAAAGCAATCTGATGGCTTGAGAGAATGGTTGTTTTACATTTTTTGTTTTTTAATATTTATTTTTTGAATTTTAATTTTCTTTATTGTAAGAAAGTTAATAATATACTTAGGGTTTGATGATGAAAGGGTTTCATAAATAAATGATATGTTATAATCCGTTTTAAAACTATCTGGATTTGGTGACCCGTAACCCGATTATGTTTTTTTACTATAAAATTGTTTATTAATTATAAATAATATCTTTTCTTTTTAAAGTGGATATTAAAATTTAGTATATCCTTATTTTATAGGATTTTCATATCAAATAATTGGTAAGATTAATTTTTAATTTAACGAGATGTTATAACCCGTTTAAGAGCCATCTGGTTTTGGTAAGACCCATACCCATGAATTTGGGTTAAATCAATGAGAGACATCTATTTAAAAATCAAGCAATCTGGTGGCTTTCATAAAAGGAGGGAGCGACCACATCGCGACACATAGGATTTTAGGGTTTTCGTTTATATATATTATAGATATAGATTATTATTTCTTCTTTTATGTATATTATTAATACCAATAAAAAAATAGTGTTTACATATTAAAAATAAAGCAAAAGTGCATCAAACTACGTTACTATCCCTCAAATTATTATTTATTGTTTTTGTTTTCTTTGATATTTTTTTTATTAATAATATTATAATAATAGTTAGTTCTTAATTTATTTTTACGTTATGTTAGTTATTGTTACTATTAATTTGGGATATGCTGGATGATGTTTAATTTCTTTTCTCATTTAAACAAAATTTTACTTTGGTAACAAAGTTGTTTTCAAAATAAGATATCTTTTAATGTCATAAATGATTTCACACGTGTTTTGATAGTTCAGATTAGATGTAGATATACATATCACAATGCATCCATATATTTTACTTCCAAAGCCTTCTTTTATCGTCATAGGCTCATAGCTTAGGTCATAAGATAGTTTCATCACATGAAAAATACTCGATTCAATTTTTTAACAACATAAACATAATAAACAAAAAATCTTAGAAATCAACTTTCGAGTGGCATTTTGGGTCTACTTCTAGTGTCAAAATATTGACCACAATATCACAAACGCTATCAACCTTTGCTCCCACCTTTATGATTTTCAAAACACCAACTTTCCCATGCATAACCGAAGTAGAGGTGAAATTTAGAAGACCCGTCGCGACATCATCATAAAAGTTAGGATCGGTGGCCATTTTATCCCCGGTAATATTTGAAAACACCGTTATGGTAAGACTACCACAAGCGGGTACTTTTGAATGTTGCACTGGAATCTCAGCTATTAACATGCCTTGATAATAAAATATGCAATCGAGTCCTTGAACTTAAAACTCCCATAGTTGCGGTTGTTAATCGTCAAGGTTAGAACTAGGGTTGCATTTATGCTTACGCTCGGGATTAGTTGAACTTTTAAGTTTTCAAGATTTGTCGGGTGGGCTGTGATGTGCGGGTCCTTCGGTTTAAAGACCGTGAAATATAAGATGATGGAAACCACCATGAAGACGATGATTACTGCGACAGTCACACCGCAACAAATCTTGAGACATTTTCGTGATGATCTTCGTTTTGTAGTATCCATTTTTTGTGATATTTGAGCTATCAATGTATTCAATGTGAACTTTGTGTAAGTAGCTGTGGATTATTTGATATGTAGCATGTTTGTTTATATAAGTGAGGAGGTGAAATCAAGGGAGAATGTAGTTTTGTTTGTTTACTACATAAAGTGGTATAAAAATGTGAGGGTGTTGTTTCGTACCTCTGACTCCGTTTGGTTGAAAGTACTTTTGTTCTCGAAAGAAAATATCTATGCTGCTGATACAGTGGTCATTCTATAATAATAATAATAATAAACATGATCAAATACATTTTATTTTTAACATGAAAACAGTGAGAACCACTTTGCTGCTATTATTAGGATTATTTTTACAAGTGTTTGCTGTAATTATTTGTCTGTATTTGCTAATTTTCAATTATGAGACGTTATAAGTATTTGTTGATTTATATTTTGTTGTAATTATTAGATTTTTTCTTTTGCTGTTATAAGTATTTGTTGGTATTATTTTGTTTTTGATTTTGATTCTTTTGTTGTAAATTTTAGGTTTTTTATTTGTTATTATAAATAATTGTTTATGTAGATTGGTATTGTAGTTGGTGTTTTTTCTTTTGTTCTCGTGTTAAGACTAAAGTGCACACAAACCTTTCCCGTAATAATAATAATAATAACAACAACAATAGTCACTTTATGTTGTTAATAAAATGATGGTTTGTAAATGTTGAACACCAACTATATTAGGTTGAGAAAATAATGAATTTGATTACAAATAGAATATGTTTTTGACTTTAATGCACTTCATATTGAAAAAGAAAATTAAATTGGCATGGAGGAGCTTTCCTTCTTTTTATTGATTCGGTATCATTTGTTGTTTGGATTTATTACTATCTACTATCCGGTGTCGAAGTAATTTGCAGGTCGGGTCATGTCGCATAAAAAAATGTAAATTTGGTTTTTCTTTTAAATTTTTTTTTTGCTAATAACGCCTAAATGCACAAATTCAACACCATCAACACATAATTCTAAACATAAACATATATGTATACACAGGGCCGGCTTCGAAAAGACAAAAAAACTTTTGGGCCAAAGGCGAAATTTTTTTTGGGCTTTAAGTAAACAGAGTATTTTTGTTGGGTTTAAACAGTTTAATTCTTACTAGTAGGTGTGCCCGCGCGTTGCGGCGGGGACACAACACGTATTCAGTTGGTATGATCTAGTTTGAGGTGAAGATGCTATAGAAATTCGATGACACTGGTACGGTTCATGACTGTATCGTAGTTCGCTATAGGTCAATGCAAGAAATCTTAGTGGAGGTTTAATAAAACAAGACAAATGAGACAAAGAGAGTGAGAAGTGGTTAAGGTCAACACAAGACAATTGCAAGACGTTATTCGTTTATGTCAATCATATTGCGATATACCATAGAGTAATCTGTTAGTTTCCTTATTTATTTATTTATTTTATAGTTTTATTTAAATTAAAGTTTTCGAGTTAATAGCATTAGTGTGTCATAAGCATGACATACTTAATCAAATAACAATAATAATAATATTCAAAATAGTTATATTAATAATACTAATACTATTGATAACAAAGAAAACAATAATAGAAATATCATAAGATGTAAATAATTAAAATACTATTAATAATAATTTTAACCAATTACAACAAAATTCACTTAACTAAGTTTTAATTACTAACAAATATTATAAATATATTCTAATGAAAACAACAACATAAATCTAAATATTTATAAATATGAACTAATTTAATTAATATTCAAATAATGCATTCACTGATATTTATGCTATTCCGAAACTTTTTACCACTATTGATTATTTAACTTGTTTTAACCATCAAAATGTCAGTAATTGCAGCCAATTCCACTATACTAAATAAGTGAAAGTTGAAAAAAAAAGTAAACTATATAGGTTGTTTCTAAGATAAATATATCAACCAATGCTTAAAATTATAAGAAAATATAATGGTCTATTATGGTACTTTAAAAAAACAACTCATTTCAACCAACTATACAGGCTATAACATGTTTTGACCTTGAGTTAAATTGATACCTTTTAATACGGTCGCGTGTTGCAGCGGGGATACAATGAGAATTTGGTTTGTGGCACGTCGATCTGAATTTTATTTAAAATGGCAAGAGATTAGATGACTAAAAAGTCTTGGTATAGAGTCCACCTAGCGGCGAGTAAATTTGGTTTTGAATAAAATTCATATAAGAACATAGATGTTTAGGGTCGCAACGGGGGTCGTTAGGGGCTTGGTTCGTTATGGTACGTTATTATTGTATATAGAATTGTGGAAATCAATAAAAATAATATATTGTGTCATATATTAATTATCGAGATGAGGTCGCGAGTTAAACGTAGAGTTGTGCAAAAAAACCAGAAAAATGCAAAAATCAAACTTGAAAAAACCGAACCAAATGGTAAATTCGGTTATCTGATCGATTTCTAATCGTATCGATATTGTGAATTCAGTTCTATTCGATGATTGGTTCCACAAATCTTTGTGCTCGATTTAATTAAATAACCAAATTATAACCGGTTTAAGCGGAAAATGAACCGAATAAATCTAATCAAATGAAACAAAAAGTGTCGAATAAACCGATATATTGTTTATAGAAGTCCTAAACTTGGTAACACTTTATTCCTCAAAAAGACATAGTCATCTAGTCTCGGGCATGTGGTGATGACCTTGACAAAAAAAATGAACTTAAAAAGAATGAATTTACATATACATTCAAAGTGAAAACAAATAATATTTATATTACATTTGTTTTTCTATCCATGGTTTTATTACCGCAATTTGCCAACCTTTACCCGCCTACGCTGTTTAGGCTAAAGCCCCGCATCATAATCATAGCAAATGAATGCATTCAGTTATCAAATTAGCAATTTACCACTGCTATCCAAATTAAGTCTCTAAAAAATTTAAAAAAAACATTACAATTAATTGCTGAAATTACGAACCATGAAATCATGTATACAATTGATACAATTTGGTAATTTGGAACGTGAATTTGATGCGAAATTGAATACCTGGATAATGGCGTTTGTAGAAGAAAGCGATTAGAGGTCAAATGAACGACAATTGGGAGCTGAAATGGGGGTTGCGACCTGAAAGGTGTAGGGATTGAATCAGAAAATAGGCTTATAAAGTGACACTGGTGGTTCGCATTCATCTTGACACGTCTAAAGAACAGAATTGATTGCTTAGACCGTCTTATTACATTACGTAACCGAAGTGAAATTGATGGTTGCCGGAGTAAGATCGGTAACATGCATTAGGTCTTTGCCGAAGCGTTAATGTACATTTAATTTTACGGTGTCTTAAGGAGAAAGAATGGGGGAGTTGAAAAGGTGCCTATATGCATTATAATATGATATAGATATAGATATAGATATGAGCTTATTTAGTTATAATTTGTGTTGGGTAAAAAACTTTTGTATAGAAAAAAAAATTAAACATGTCTCAAGTGAGGCTAGAACCCACAACCTTTTGGTTGTGAGTAATACCCATTTGCCATTAGAGGCTAGAAACAATATGTATATTTTAAACATTAAATATACATATTGTTTTTAATAAAAATACATATTATTTTTTTTAAAAGAAAAATTTCGGGTCTAGCGGGGTGTCAGGCCTGTGGTCGTCGACCACCCAGCCACCCCCAAGGGTCGGCCCTGCGTATACACCTAATGACCTAATCATATTTGATGGATTACTTAATTTGAAAATCGAAATCTATGATGGGTGATTGATTGCCAGATAAACTGACTGGAAGCATGACCTGTAAGCATCGAATTTGATGAAACGAAAAGTCGAACACGAACAGAGATGATCGGACATTGGAGGGTAGTCCTTGACAGTCGAGGGACGAGTATTGGTTTTTTAATTGTTTTTAAATTTTAACATTTTATTTAATTATCATTTAGGTTTCTATTAATTGGGTTCTTGGTCACTTCAGTTGAGTTTAATAACTTATAGTAATCTAAGCTTCTCTTTAATATAGTTTCTGAGCCAGTTTAATTGGGTTTAGTAATTTATATAGTTTAATTAAAGATTTTATAAAAATATGTTATTCACTGAAACCTTTTAACTAAAATTTTCATAATCAGTAGGTTCAAATATTTTTTTAAAATGATAATGGGTTCGCTCTTCGAAAAGAATGTGTTTTTCGTTAATATGGTATTACGAGTTTTATATAAAGCCGAAAATAGATTGGGTTCGGGTTCGCCAATAGGTAGCTCCGCCACCACATTAAACCATATTGGATTTGCAAGGTTCTACATGAGCTCAAGTATGACAAGAACCCCAAAATCATTTTGCGTGCATGAACCAAATATGACACGTATATTCATAGGTTGAAACAACATAACTCATTTAAATTTTAGAATGTGACACGACACGAATCAAATACGACAAAGGTTGCAGTAAAACCGTTGTTGTCCGAATATTTTTATACGTAGTGGAACTTTATCAGTTTTTGTCTGAAAATTTGAGGCTGTCTCCTCCTCGGCGTTTTCGTTTAAGCTTCGTCACTGATGAAACTATTTACTTTGGATAACTTCTTCCGGCGAAACTTATGTTCACATGCAACATGTAAACTTTATACGTTCGTGTAATTAGTTTATACACAAAACCTTACCTAGCCTAAATATTGAGCAACAGCTTGTTCAATATTAAGCAATGAATAAATTCAATAATCAATATTTTCTAATAGGCTATGAACAACTTCCAATAGCAATAAGGACTTCGGCCGAGCTGTGTGGTTCCCCTCAGCTCACGGAAGGGTCACAGAGGGGCACCATGTCGCCCCCCTTCATTTCATGTGTGGCAGAACCCATGACGGTCACGTGGATTATTTAAAAGGGTGAGGGTGAGGGTGAGAGAGCCATTGAGCGGCTATTTTTTTTCAACAACAATTATATGCATTTTATAAGTTTCTATTAGTTTTTTACAAGTTTTCTAGTTTATGATTTGTAATTTTTTAATTAATGTAATTGTTTCTACTTTTTAATATATGTATGTTAATTTATTTTATAAATATGATAAGTTTAAATAGATATATTATAAATATTAATTGTATTAAATAAAAATTGAAAATAGAAACCGGAGAATGATGGAATGAACCATAATATGTGTCGAGTGGTGAGGTTAAATGATGAAGGAAAAACTGAGTTGACACTGAGATGGCGCAAACGTAAAGAATGAGAGAAAATGAAGAGAATAACCCATAACACTTAGTCTTAGTAAATGTGTTGGTCGTCATAGACGTCTAGTTGTCAAATCACACTTTTACTAGTAATGATTGTTCAAGAAACCCACTTCAATAAGATCATCCGTAATGGGTATTATATGGGCGGATAAAGCCCCCTGCATCATCTCCTTGAATTGGTAACGATCAAACGGCTATTAAGAGACATTAAACATAACACACTAAAACGTCAATGATGAGGACATGGTGGAAAATGTCCCTTAAAAACATTAACCATTACCAATGGGCGTATGGTATGGCCTAAGTGTTTTGAAAGGCCTCTTATACTAATGTTACAAAAAAATTGATAGGATGAAAAAGTAGAAATTAGGATCAGAGGAGAAATTTTATCTTCATATAGTTTATTGATCATCGATGAATTAAGCTGTCAACAACTTTTCAAACTATGTTATGGCAGTTATTATTTCTATTCTAGTCCCTTCGCTTAGAACATTTACATAATAGCTCTTTTATTTCTAACTACCATAACACCGAGAGAGGCCCCTTGATATCTAATCAGTTAGCTGATGAACTTTTAGAAGTCCAGTATTTCTGAATTTCATCTGCAGATCTTCCAGGAATCATTCCAGCAATCAAGGACCATCTGGAAACATCGTCACACCGGTTAATGGTTTTTATTTTAAAATTACCGGTATTTAAATTTATATGATGTTGTTACCATTTTAGCCTTTTTAATTTATACCTTTATATATCATAGAGCATTTAACAAAAAAGTTAATATTCTGTGTTTATATTATAAAGCATTAATATTATTAACAGCAATTAAAAAAGATTGCGATTATTTATAATCTAGTTTATTCTATGAGTATTTTAGTAAAATAAAAATAAAAATATAATATATGATTTTTTTACTCTAGTTTGATAGTTATTATTATTCTTTTTATTATTTTAAACTAGCTATATATATATGAATATACTTGTTTTTCACGGAAAACACACAATTATAAAAATACATATAAGGTCTTATTATAACAAATACAAATTAAGGGAATTAGAATCTTAAAAACAACAAAATATAGTAATTACTAAATAACTATATATAATCAACTTTATAATATACCAAACTAATAATATACCAAACTAAGCAATTAATCACCTCTGAAGAGGTAGGTCCCAGCAGAGCCCAGTTGGACCCGCAAAACTCACCTTGAAGAGGGACGTCTGCGCAAATACCAACTGGTTCCGAAGGACCCACCATGCTCAGATAGATGAAGACCTTACGCGCATACGCCAGCTGTTCCCGCAGGAAAAGCCTCCCAATGGTGAAGTACCCCGCCTGTTCCCGCAGCTGCGGATACAAGCCATCAGCGGAGGCTACCCGCACTAATAGTTAGGCTACACGCACAAGGCACTAACTCTCAATAATTCAGTAATGTCACATGAAGAAGGAATGAGCAAGGCGGGAATACTCCCGCCCAAATGAGCCAGTCCGTACGCTTCTGGAGGATCTTTTGTACTATACCTGCCAAGGTATGGACAAAATAGACAAGATCTGACCAAAGCAGCCCATGAACCAATCACAGGGTGACAGCTCACTGACAACAGTACGACGAGCAGCACGCTCTAGTACTTAATGTCATTATCAGCCGCTGCCTACTCACCAACCCTCATCGTGGCACGTACATAGCCTGCAGTTGGTGGAAAAGGAATAGTACACAGCCGGCCATGTCACTATCAGCCGCTGCCTACCCACCAACCACCAGCATGGCACGTGCGTAGCCCACAGTTGGTGGAAAATGAATATTATACAGCTGGCTGTACCTGCTTGGAAACCTACCTTCGGCTATAAATACTCCAACACCTTGGAACGGTATGATTATCTGATCACATCTTATCATATACTATCTTATACCATCACATATCTTATCTGCTCTAGCTATTTCTCTTAATATACATTTATATTCAGAGCAATCTAGTCTGATTCTCACGCCGGAGGGTGGTCACAAGAAGGTACCCCCCCTTCTCAGTAACGAGCTCACGGTGTCTGTTTTGCAGGTCATCAGAAGAATAATCATCTTTGCCGGACCTAACCCTCGTGGGAAACATCTACTTGACCCTAAGATTATCCGTAATCTACCGATACAAAAGCAACGGACGAAAGCCCGTTGACATCAGCATCCACATGGTTCATAGTAACGTCAGAGGAAGAAAAAGACGAACGACAGAACCATGCGCGTGGAAGGAAGCTGAGGTGCGCTTCCCGCGAGTGCCAGGAGGACCCAGCAAAGAAGGCCCTATCGTCATCAAAAGCCAGCTGGGGCACTACATCACTTCCCGCACTCTTGCTGACAACGGCGCCTCGTCAACGGTTATGTACAGGCAGTTCTTCGACAAGCTAGACGACGAAGACAAGGAACGCCTGGAAACGGTCTACGCCTCGATGGAAGGGTTCGACGGCAGCACAAACACCCCCTGGGTATCCTATCTTTCCCCGTCATTCTTACAGACGGGAAACACTCCCGCACAGAAGACGTGGACTTTGTTGTAATGAGGAAGCCACACCACACATACGACATTCTCTTCGGGAGAGACGGGATGGCAAGATTCAATGCCGTGGTGTCTTCAGTCCACGGCATGATGGGATGGCCAACAGCTGAGGGTGTAGTGATGATCACCGGTATTCCCCAGGTATGCATCGCATCTGTCTCATCAAAACCCAAACCAAAGATGGCTAAACCAACCATCACCGAACCAGAAGAATGGGCCTTCAATGGCAAATACCCTGACCAGGCTGTTACCATTGGCCCAACAGTCATTGATCCTACGCGCACCTTACTCAAACGCTTACTACAGAAAAACGCTGACATCTTCGCGTGGACACCAGCTGACATGACTGGTGTACCTCGAAGTAAGGTAGAGCATAAGCTCAAGTGTGACCCGGCTTTTACGCCAGTCATACAAAAGCGCAGAGTAATGGGGGCGGAACAAGCTAACGCGTGTAGAACCCAAGTCAAGGAACTCCTTGACGCAGGCATCGTACGCGTTAGCAGATATCAAACATGGGTTGCAAATCCCGTCATGGTACCGAAGTCTAACAAACAATGGCGCATGTGCATAGATTTCAAAGACTTAAACAAAGCATGCCCCAAAGATTGTTACCTGTTACCCGAAATTGATCTAAAGGTAGATTCGTTAGCACCGTTTCGCCTTAAATGCTTCCTTGATGCGTATAAGGGGTACCATCAAATCCACATGGCCGTTGACGATCAGGACAAAACCGCATTTCGGACGCCCGATGGCACATTTTGTTATCAAATGATGCCATTCGGACTTAAGAATGCCGGGTCCACATACCAACGCCTGATGGACAAAGAGTTTCATGCCCAAATTGGGAGGAACTTGGAAGTCTACATGGATGACTTGGTCATCAAAAGCACTGACCCAGAAACGATGTTGAAAGACATCGAAGAAACTTTCAACACGCTCAGAAAGATAAACATGAAGCTCAACCCGAGCAAGTGTTCCTTTGGGATGGAAGAAGGGAAGTTCTTAGGAGTCATTGTTACTAAAGATGACTTCAGAGCGAACCCTGAAAAGGTCGAAGCCATTATCAAAATGGAATCACCTACTACCATCAAGCAAGCTCAGACACAGAATGGACGCCTAGTCGCACTTAACCGCTTTTTGGCAAAGCATGCGGATAGGTCGTTCTCATTCGTGTCCACATTGAGAAACTGTTTAAAGAAAACGCACTTCCGCTGGACACCAGAAGCGGAAGCAGCTTTTCAGGAAATTCGGTCACGCTTGATCGAACTCCCAACGCTCACAGCACCAGAAGCGGGGGAGGAATTAATCCTATACCTTTCCGCCACAGATAGAGCAAACGGGGTCGTCCTGCTAGTAGAGCGAAAAGGCATCCAGATGCCAATCTACTATGTTAGCCGTGTCCTCACAGACGTAGAAACCCGGTACTCTACCCTGGAAAAATTAGTCTTAGCACTTGTACAGGCTTCACGCAGGCTAAGACGATATTTCCAAGGTCACCCAATAACCATTCTCACCAACTTCAAACTCGCAAACGTTCTAGGCAAACCCGAATTGTCAGGACGCCTAGCCAAATGGGCAATAGAATTGGGAGAATACGCGATAAAGTACAAGCCGAGGCCAGCCATAAAAGGCCAGGTCTTGGCCGACTTTATTGCAGAAGTCCCCGCTTCGCGGGAGAAAGAGTGCCAGGAGGAGGCTCAACCCTCTCCAGCACAGGACATCGATGATGTCTGGCGACTCTACACTGATGGAGCAGCCAGCAACGAGGGCTCAGGCGCAGGGTTGAAACTAACCAACCCAGCAGGCCAAGAATGCACTTACGCTATTCGACTGGATTTTCCAAGTACAAATAACGAAGCGGAGTATGAAGCATTCTTGGCCGGGCTGAGAATTGCGCGTAAGCTGGGAGTAAAAAACTTGGAAGCCCACGTGGATTCCATGTTAGTAGCCAACCAAATAAACGGGACGTACACGGCCGTGAACGACACAATGGCCCTGTACCTCGCACAAGCAAAAACCCTTATGCGCGACTTTAACGATTGTAAGGTCACACACGTCAAGCGTAGCGAAAACAAATCTGCGGATGCGTTAAGCAAGCTTGCATCATTAGCCTTCACCCACTTGGGAAAGGACATCCGCATTGAACTCCTTGGAGCACCATCAGTCCCGCACAAGGAAATCTGTGTCATCCAAACCGGCACAGAAACGTGGATGACACCAATAATAAATTACCTTGCGGCGGGTATACTACCAGAGTCAAAAACACAGGCAAGAAAAATACGCTGTAAAGCACTGAACTATCAACTCATCGATGACATCCTTTACAGGCGTAATTTTCTTGGCCTACTCCTAAGATGCGTGGACAACCAAGATGCTGGCTACCTCATAAGGGAAATGCACGAGGGCATCTGTGGAGTACACGCAGGTCCACGCGCTGTCGTAGCTAAGCTAAATAACGCGGGATACTTTTGGCCGGGGATGCATACGGATGCACTGGCATACATCAGAAAGTGTAGGTCTTGCCAACTCTACGCACCCAACACGCATCGCCCAAAGAATGAACTTGTTCCAGTCACCTCTTCATGGCCATTTCAGAAGTGGGCCATCGATGTGACAGGCCCATTTCCCACAGCAGCAGGGAACGTTCAGTTTCTAGTGGTAGCCATCGACTACTTCACCAATTGGATAGAAGCAAAACCCTTAGCCCAAACAACCGCAAAACATATCAAAAAATTTATTTGGAAATTTATTATTTGTCGTTTTTGACTTCCCCAGATTCTGGTGAGCGATAAAGGCACCAACTTTGCTGACAAGAAGCTACAAAAGTGGCTGGAAGAACTTCAAATCACCCACACCTTTACCTCAGTGGCGCACCCGCAGGGTAATGGTGAGGTGGAAAGAGCAAATAAAAGCATCATCGACGGCATAAAGAAAAGACTCTTGGAACACAGATCCGGCTGGGTGGACGAAGTTCCACACGTCCTTTGGGCAAACAGAACGCTGAAAAAGGCCAGTACAGGAGAAACCCCGTTCAGCCTCACTTATGGCACTGAAGCCATGGTCCCGGTCGAAATTGGTTTACCCTTACCAAGGGTCTTGATTCAGCCAGAAGACAATGATGCGGAAAGACGGTTAGACCTTATGCTAACCGAGGAACGCAGAGACTTAGCCGCGGCGCGTGAAGAGAACTACAAGCGACAAATACAAAAGTACTACAACACGCGGGTAAAACTCTGCAACTTCAATGTCGGAGACTACATACTGCGTAACAACGAGGCTTCGAACCAAGAACGCCCAGGAAAGCTGGCCCCGGTCTGGGAAGGGCCATACATTATCAAAGAAGTTTTGGGAAAGGGCGCATACCGGCTCGAAAGGCTCGATGGCACCCCCATCCCAAGAACATGGAATGGAGCTCAATTACGCAAATGTTACATGTAGATTAATTCCAAACTTATAAAGAAAAGGCCTAGAGCCACTTCTAATGGAAATGATTCTCCTTTATCACATTGTGTTGTTAGTCTTACCTTTATACTTATTCAAAACACTGATATGCCGGTATTCACCGAATAAATAAGTGGGGAAGTAAGTCGTTGCGTGTGGATGGCGGCAAAACCCGCATAAACACAAGAAACGGCAAAAATTTCTAAGGAAAACATGAGGAAAACCTTCACGCAGGTCAGTTATAGGTGAAGTTTGGTCATCCCACTAAATGAAAGTGACGGTCCTACCCGCACAATCATGATAGAGGAAAATGAACATTAACCTATTGACAACCGCGCGTCGAAAGGTTTAACTTATTCAAAACACTTGGAAAATTGCTAAGTTAAACTAAAGTATGCATGAGCGAATCATATATTGTTTATGAGGCAAAACAAGTGCCAAATTAAACTATAATATGCATGAGCAAGTCATATAACGTTTATAAAGCAAATCAAAAAGATTCAAAAAGATTCAAAGATTCAAAAATAAGAGGGAATATACCCCCTTACATTGGTAACCAAGAAACCGTAAGACAAGTGCGGGTACAATGTCAAGGCGAAACCCTTCACATACTTAGCACCTGCAGGGAATTGAAGCCAAGAATACCTTGGTAACCAAGAAACCGTAAGACAAGTGCGGGTACAGTGTCAAGGCAAAACCCTTCACATACTTAGCACCTGCAGGGAATTGAAGCCAAGAATACATTGGAAGTCAAGTAACTATAAGACGAGTGCGGGTACAGTGTCAAGGCGAAACCCTTCACATACTTAGCACTTGCAGGGAATTAAAACCAAGAAGGATCTTCTGGGCCATGCTTGTGGAAAGGGAAATAACATCCCCGCATAGCAGGAACGTTGAGAACTAGATTGTTTGAAGCTCTAAGATGGAATTGGTTGTTTAACATAATTGATCACTATGTCAAACTACCAAAACCTCGTGGAGAATCTACACAAGTGAAACTCAACGCTCCTGACTTACGAGGAAGTTACACACCTACCCGCATCATACCCAAAGATCAAGCAGAAAAGTCGGGAATTTCTGCACGTGACATTAGGGAAACCGCGGGAAGAATCCCCACGGACAACCTTAAAACTAAAAACCCTTTTCAAAACCCCTTGCTTAAGTCCAAAAGTTCATCTCACTTATTAACAATTCATGAGAAGAACATTGGACTGTGGGGACTTGAAGAGGTAGGTCCCAGCAGAGCCCAGTTGGACCCGCAAGACTCACCTTGAAGAGGGACGTCTGCGCAAAGACCAACTGGTTCCGCAGGACCCACCATGCTCAGAGAGATGAAGACCTTACGCGCATACGCCAGCTGTTCCCGCAGGAAAAGCCTCCAAATGGTGAAGTACCCCGCCTGTTCCCGCAGCTGCGGATACAAGCCATCAGCGGAGGCTACCCGCACTAATAGTAAGGCTACACGCACAAGGCACTAACTCTCAATAATTCAGTAATGTTACCTGAAGAAGGAATGAGAAAGGCGGGAATACTCCCGCCCAAATGAGCCAGTCCGTACGCTTCTGGAGGATCTTTTGTACTATACCTGCCAAGGTATGGACAAAATAGACAAGATCTGACCAAAGCAGCCCATGAACCAATCACAGGGTGACAGCTCACTGACAACAGTACGACGAGCAGCACGCTCTAGTACTTAATGTCATTATCAGCCGCTGCCTACTCACCAACCCTCATCGTGGCACGTACATAGCCTGCAGTTTGTGGAAAAGGAATAGTACACAGCCGGCCATGTCACTATCAGCCGCTGCCTACCCACCAACCACCAGCATGGCACGTGCGTAGCCCACAGTTTGTGGAAAAGGAATATTATACAGCTGGCTGTACCTGCTTGGAAACCTACCTTCGGCTATAAATACTCCAACACCTTGGAACGGTATGATTATCTGATCACATCTTATCATATACTATCTTATACCATCACATATCTTATCTGCTCTAGCTATTTATCTTAATATACATTTATATTCAGAGCAATCTAGTCTGATTCTCACGCTGGAGGGTGGTCACAAGGAGGTACCCCCCCTTCTCAGTGACGAGCTCACGGTGTCTGTTTTGCAGGTCATCAGAAGAATAACCATCTTTGCCGGACCTAACCCTCGTGGGAAACATCTACTTGACCCTAAGATTATCCGTAATCTGCCGGGGTAACTTAGTGTTTCTTCAACCTCAAAAAGCCTTAAATATGGTTTGTTGGTTAGTTAATGAATACGCAATAAATACAACTCAAAATTCACCTCTCCAACAAGATTATACATCCGGGCTATCAAGGTCTTCTCATCTTCTGAGAAATGAACCCTAGATTCTTGATTTGATGAATCTGTTTCAAGAAACTCAACATGAAACTAAAGCATAATAAGCATTCTCAAACAAAGGGTGAAATGGCTAACGTGTGTTGCGCATACACACCCCATAATTTGGTCCAAATGAGAAGCAACAATTTTTTGTACCATTTATTCACCGGTAAGTATTCACTAAATGTTTGTTTTTAAACCGAATATATGCATCACATGTATGTATGCGCTTGCGCATAATTTATTATAATAGTGCTAATAATAATAATATATTAAATCTCTGTATGTGTATACCTTTAGTTTGAGTGGAAGCATCAACGGAAGCAGAGTACTTAT
Source organism: Bidens hawaiensis (assembly GCF_021521415.1). Classification (NCBI taxonomy): domain Eukaryota; kingdom Viridiplantae; phylum Streptophyta; class Magnoliopsida; order Asterales; family Asteraceae; genus Bidens; species Bidens hawaiensis. The sequence goes on along the minus strand of NW_027491820.1, from coordinate 204,148 downwards.
CCAAGTTAGCCATTATTGTGTGAAAGTGAGTTTGAGGCCCATGAGTTGTATTAATAAAAGGCCAAAATTCGTTTTTTATTAACTTTTTTTCATGGGTTTTGGAAGGTTTTAGTTAGAAGAATGTGTGGTGAGTAAGAATGGTAGCCTGGTAGGTGGGCCTGGTAGGTGGGTAGACAACAAACACGCATAGAGCCATTTATTTGATCCTGCTTAGATTTGTTGAAAAATAAATGATTTGTTTACGTAAAAAAAAATAAATCATAAAATTGTTCCATAATAAATGATAAACTGTCAAGAATTTATGTCCCCATCACAAGATCGAAATATACTTGTTTTAGGCCCCGGGGCCGGTAGCAGTACACTAAAGAACGACATGTTATCTAAAATATGCAAAATAGTTAGCAAATATTGATGACATGGATAAGTGGATAACTAATGATTACAAGATCAAACATTGACTTGTTATATCAAAATGTTGTACCAATTAAATCGGTGGTTCACTGGTAAAGATAAAGTCTTTAAAATATAGTAATTACTTATGACAATGATTAAAAAAAAATTGTCATTAAAAAACATCAAAATTATGTAATGGTTTTAATGATAATATAGTAGAAGATCATAAAAAGAGAAAATGACTGTTTTAGTCCCTGTGGTTTTTAGACGGAGTCACTTTGCGTCCCTGATAAAAAATTTGAACCGTTTACATCCCCGTGTTTTAAAAGTTGAACCATATGCGTCCCTCTATCTAACATCCGTTAAGTTTAAGGTTAAAATCAGGGGTATGTATGTAATTTTGCACCCACTCATATTTACCCTAATAAACTTCAATATTACAACCAAAACAGCCGGCCGTTTCTTCTGTTATATCGCGCGGCGGCGAATTCGCGAGGCGACGGAAGAGGAGCTTCGTTGAGATCGATTTCGAAGGCGACTGAACGGAGTGTGTAAGCATCAAAATCCTAAATGCACGAATGTAAAACCGATTAATTAAGCGTTTATGTAAAATTAGGGTTCGCATTATGTATACCTTCGAGAAGAAGAAGAAGAAGAAGAAGAAGAAGAAGAAGAAGCTTGCTCTCTGTAAGTTTAGTGAGAGAAAGTGCTTAGAGAGAGAGTGTGTGTGTGTGTGACAGAGTTTGGATTTATGGCTCTTAATTGTTGACAGAGTTTGGGTCAATTTTACTTAAACGCTTAATTAATCGGTTTTACATTCGTGCATTTAGGATTTTGATGCTTACACACTCTGTTCAGTCGCCTTCGAAATCGATCTCAACGAAGCTCCTCTTCCGTCGCCTCGCGAATTCGCCGCCGCGCGATATAACAGAAGGAACGGCCGGCTGTTTTGGTTGTAATATTGAAGTTTATTAGGGTAAATATGAGTGGGTGCAAAATTACATACATACCCCTGATTTTAACCTTAAAGTTAACGGATGTTAGATAGAGGAACGCATATGGTTAAACTTTTAAAACACGGGGATGTAAACGGTTCAAATTTTTTATTAGAGACGCAAAATGACTCCGTCTAAAAACCACAGGGACTAAAACAGTCATTTTCTCTCATAAAAATGTTTTATGTTTTTTTGTTTATGTCATTCGATCAGTAAAACAATTTTTAAATGCTTTCCAGATATGTACAAACTCTGTATAAATCTGTTTTGCTTAACGAAAGTTTCACATCTAGTTAGTATGTAAGAAAATAATTTGAAAGTGATAAGAATATAGATTAGTAGGAAAAATAAAAGGTAGATAAATTAACATATATATTCATACTTTAGTTTGCATCCTTTAAACAAAATGGATTAGTTTGTAGAAAATGAACAGAAAAGTAGCGTATATTATGTAAATATCCAACTTTTTGAAACATGCTCATTTACTAGGCAACTTTTTTTATCTTTAGGTTTTAAATATTTTTTTTAGCTTAATGTCAGTATCATAACAAACCTAACAAATATTATATTGTTTTGATCATTAGTTGAACGCGTGTCGATACAATTTTGGGTTTACAGATTTATTTTCTGGATTGGCTGATAGGGTAGTAACGAGCTTAACCAATATTGATCAAATTTGTCCCACTGGGTAACCACAGCGCGACGGGTTTTGTTACCTAGTTATATTTAATTTTAAGAGTATTTTGTATTTCTCTTATAATTTACAAATTCCAAGTATTTGGTGCGACTTGCTTATTTATATCGGCATGTCTAAATGTAATTTCTCCTTTAAATTGAATTGTGAGTAGTAATGGTCACGTAATCGAAAAATAAACATACAAGTTATCTCACACTTAGTTATAAGGTGATGACGTTTACCATTTCCATTACTTTAATATAATAACTAATGCATTATAAATCTTCGTATATATGTTGTTGCGACGTGTTTTTTTATTTCAATGTTTCGATCAAAATTTTGTATAAAATAAAACAAGTCAAATATATTTGTTTTTTTCCTTCATTGTGAGGAACCCTATTGATATCGTCTAAACAAATTCGATATATCAACACTTCATAAAATTGAATATGGGGTTACTTTGGAGAGTAATAATCAAATTTTAAAATTGTGCCAATTAATTAACTCAAGTTTAAAAAGTGTTCAAACCATGTTATCGTTAAAACTATTACATAATTTCATGCAATCTCATTCCATAAAAATCGTTCTTTCCACCCCCACCCCCTCTTTCATTTCATTCATATTTACACTACACTCTTGACACCATCACCTGACAACCACCACTACCACCACCTGGCTGCCACCGTCAATGCCACCACCTGATGGCCAACACCAACGCCGCCGCCACTACCATCGACACCACCACCATCGTGGCCACCGTCGCCACCATCACTGGTTGACCATCGCCACCACCACCATTGTCGCCAGAGCCATCACAACCATTTTCATCACCGCTGCCACCACCACTGTCGTCGTCTAACCACCATGCCACCATCATTTTCCTTGCCTGACCACAACACCATCGTCCCACAACCGCCTAACCGCCACCGTCGTCGTCGCCTGACCACCACCGCCACCGATACTGCAGTCACTAACTAACCATCACCACGGTTGCCACAGCCACCACTATCATTATCGCCAGCGCCGTCACCACCACCGTCGGCATTGTAATTTTTCTGGTTTTTTTTTAATTATTTTGAGATAAGGGTATTTTTATTTCATTCGTATAGTTTTTTCTCTCTTTTTTTTGTTTTTTGTGGCTAGTGGGTACCAAACAACATAAAGTAATAAATTATTTCATTCATATAGGTTAACCAAACAAATGACTGGTAATGATCCATTTCATTCTTTTGTCCATTTCATTCCTCTATTCCATTATCACCAACCAATCATACCCTTCAAGTCCCAGATCGATAATCAAACACGAAAGTAAACGACTAACTCTCGTTTATATTAATCAGAAAATATAACTCAAAAAACTTATTACAACTCTCAAACCCTAACTTGGTTTGACTCTTGATGAACCCTAACTCGGTTACACCAACTTCTCTTATTCTAATGTCTAACCATAACTCGGCTTATATAGACTAATCAAACCTGCTAGTTAAGACATTACCAAATATAATAAACCCTAATAATTCTTGGGCTGGGCTATACACTTGGGCCAAACAACAATTGTGCCAACAATCACCCCCCCCCCCCCCAATTGTTGTATCCGACTCACCGAACTCACCCCTAATTTCCGACTTGAACTAGACGGGTCTTCAACTTCACGCTTGTCATCATTCTCTTGATTCTCCCGAGGTTTTTCTTGATCTCTTGCAATGTTCTTTGGGCTCCACTTAGCTTGAAGTAACACTTGTTTCGTTTGATCATTAGACGCCTTCCCTTGGGCTTGAATCTCTTCCTTGACCACGCGTTTAGTTTCTTAAACACTCTTCTTTCGACTTTGAATTTTGGAACTTGAATCTTCAATTGGAATCTGAATCGTAACCGGCTTGTCTTCTTTCAGTCCAACACTTTGAAGATCCCGACCTACAAAATTCTTCATTCCAATGATAGCTCGTTTACCGGGACTTGCTATCTTGAGGCTAATCTTGTACAGTCGGTCCTTAGCCCTTATCACCTTCATCAAAAGCTTACCTGTATCATCTTTAATGGTTAGCAAATCATTTTTCATGTGAATCTCACATCCACCTTCCGTTGCCTGACCAAGACTTATGATATTGCACTGTAGGGTTGGGATGTAGTAGACATCGGTCAACAGGCGCTGCTCCCCCGTTTTCCCTTCAATTAAAACTGACCCTTTCCCCCGAATATCAATACAAGATTCATCTCCAAACTTCACCGTTCCCGTTTCTTGTTCATTCAATTCATAAAAGTACACTTTATTACCCATCATATGATTCGATGCTCCGTTGTCGAGATACCAAACATCTTTCTCCATTGGCTCGGTTTCGAAATGCTTTGGAATCACACCGTCTTCATTCAATAAAACTGTCTTTTGATCACATTTTATCATAAACAAAGACGGATCAAAATCATCAACTTTGTTCAAGTTAGATTCTTCCTTTTTCTTTATACGTTCCGGGCACATAGACGCAAAGTGACCAAACTCATCACAACGGTAACACTGAACTTGTGATCTATCATTTCTTCCCCTTTGACGATCATTGGTTCTTCTTTGTCCCTTATGACTTGACCCACGATCTTGACCACCTCGGTTTTCGCAACCATCTTGGTCCTCATCGTCTCGGTCTTGACCTCTGGTTTTACGACCTCATCCACGCCCCTGTGAAATCGGCCAGCCCTTACCTCGGCTACCAGACTGATCATACGACTTGCCTTTGTAACTACTTTTCGATCGATTGAAAAGTAACTGACCTGAATTTGAAGCTCGTTCTCTCCCTCTTAGAGGTTCTTCAAATGTCTTAAGTCTTCCAATAGCATCTTCAAACATCAAACTATTAAGATCAACACTTTGCTCGATTGAGGCTACGAGTTGGAAATATTTATCTGGAACCGCATCCAGTTACTTCTTCACCAAGACATCTTGCTCGAACACGTGACCTAGACTCGTTGCCTTTGAAACCATACTTGTTGTTTTTCCTGCAAACTCGTCAACAGTCTCATTTTCTGCCATCTTGAGTTTCTCAAATTCACTTTTTCAACTTTAGTAGTCGAGTCTTTTGAACTCGCTCGGCCCCAACATACCGTGCTTTCAAAGCCGTCCATATATCTCGGGCATTCTTGTATTGAGAAATCTGAAGAAGAATATCACCATCCACCACTTGAAACAAAAACGATCTTGCCGTTTTATTCTTCTTCTTCGCATCAATAACCACACTCTCTTCCGGTTGAACAACATCCCATAGGTCTTGATCATCCAATATCGCTTCCACCACAAACGCCCATGTGATGTAATTAGTTCCATTCAGCTTTGGAACCTGTAACGAAACCCCCCCCCCCCACTCGCTTTGGGTTGGATTACCAGTCTTTCTTCGTCACCTGCCATTGACGTAGAACCCCTTTTGCTCCACTTCTTTGAAACAAATACAAGCCAATCAATTCCGAACAACTTTTCAGAACCGAATCCGCTTGCCCACAAACTAAATCGAACCTTGGTTAAAACCTAACTCGTTTAACCAGTGTAAAAAAACAAACTTTGAATCAAACCTTCTAGCTCAACCCAAATAAAATACCCAGCAAGAATGATTAAACCGACTTGTTTAACCAAATAAAAACCCAAGTTGTTTTAACCAAGAAAACAAAAAGATAAACCAGCTTGTGTAATTCTTTTCTTGAATTCGTTGTCACCAAAGCACTTGTATCTTGATCTCCTAGTTGATTCTTTACTTTCTTTCCTTTTAATGTTTTCTTGAATCCCTTGTTAAAAGAAAGCTCAACTGCTACTTTTCTTCATCTCGAATTGCTAGAAAAACCACACAAGTCAATTAAATACAAACAAGCCTGACATACACCTTGGATTGCGAGGAAACCACTTCTTTTTTTCTTATTTATTTAATCGTAAAGACAATTAAATATCAAACAATTTTCAATCAAAATGTTTCGCGCCAAACACTCAAACCTGTTGTTTCCGACTTGCCGCACGAATCTACTCGCTGCACCTCTTTAACAGTACCGTGCCGCTGCTCCGACGTATCCGTACCGCCGACTCAGGTCCGACTGACCAGCTTTAACAAATAGACTCCGATTCGGAAAAAACAACTTGGTTCCGATATGCGAGATTGATAGCTCCTCCTCAAGCTACCGCTCGCCGCCAACCGATTATCGATTTCTTGAACTTGGCTCTGATACTAATTCAAGTCCCAGATCGATAATCAAACACGAAAGTAAACAACTAACTCTCGTTTATATTAATCAGAAAATATAACTCAAAAAACTGATTACAACTCTCAAACCCTAACTTGGTTTGACTCTTGATGAACCCTAACTCGGTTACACCAACTTCTCTTATTCTAATGTCTAACCATAACTCGGCTTATATAGACTAATCAAACCTGCTAGTTAAGACATTACCAAATATAATAAACCCTAATAATTCTTGGACTGGGCTTTACACTTGGGCCAAACAACAATTGTGCCAACAACCCTTCGTATATTGGTGACATTATAGTATCATGTCAAAATCTCTATCCTTACTAAAAACCAATGACATACGAACCAGGCTTTAAAAATGTGGTTCGCAACTAAGCTTTAAAAATCAAACAACTTACGCTAGCTTCACATAAACAGCATGTGTACAGGTCGTGTGTAGCACAGACAAGGAAGTCCGGTTATTGAACTCAAGGACACGTGAGGTGGTTCGGATACTAAACCCTAACCAAGTCTTGCCCAATAAATATATTTAATTTTATTTTAATTAATTTAAACTAATTTAACTAACTCACTTAATTGACTAACATGAAAGTTTAGCAGGACTTAACGGCACTAACGGTGCTCTCAAATATGATGAAGGGGAACCACCTAGGTAAGGAATCTTAACGATTATCAACGACGCTTGGGTGACGACGAACACATGAAACTAGGTTCTAAAGATGACCTAACTAGACAATGATAAGGGAAAATATCCCCACGGTCAGTTTTACTAAAGACCCCTAAAAGCGTTTAGAAAGAAGGATAAAGCACAGTTGATTTACTAAGTATCCTAATGATTTATTACTTGGTCCGTATCAAAATCACAAACTCCTCTAAGGCTCAAACTCTTAACAAACCTAGAGAATAAGGGGTAATTCAATATTATAGATTAAATAACTTGGCTTGCAAATTAACCTAATCAACGGCTAGAAAACCGGCCGAGGTCTCGCAATGGCTAACTAAGTCAACTAGAACCCGAATAACTGTAAGACCTTAACCATAGCGCAGTTAATCAGTTCAGGAAATGGATGATGGTTTTGTTGTAAGGTTAACCTGAATAACCCCACCAAGTTTAAAAATGAAATTCCGACTTTTAGTAGGTAACTATCCCTTAAAAGTAAAATACAATCGTATACTGACCTGACCATAACTACATATGATGGATTTTATAAGAAACTTGAATAACCCCACCAAGTTTAAAAATGAAATCCCAACTTTTAGTAGGTAACTATCCCTTAAAAGTAAAATACAATCGTATACCGACTTGACCATAACTACATATGATGGATTTTATAAGAGTAAAAAACAACGCAACTTTGTAGCCACCGACCAACATAGCCGACCAAAAAAACCCCAAGAACCATATAACCCGAATCTAGAACAGTTTGGTGTTCGGGTTATATTTCCACCTTTTAAAACCCAAAGAACCCGACCTGATAAACTCTACATGATAAATAACCCGAATAACACCCATACAAGCATTATATATCACTTTCAATCTTATTCAAACCCCCAAAACCAAACACACCATAAATATTTGTCAATGGTTAAATATGACACAAAACAAACAACTATTGCCAAATACCCAATTCATAAAAAGTAAATATACATTGTTAAATAATGAAACTCACATATAAATCAAGTCATAACAAACATTTGAAACAAACAAAGTGCATATAAAAAGTAACTACACCCTTCATCTTCCACATTTTGTTGATCAGTAATACGATTTCCGAGGGTTCCCCTGCCACGTCAGCAAGGCTTATTATTTCACTTGAAACAAACTTAATAAAAGTAGAAACAATTGCAGCCAATAATACACTTACAAGTGGATTTGGTCTATGCTTGTAACCGAGCATCATGCGTTTTTATACTGCTCGTAAATATCATCATCAGGTGTTACTTCACCTGGCTTAGAAGCACCAACACCCAAGTGATCCTTCTTCACATTCCCAGCCATTATTGGATCCGCTATACCGCTTCTTGAACTCCCAAGCCCTTCACCTGCAATTAGCATATGAACAATTTTATATATGATTTAATGAGCTAATCACTCGGATGGTCCCTATGGTTCATCCATAATGCAAGTTTGGTCCTTAAGTTCGAAATGGATGTGCGCTAGATTTTCAAGTTAAGTGCAGGTGAAATGTAAAATACCTTAAGAGCAAAGTAAAACCATAGGGACCAACCAAGTAATTAACACTCAAATGTAAATTTATTGTGGGCCCACAACCACTTCATATTCCCTAACGTTCTTCCAGTGAACTCGATTTTTCAGGTCACTTCAATAGAAAGAACAAACGATTCATGTTCATAACAGTTATTCTCTGCACAAATCATGTTCGTTTATGTTGATTCATTAACAGTATAGTAAACGAATGGTTCTCGAACAAACACAACAGATATTTAACAAATTAAAACTAAATGTGAACAACAATGTGCTGGACCTAAAAAGTTAATAAAATTAGACTAATTATAATGAGCTGAAAAAACTTGAAATAAATATATTAACGAACGCAAACTAATGAATATAAATCAACATAAACGAAATTAAATGAATGAACGTAAGCATGCATTCACAAACATATATGAATGAACAAACAAGACATGTGTTCGTGTTTGTTTATCAAATAAACGAACATAAACGAACTTCCTATCGAAAGGTTCACTAAATGTTCGGTTAGTTTACAGACCTAACATACCATTCATAATTTTTTCATCCCTTTGGTTGTTTTTACATATCAGCCTCCTACAGACTTTGACCAAGAACTTCCTATTGAACGATTCACTAAATGCACGCCTTTTAAAACATAAAAATGATATAAACAGTTTTATATAACTTAATTCTAATAAAACTTGTAAAACTAATTAATTACCTTCTTTCCAACCCATTTTGGATAAGAGTTTATGACCAACATTATCAGCTTGAATCTTTGCTTTCTGTGCAGCTTCCTTTGCTGCTTTTTGTGCAGCAGCATCATTACAAGTAGCCATGAATTTATCAAGCTCTTCTTGAGGTATATAATCTCCCATATGATGGCCTTTTTTAATATCGCCTTGTAACGATGCAGGTGGCGGCATCTCGTCTTTTGAATGCCTCGGCTGTCTTCTCTTCTCTTCTTGTGCAGCCTTCTTCATATAAAACTCCATCATTGCTATAGGATCTGATGCTGACGTGGCAGTTGATTCCCCTAGATAGGGTTACAATTTAGTAAATAGAAAATATCATATATGCCAACAAAAAACTAAAGGTATCATATAAACAACTTTACGATTAAAATGTTGAAATATTGAATATACCCAATTCATGATAAGCAACTTAATACATGGCCATTTTACCCCTACTTTTCTAATTTTACACATCTTTATGATTAACTTAACTAGATGCTGATTCCATTAACTTCAACTTATGCAACTTAACATTGGTGCAAATAATGACTATATTTGATTGGTAAAACACATGCTACGCATGTTAAGTTACCAGCATTACTATTAGTCATGTTGGTGCAATTTATGAGACGTCTATATGTTTAAGCCTTTAAGGTAGCATAAGACTTTTACCAAAACAACTAAAAGAAAGTTAAAATTAATTACCATAAGTAGATCTTTCACTTGACGATACTTGTTCATTGTCAATAGGCTCATATAAAGCTGAAGCAGAAATTTGATAGTTTGATTGTTGCTGATGTGAACTTTGAGACCTATTTGCAGCATTACTCTTTCCAGTTCCTGTTATAAATTTTGCATGCTTTAGTAAGAGTATAAGTGAAAATCATAAAGGGTATAAGTGTCATTTTCCAAGGACTTCACACTTGAGGGAACATGTCATATAAATTAGATTAAATTATGCTAAAAACATATTACTAAAGTAATGGAAATTTGAATGAAGAAGATATATAACTACATCTACGACTTTTATTAAAACTTTCATTATATTTTATACAAGATAAAAAGTTAGTATTATGTTCCAGTAATAGTTAGTATAAGTTTAATTAAAATCATTACCAGTCGGCAATGCATGAGTATTAACAGAATGACTCAAAAGTTTTTCCTCCTCACTAAGCCGATATTCATAATACTTGTAATCAGCACAGCTTTCATCATAAAGAAATCTGCAAACAAATTAAAATCATGTAACCGCATTTAAAAATAGAAGTAATAGATGTAAATATATATATATATGTATTAAGATAACAATAATAATTACAATGGACATATTTAAAAGGGGTATCACCAGGATTCTTTTGTCTAGTGATGTGCTCAATCTGTCTTCCATTTTTAGCCACAAAAGTAGCAAGATTATCAGCAGCCTTCGTTACTGCAGGATCACCCGGTGGTGCTGCATATGTCACTTAAATAACTGATTAAAACCAAGATCCCAAATCTGTTACTCAACATCTCTTTCCACCAATAATGTATAAGCTGCATTCATCAGACACAAGTAATTCAAGAATATTTTGCTCTCTTCTCACCGCTACAAAGGTACAAGCTTTCATAACCTTTTGTCCATCTTGTCATCAACAGAAAAGATATATATACACATACACATACACATACATATATGTTCATACACTCACAGATATAGATATACAGGTAGTCAAAGAGAAGCAATTACCAACACGATTCTGTTCCAACTTTTGCCTCTTAGTAGGCTCGTCAACTGACACATTACTCTCGTCTTCTTCTTCATCTTCACTTAACGTGACAGCAGGTGCCACAAGTTTTGATTTTTGTTTAAGACTGTATGCAAGTTTTCCAGCTGGCGAACGCTTGCAAGAATCATTAGGCTTCGACTCTGGGGTACCGATACTATAAACAGGCTTAGGTTCTAGTTTAACAGTGTTTTCTTTTTCTTCTTGAAGTTGTTTGAATCTCTCCATAAATGAACCATCATTAACAAATAGGCTAGAAGCTTTTCCTTTCTCCATTTCAACGAGAATGCGAGACAATTTCCTTTTAGCTGTTTATAGAAACCACTACTTGACAAGTAAGCTTACAAACTATTCAATAAACCATATGCAAATCATCACTTATATTAAGAGCATGTTTGAATGCTTAATGATCAATATCAGATTATTATTAAATTATAATAACAACAAAGGTGTGTAACAAAGCTTGAGTTAAATTGATTATTTGATTTTATGATTGCAAACAAAATTAGGTTACCATAAGACAATCACATGAATGTAAATAAATGAATAATTGTGCATCAATTAAAGCTCCAAATTACATAATTATAATAACTAGGGCAGAAACATTAATCGGATGATCAATAGGAGACAGAGGAGTTAATTCGAATTGATTAATTGAGGATCAAACTCATGAATCAATTATCAGAGTTAGACAATCAAAAGCGTACCTTGTTGAGAAAACAATACACTATTTGGAGAAGAAAAATATTTATTGATTGTGGAATTGTTTGTGTTGCAGGTTTAGAATATGTTTGGGGATTGAGCTTCTACAGGGTTATTTGTATTTAAAAAAGCAGTTAAATTAGATTGGTAACTATAAAGTATATATATATATATATATATATATATATATATTTTTAGTTTTTTGAAAGGGTTAAAAAAATATTCTTTTAAAAGCTCTAAATCTTAGCTTGTTAAAATGATTTTTTGAAAAAAGCCAATAAGCATTTTTCAAACTCAATCCCAAACATGCTCTAACGCTATGTTCTCGAGTTTTATTGAATGATAAAAAAGAAATTATTTGGAAAAATTTTGTGTTTCATAGTTTTTTTTATGGAGAAAAAGGAAAAGATGAGGAGAGAAGGGGAGGGATTTTTAGTGTATATTTCTTTCTTTCCAAATTAAAAAGATTTATAGAGAAAGAAACAAATTAAGATCACGTTAATATTTCAATTTCATTTTTATCCCTTTCAACAAAATGGCGGGATGGACTCCCACAACCCGCCATATATTCAACAAAACTTCCATGATCTCTCCTATATATCATAGTTCTCTCAACTCTTTCCCTACAATTCACTGCTTCCACAATTGTTTGAACCTGTCATTCACTGCTTCCACAGGTAACAGCTTTCTTTACTTTTATACAAAAAATCCATCATTCTATGACCTTTTTATGAGTGTTTAACCGACATCTTTTTGTCATCATTTATGATTTCAATTCAATCTCACATCAATTTAATATGCTTTTGAATCGATGCGGGAAATTCTAACGTCAGAGGCCTCATATTTAGTGAATTACGTCATGATTCATCGACAATAAATGTAATCCTTGACTGTCAAAGCTAAATGTCAAACCGAAAGAAATATTCTACATTTATCATTTTCTAATTCACTATTTTATCATTAAAGTGATAGAAATGTGTTTTCTTAACAACACACTTCCAATAAAACAGCAAACATCCTTCCTATCAAGAAGACAGCAAGGGCCGGAACAAATACAAACATAAACAAATTACATAGCCAAATACTTCCATCTATTCCAATCTAGATTCAAACATTTAGCCGTATTTTTAATCCACAAGTAGTTTAGAATCTTTATATCTCCGAGAATGTTTTCGATATTCAAAGACTTATTCACAAAAATCAGCTTGTGTACCCCTCCACAACACCAAATAGTCACCATAATAATTGAATGAACCATTTTCCTCTTGTGCTTAACTTCGGGAACCTGTTTAAAAATCGTAAGAATTCCACTTACTGATCAAACATTAATGATTACACCATAAACTGATATGCTGCGACACCACTATCGCAACATAGCATGACGCAAAAACATGGTCAACCAACTCCCCAGCCGCCATACAATTGCTGCAAAATACCAGGCCAAAAAGAATACTTATTTTGATCAAATTATCACTCGTGGGTAACCGCTTTTGCTGGGCCCTCCTAGCAGCCGCATTCACCTTCAAAGGAACCTAATTTCAGAACCGCCCCCCACCCCCCCCCCCCCCTCCCCTCAAACCGGTTCATTTCAAGTCTAACTAAAGTCAAAATCAGTTATTGGTGAAACTATTTCAGTTTTAAAACCGGTTTGTGAAGCTAATGAATTGGGCTGTCTTTTATCCAAATAGTCCATATAACAGTTAAAAGCCCAGCCCATGTGACACATGTAATGCAAGCCCATTCTAAAATTAATCCCCAAAACCCTGAATAAATTCCATCGTCATCATCTCCCACAACTAATATCTTCTTCGTCAAACTCAGCAGACAGCAGCTGTATTCCTATTCCAGGTTCCTTTCTTTCTTTGCTCATTAATTTCTTCAGTTTATTGCATTTTATCTATCTATTTACGAATCAATTATTATTAGATAATATATAGCTTCTTATCATTATTTTACGACAAACCTTAGGGTTTCTGTGCACCAATCACTCGATTTAGCTGGATCTCGATTATTTTATGTAATGCAAACTTGATTATTGTAGCAATCAGATTATTAGATCATTTGAATTTATTGCATGCACTGGAGTCCTCTAATACTATTAGATTAGCAGCACACTTGATTTATAGGATTTGATGTTAGATCCTTTCATTATGAAAGAAGTGGACTTTGGACATACGTAATATCATTGCCAAGCTGATATTTCAGCTGGTGGGAATTATTTGCCAAACCGAGAGTTCGGGTTATAATCAAGCTCGTTCTAATATTAAGGAATAAATAAGCATGTTGGTTTATCTTTTTTCAATTATTTTTTTATTAAGATAGTTTGTATTTGAGTTTGAGCAGAATTAGGAGATATCTAGTTCACTTATATGCTCGATTATGTAATCAGTTTTTTTAGTAGATTTTCTGATTAATAAAGTTGCAAGTTGGCATAGTTTGTGTTCGTGTTCTTTGTTTTTTGCTCTGTTACTATTTCCAATTCATACCAGATTGGTTACATCTGAAAGCGAAATCAAAGGTTTTTTTTTTTTTTTTGGGTTCAAGTAGGAAATTGATGTGGTAAACATGGTTTTGGAATTGAAGTTTGAGTTTGAATGGTTGTTTTCAAAATGATTGTTGTAACAAAAATTAAACTAGATGTACATGTAACTAAGTTTATGAGCAGTCAGTTAGTTATGTTAAGATTCTCTTTTCAAATATGATTATGTTGATTATGAAAAAAAAGGATAATAATCAGAGCCCATTTTACCAAATTTGATTATCTTAATTCAATGAAATTTACTTGCTGCTTATTGATACCAGGGTAAAGTGAAAATTGAATAACAGAAGCAAATCGAGTGAGAAACAGCCTGTCAATGGAGACCCCTCCAGTGAAAGAAGTCGAATCACTTTCTTTGAAATCAGAAGATGAATTACAATCTTCAAATTCATCAACTTCACGGTAAGTCAATTGCTAATTTAAGTATAATTCATGATTGTTCATATGTATCCTTTATCCAATATATTTTCTTCTGGAGTTCAGTTGAACAACAGACAAATTTATTTTACTGCTAATTTGTGTACGGTTTAATAATAGGCTTGCAAGCAATTTAGTGTTCAATGTGTCATGCATGATTTAATGCTTCTCATGAAAGGCTTTGTAGATATTAGGTGTGTAAACGAGCCAAGCTCGAGTCTGTCTTGTTTCGAGCTTTATTTTTAAAGCTTGAGCTTGGCCAGTGAGTTGTTTTTTAAGCTTGCTCTCGGCTCGTGAGCCAACTTGAGCTCGTTTATTATACCAGCTTATTTTAAGACTTGAGCATGCTTTAGCTTGTGTCGATTCGAGATTTTAGCAGGCTTCTCTCGAGTAGCTCATAAGCGGCTTGGCTTGTTTATACCCCTAGTAGATTTAAATATTTAATGATTGATACGTGCGAATAGATTAAAAACACTTTGTTGACAACATTACACAATAAAAAAAGTTACAGAAAGGCACTCTTAACGAGTGTTTGCTCACTTGAATCTTGATTGAAACAGGATTTAGTTGTTTGTATCTCTCAATTGTCATTTAAATTGTTTATTATTTGTTGGTGTGGTATGTTAAGGATGAGCGTGGAGGAAAAATATAGGATTATAAGGAGTATTGGTGAAGAGTGTATTCAAGAAGATGAACTCTTGAATCTTCTTACCAAAAAACCCCAACCAATTTGCTATGACGGGTTCGAACCATCTGGCCGAATGCACATAGCACAAGTATGTTTGTTCTACACTTTCGCTTATCATTGACCATATCTTTCGTCCCAAATAAGTGAATCACTCAATTTTGCTAACAGGGTGTTATGAAAACCATTAATGTGAATAAGCTGACATCTGCTGGCTGCAAAGTGAAGATTTGGATAGCTGATTGGTTTGCCCAATTGAACAACAAAATGGGTGGAGATTTAAATAAAATCCAAGTTGTCGGTAAGTACCTTATTGAGATATGGAAGGCAACTGGGATGAATCTGGAGGGTGGGCAAGTGGAGTTTTTGTGGTCGTCTGAAGAAATTAACTCTCGGGCACATGAGTACTGGCCTCTGGTGATGGACATTGCTAGAAGGAATAAACTTCCTCGTATAATGAGGTAAAAAGCTAGTTGCACACGTGGAAAGTATTAATTACTAATGTCAACAAAAGTCTTTGTATTCATCTTTGTGTTGTGAATAATGAATGATTGTAGGTGTTGCCAAATTATGGGGCGAAATGAGCAGGATGAGTTGACGGCTGCTCAGATATTTTACCCGTGCATGCAATGTGCAGATATATTTTTCCTTAAGGTCTGTTGTTGAACATCTTCTGCTTGTGCTGATTTGCATTTTTGGTTTTGTTTGTAAGTAATCCTAGTTTGTTTGTTGAAACAGGCTGACATCTGTCAGTTAGGCATGGATCAAAGGAAAGTGAATGTTCTTGCTAGGGAGTATTGTGATGATTCTAAGAGGAAAAACAAGCCTATCATATTGTCACATCGTAAGACCCACAACCTAATCTTATCTATACTATATATGAAGGAGAGACATCTAAAAAATTAGGTTTGACATGTTCTATTGCTCATTGTACAAGGCTTATTACATGGGGTTAAAGAAGACTTTCAAGGGGCAAATATGTCTTTTAGTCACTAGACCCACGCAACATTTGATTCTTTAAACTATAATTACAATTTTGCCCCAACTATACTCAACTTTTGTAAATTTAAACAATAATTACGCTTCCACCTCTATATTATCCATATATTTATTTTAATTTCATTTTTAACTAACTTCCCACCATGATTTTTAAACGGCCATAACTTTTTCATACGTTATATTTTTTAAAAAGAATACACCATAAAAACAAGCATTTTATTCTCTTAAAATTGAGTATGATATTGCTATTGTATATTTTTCAAAAAAAAGTTTATGTGCTTATTAGTGTGTGTTTCCTGTCGCATCGCGCGGGTACCTCTTTAGTATGTATGTGTGTGTTTGTGTGGTACTTATACTGTGTGTTCATTTTAGAACATTAAAATAAATTATTGCGAGAACAAAAGGAGCAAACATAAATCATTTAATTTGTTTTATTAATGGTTCATGTTTTATAAAATTAGCATATAGATGTGTATGTTATGTAATATGTACATAAAAGCCGTTAAAGTAATTTGTTCATATGTTTTATATTTTAATTTTTAAACATTTACTTATGCATGTGTAGGTTACTAACAAAAGGTTTTTTTTTATGTCAAGATTCAAAAAAGATGAATAAACATTGCATTTCAACCATTTTTTTCTATGTTTTTAAAAAATTAAGTTTGAGAAAATGAAAAAAAAAATTGTTCATGTTCTCGCAAAGAAACTTACTTATGCCTATAACCCCCCCCCCCCCTCTCTCTATATGTCTATAAACCTCCTCCCCCTCACGAAAAAACTATTCGTTTGTATATCAGAATAGTATTATAACACTAGCACGACCCCACACCGCAACATGTGGTTAAAAAAATATTTAATTAAATTTCAAATTTACTTTATATATTTATTTACACATGTTTTAGAATTAACGTTTATAATCCATGTGTCACACGGGTATATAGGCTAGTACATATATATATGCGTGTGTATATGTATGAATGTCTGTTTGTGTGTGTATATATGTATGTATGCTTGTTTGTGATTGCTATATGGTGTATGCAGACATGCTTTCCGGACTGTTGCAAGGACAAGAAAAAATGTCAAAATCTGATCCCTCTTCTGCCGTTTTTATGGAAGATGAGGAGGTATGTATAATCCTTCATATTAAATTTGGCTTATGAAACACTTGCTCATAATATTATATCGCATGGTAATGTAACAGGCTGACGTTAATTTGAAGATTAAAAAAGCATACTGTCCACCAAATGTTGTTGACGGGAACCCGTGTCTTGAGTACATAAAGTACATCGTATTCCCGTGGTTTAACGAGTTCAAGGTTGAAAGAAAACCCGAAAACGGAGGAGAAAAGTGAGTTTTATTATATTCTTTTTTAACTTTTAAAAAGTTATCTACTAGTTGATAGTTGTGTGTATATATGTATGTATGCACGTATGTATAGGACGTTTACAAGTTTTGAGGAGCTAGTTGGTGATTATGAAAAGGGGGATTTGCATCCTGCTGACCTAAAACCGGCCCTATCAAAGGCCTTAAACAGGATTTTACAGGTTTGTTATCATTATTTGTTTTTATAATAAGTTTTTGTGTGATGTAAATGAAAGATATTTAATATGAAATGCAGCCCGTTCGCGATCACTTCAAGAATGATGAGAATGCTAAGGCATTACTCAAGAGGGTGAAGGTATGTGGTTTTGAAATTTGTAGTTTGACATTGAACAACTAATTAACTGGCTTATGTAATTATATTTCTTTTTTGTTGCTTGCAGGGTTATAAAGTGACAAAATGATCATTTATGCCCTTGAATGACTTGCATTGTTTTGACTTCTGGTTCACAAATTTAGATCATTGCTGTATCCTTTGTGCTATATACTATGTCACAGATGCTAGTAGCTTGTTTTGATACATTGAGAAATTACAAATATTTCTGGTGATAAGATTTCGATTATGAGAAGTAACTTATGTACACTTCAACAACATTTGCTTCGTAGATGGTATTCAATTTTTTACTCACCAAAAATTTTGTCAATTTTCTTTTGCTTGTTTTGTTAAATACAATTTTTTTTCTGATAAAAAATGCAATTCGTCTATTACATTTTATTATTTGTTTAAATAATAATATTTAGATTATTGGTATATTGCTAGTAAGTTGTGTTTTTGTGGATATCGATTCAACATGTGTGATATTGAAGTGGCGTACCACTTACCTACGAATCAACAACCCTCAACCTTGCTTTGATAATTTTTATAGTGTTTCAATTTTTGTCAACGAATAGGATATACTCTTATACTAAGTAATTTTTTATTATCAGAAAATAAACAATTCATGACCTCTTTTTTTCTTTATATGATAAGTCATAATAAACATCTTTTAAGTTATTAACATATGAACATAGGGAGTCCTCCAAAATGGCCTTGCATATACTTTAATAAACCATAAAATCTTAAGTTAGGTATTCGAAAACGAGATCACATTGAGTCTCTTAAACTTAAAATAAACCGATTAAGTCCATGTGAGTCTATGTGATTTTATAACAGGACAAAATGAGATATCAAGGTTATAAAGGTGTATTGTGTACACATACACAACTTGCTAACTAAACAAAATAACTATGAGGTGGTAAATTTTATAGTTTTTTTAATTTAAACTAGGTGTCAACTTATTATTTCTCGACTTTTTTAGTCTTGAATTTGAAAGAAAGTAAGAATCGATGTGACGTGCTTTGAACATTTTAAGGGCTCATAACCAAATATGAAAAGAGAATCAAACAAGCATTAGACCATCAAACACTATGAAGCCACAACCATACATGTGGACTATCTTTCAACAACATCATGCAACAGACACATTAAACACTTTGAAAGAGACCATTCATCTCACCTATCACTCATATATCATGTCATGTGTCATTCATCCAACTTATTTTAAAAGGATCAAAACCAATCAGTTTACTCAAAAGAGTTAATGGCTTTCATCACGGCTCGTAAAACGGTTGGTCAGAATGATCGTGAATGTTGATCGCTCATTTAGACCCTTTTAATTTATCAAGTGCTTTATAAGCAATGCGTTCTGACCTGCTTAATTTGGCTTGACTAATATAAACCAAAAAACTATATTTTTACCCAAACAATCCATCTATTGATTAGCGGGTGGTGATCGCTAAGCTTGGTTTTTAGTTTTGTTTGAATTGTTCAAGCACGTAACAATTTTGTTGCTTACCTTTAAAATTTGATATGATAAAACAAAAACAACTAAACGAGTAAACGTGTTTAGAAAGGGCATACTCGTAATTCAAACTTATTAATTTCATCAATTACAATAATTTATAATCGATTTTATTATCGTTTATAAAACATAGCATTTATTCACAAACTTGATAAGGTGTATGTTGTTGATCATAGGACTTGCATGAATCACTATTGGTTTGACATTATAATGTGAGTTGCTCTAGTATTTTAAAGATATATATTCATTTCTAATTTAAAACTTCGAGTTTCCTAAATATTCTATGGTTCTGCCAATCATATTTTTTACTTTTTGTTGTTGTGTCTAAAAAAATCTAAAAAAAATAGTTATAATCTGTTTGGAACATAAAAATGACTAAACCAGATGAGGAAATTACAAAAAAAAAACGTAGAATATGTTGAACCATATGGATTCATATGTCATCCTTATTTTCAATTTATAATCTGACGAATCCATCATTCGAATCAACAAGTAAAAAGTAACATGTGCCATATTTGTTTGATACAGTTATTGTCATAGATACAAGAACTAAAAAGAATGTAATCGTAAAAAATTACCTATGGTGTATTCATATATACTAAATTTTTTAGTTTAGATAAAGAAATTCAAAGAGAAAGTAGCAAAGATATATGTGCAAGTTTGATTATTTATAGGATCATAAAACCGACATTCCGAGCATCTTCCTTCCATTCGGTATACGACATCAATTGCATCGATTCAATAAACGACTTGGAAAAGATATAGATGAAAACTAACTCCCTCTAGAACCTTATTAGAAGTTTGCTCCTTATACGGCTCAGGAAAAACCGGTTCAAAGTTTTCCATCAATAAAATTAGACTAAATAGTAAAGAAGTTCGTAAAATAAGTTAGTCTATAATTTAGCCTATACTCATTTTGATAAAAATAAAAATCATTTGTTTGTTACTTTTATTTTTCTAGATTTAAGCCTCGCCACGAAATCATATACAAAAAAGTGAAGGGATTTATATGTTTGATATTTGATAACTTGTAAAATTAGAGGTTAATGACAGAAATACTAGCTTACATATAGACATATAGTTGACGTATGAGATGGGTAAAAATAGCATAAAATGAAAGTAGACGTCCGTCTTTTGTATTTCTTGCATTGATAGCATGTCTTAAACAACATTTGTTTATCATCATAATCATACTCAGAATATCCCACCAATAGCAAAGTTATGGTAGGTACTAAGGAGGGTAATATGTAGACAACCTTAACTCTACTCCATAGGAATAGAGAGACTGCTTCCAGTGAGACCTCCGGCTCGATAGTGGTTTTGCATCAACCTTGGACATAAGGCACATAACACTCAACTATCAGGACCCCAGCCGATTGGTGCATGTACCCATGTCTTTCGACTATCAGTGCCATCACATGATGCCTGATTAACCTTCTACCACTTTTAACGCTATTTTCACCAAATTAGTAAAATAACGTCAAAATTAGTGTAATTTCACTTTTGCGCACCCAAGGGCCCACACGCTTGTTTATATTTGTTACAATACTCATGGGCGGATCTAGTGTGGGTTCACCGGATTCACGAGAACCCACTGAGTTTCGGATTTTAAGTAGAACGTCCATATAAAAAGACTGTAGTGAACCCACATATAAAATATAGAGTGAACTCATACACAAATTGAACAAATGCTCTAGTGGTTAAGTTTCTACTTTATAGTTGGAGATATCTGGGTTTAATTCTCTCTTGCTGCATGTTTTCTAATATTTTTTTATTCAAAACATATTTAGGGTTTCTTTTTTCACTCTATAGCCCACACTCTCCATCACAACCTCCACCATACAATAGAATGCCTATGCTATATACGTTAACTACAAGATTCAAGCAAAGGCTAAGCCATGTACCGTCAAGTATTGTTGCACATGCCTTCATGTTAGTTTTCCTGTGCTGTGTAATTGTGCTGATGCATTGTTTTTTTTTTAAATATTTAGGACTACATTCTTGGTTTAATAATTTATTTACCGATGCATATGCTTCACATATATATATATATATCTAGATATGGGGAAAAAGACGAAGATGTGGCCTAATTAAACAAATAGGATTGTTTTAAGTGTAAAGGTGTATGCAATTGTAGCATTTGTATTTATGTTTATGAAACTTTATCTATTTATGACTTGTGAAATTAAGATGAAATTTAAGCGTTGTTTTAATCGTAGGAAAAAACGCGGTCATTAGCCCACTCGTATAGTTACACCAATGGCAAAGGCATGCGGATTATTCGTTGTTTTTTAAGGGAGACGTTTTTTTATTACTGTATTGTATTTTTATTATGTGATTAACTTTATCCGACCCAAACCATTGAATCGCCCAAAATTTTTATGCCCAATCCTATGAATTCGGAGCACCTAAAAACAATAAATCCACTAAAAAAAATCTTGAATCCGTCACTGACAATACTTATATTTTGGTTGGATGCAATCTAAAAAGGACGACTCAGCTAAAAAAAATGGATGGACAAATTCAATGAATGATTGATTATCAAAATAGTGTCAATTGAAAATAACTTGACATGACGTGTAAGTTGTTAGATCATATAGCAGTGAAAAGAAAATTACAAATATTCCAATCCTGTTATAAAAAAATATTTTCAGTCATGAATACGATCTAAAAAAACATAATTATTTTTAATTTATTCTTAATTAACTAGGTGTTTGTAGGAATAATTTGAATCTCAATCACACATATAGAAGACACCATGCATCTAGAATAGATGGCATAAGAAAATAGTAAAGAAATGAGCATAATTCAGTGGGGGCAGAAACACAAATTTTGCTTTAATTCTAGACCATACAAACCCAACTTCTGTCAACAATTAGATAAATTGACTTGGGAACCACTCACTAAGAAAAATAGGAAGAATTTATGGACCAAAACTTCATTTCCTGAAAGCAATAATTGTAACTTTTTATACTAACTAGTAAACGTCCCCGTGCGTTACAGCGGAAACGTTGATACACATTAACCCGCGTGTCACGATGGAGACGCTGATTAAACATAAAGTTAATAAGTTTTTCCGCGTGTTATGGGGACTTTGTTTTAATAAAATTTGAATTTATATCGAAACGTAGGTAGAAATAAAGTTGTCTTTAAGTCTTTATGTAGAAAACAAAAATATATTATAACCGAGACATGTTTTGGCCGCGCTTTGCATGAACTCGGTATTGAATTATATTTATGTCAAGACTTACGTAGAAACATTGTCGTTTGTATTCAAATTTAGAGTAATGTTACATTGCAAAAAAGAAAAGTTAGTATATAATATTTGACATAGATCGATCCTGAACAAACTTATATGTAAGTGCGTCACAACGATGTGTTCAAAATTTGGAAAAATATAGCATTCTAAAATTTGTAAGAGAAGAAAATATGTCAAAAGGATAATTATAGAAGAAATAAAACAAATCGTTAAAATCGAACTTGAAAATGAACGATGTATTGCAATGAAATAAATGATAAGCTTAAAGTATTATCAATACTAGGAGGGTGCCCGCGCGATGCGGCGGGTGTTTAAACGCAGACCCTGTTAATCACGTAACACTTATGAGTGTTTATGGTTATGGTTTGGTTTAAAATCGTGAAACAGTTTAAACCGGATATCGGTGTGGTTTCACAGTTGATATTTTTACTTTTGGTCGGTTGGTCAGTTTCAAAATTTTCAAACCGTATCATTGGTTTGGTTCGCAGTTTATATCGAAAACCGGCCATTTGAAACCAGACCAGACTGTAAATGTTGGATGCATTTTAATTTCTTTTATTATTTAGTATTAGATATGTTTTGTTATATATATTAGATATAGTAAAATACAATTGAAAAAAGTAATTTTAAATACATGTAAACTTAGATATAACAACTTTATATTAATCTAATTCCAGTATGATTTGTAGTGATGTTTGTTCTTGCTATTATTTCGTGTCTTTGGTCTTTCATTTATATGGCTAAATTTATCATTTTAAATATTACGATCCTCTAAGGTATCATATCTTGTTGATGTTTAGTTAGGATTGATGGTACGGTTAAATTAATAATTATTTTAAACATTTATTATCATAAGTTAAACTGTAAAACCAAACCAGAACCATACCGTAAGTTACAGTTTGGTTTCAATTTTCAATGACTCAGTTTTGGATTTGGACGACAAAAAACCATACTAACGTTAGGCTCACAAGTTTAACTTAAAAACCATTAGAATTGACATTGAACGCCCCCACTAACATATTAATTTGTTTAAGTTTTAAAAATTATAACAATGTCAAATTCAAATTATAGAAAATAAAATGTTCGTTTTTATGGTATAATTTTTCTACAAAAATATTAACGTATGAAAAAGTTATTGTCGTTTAAAAATCATGGATGGGAAGTTAGTTTAAAACTAAAATTAAAAACATAATATGGTTAAAGATGAGGGGGTAAACTTGTATGTTGAATAAGTTATGGTTATGTTTAAAAGACAAGTTTACCTTATGTTTAAAAGACAAGTTTACCTCTATTAAAACATGTTTTTTATGCATTAAAATTTGTAAAACTCTTAAAATCAAGTGTCTTAATTTACCATTTTCTCATGTATTATATATAGTATAGATATAAATAAACTTGGATATTACAACTTTATATTAATCTAATTCCAGTATAATTTGTAGTAATGTTTGTTCTTGTTATTATTTCGTGTCTTAGGTCTTCCATTTATATGGCTAAAATTATCATTTTTCATATTATGATACCCTATCTTGTTGATGCTTAGTTAGGATTGATGGTATAGGTAAATTAATAATTATTTTAAACATTTTTTTATCATAGCTTAAACTATGAAACCAAACCGGAACCATACCGTAAGTAACAGTTTGGTTTCAATTTTCAATGACTGAGTTTTTGTTATAGACGACAAAAAACGATACTAACGTTAGGCTCACAAGTTTAACTTAAAACTATCAGAATAGGCATTGAAAACTCCTACATAACATATTAATTTGTTTAAAATTTAAAAATTATTACATATCATATTCAAAATAAAGAGAATAAAATGTTCGTTTTTATGGTATAATTTTTCTACAAAAATATTAACGTATGAGAAAGTTATTGGCGTTTAAAAATTATAGGTGGGAAGTTAGTTAAAACTAAAATTAAAAACATAATATGGTTAATGATGAGGGGGTAAACTTGTAAGTTCGATAAATTATAGTTATGTTTAAAAGACAAGTTTACCCCTATTAACACATGTACTTTATGTATTAGAATTGTAAACTTTTAAAATCAAATGTCTTAATTTACCTTTATCTCATTTATTATATATAGTATAGATAAAAGTTATAAATAAAATATTGTAACTGCCAAATGAAAATTTGAAATGTGAAATGCCATTATACACGTGGGAAGAACTAAATGGCTTGTTTCATTTACTGTGCTATGAATAGTATATATATATAATAGTTTATGTAAAATCAATAATAATGATTTCCATACATGTATAGATCCATTGTTGGGGTTGACCCGTTGAAGTTCATTGGACTTAGTTGGAGATGGCAAGACTTTTCGAATTAACAAATCATCCATGTTCCATTCACAATTAGACTGTGCATCGATCTGTTTTTTATTTTATTTTATTTTATTTTTGTCAACTAGAGTTTCGGCTTATCTATAAGCCGACTGAAGAAACACTAACCGGACCCCGGGCAGATTACGGGTAACCTGGGGGTTAGATAGATGTTTCCCACGAGGGGTTAGACCCGGCAAAGATGGTTCTTCTGATAACCTGCAAAACAGACACCGTGAGCTTGTCACTGAGAAGGGGGGGGGGGGTTCCTCCTTGTGACCACCCTCCGGCGTGAGAATCAGACTAGATTGCTCTTTAAATATAAATGTATATTAAGAGATTGCTAGAGCAGATATCAGGTATAATATGTTGATGATGTGATAAGATATGATAAGATGAGATGGTCGTACCATTTGTGGTATTTATAGCCGAAGGTAGGTTTCCAAGGAGGTGTGGTCTGCTGAATAGTATTCCTGTTCTACCAACTGTGGCCTACGCACGTGCCCTGCTGGTAGTTGGTGGGTAGGCAGCGGCTGATAGTGACCAGGCCTGCTGTGTACTATTCCCTTTCCACCAACTGCCGGCTATGCACGTGGTATGGCAGTAGTTGGTGAGTAGGCAGCGGCTAATAGTGACATACAGTACAGGAGCATGCTGCTCGCCATACTGTTGTCAATAAGCTGTCGTATCTTTAGTCAGATCTTTTGCCCATACCTCGTCAGGTACAGTACAGAAGATCTTCCTGTATCGTACGGACTGGCTTATTTGGGCGGGAGTATTCCACCTCCCGCCACTGTGCGGGATTGTTCCCGGCTTTGCTCATTCCTTCAGGTGACACTGAGTGATTGAGAGCTAAGTGCCTTGTGCGTGTAGCCTTGCTGCGCGGGTGGCCTTCCCTGATGGCTTGTATCCGAGGCTGCGGGAACAGACGGAGTCCTTCACCATTGGGAGGCATTTCCTGCGGGAACAGCTTGCGTACTGCGCGTAAGGACGTCACGTCTCTGAGCATGGTTGGTCATGCGGATCCAGTTGGTTTCTGCGCAGACGTCCCTCTTCAAGGTGAGTCTTGCGGGTCCAACTGGGCTCTGCTGGGACCTACCTCTTCACCGACTTATGTTGTTAGAGTTGATCAAATATTCAAGACTGATCACTTTTGTGAATAATTCTTCTCTTGTTGAGGTATGATTTTCAAAGAACATCTACAACAATAGATCTCCACAAATCGTTAAATCAGATTTCAAACTTTTCTTTAAAGTCGTATTTTTCTCCACAACAACAAATCCATTAAAAATTATTAAATCTATACACATATAATGTATGTGTGTGTGTATATATATACTTAGGGCTGTAAACGAACCGAACGAACACGAACAAGGCCTTGTTCATGTTTTTTTTAAGTAAATAATGTATTCACGAACACTTACCGAACGAGATTTTATGTTCGTGTTCGTTCATTAAGGAAATTAATGTGTTTATGAACAGTTCACGAACACAAACGAACACAAATAAAATCGTCATAGCCTAGAGATTGAGACTGAAGTATTCATCAATGTGAATAATGAAAGCCTGTAAACGAATCGAATGAACACGAACAAGGGCATGTTCGTGTTCATTAATTTAACTTTAAAAGAACACGGACACTTAATCGAACAAATATTTATGTTCATGTTCGTTTATTTAAAAATGAACATTTGTGTTTGTTTGTTTAAAATCTAAATTAACACAACTGAACAAAGATAAGCAAACATGTATCAACAAAGGTAAATGAACACAAATATAAACGAACTTAAATGAAAACACTTAAATGAACACAAATTAACAAATATAAAACCTTTAAGCAGATGACCTATCCAGATAATATTTAATTATTTTCTATTAATATTAATACATAAATGAACATAAATAAACAGACATAAACGAACATAAACGAACGTTCATGAACATAAATGAACAAACGGAACATGTGTTCATGTTCGTTCGTTTAATTAAACGAACACAAATTTTTTGTTCATGTTCGTTCGTTTATTAAATAAACGAACATAAACGAACTTCACACCGAACGGTTCACGACAGTTCACCGAACGTTCGGTTCGTTTACAGGCCTAATATACTAGCTTTTATCCCCCCGTGTTATTTATAGGGCTGTTTTACGGTATTTATTTCTAATATTTATATATTATTTTTGGATTTTAATTTTATTTATTGTAATGAAGTTAATAATATACTTATTATTTTATAATGAAATAGTTTCACAAATAAATGAGATGTTATTAACCCGGTTTAAAAGCTATCTAGGTTTAGTGAGACCCATAACCCGCTTATATTTTTTTACTATAAAATTGTTTCTTAGTTATAAATAATATCTTTTTTTTAAAATAAAAAAAAATCGGGTATAAGTTTTTAGTATATCCCTATTTTATACATTATACGATTTTCATATCAAATATTTGGTGAAATTAATTTTTAATTTAATTAGATGTTATAATACGTTTAAGGGTTATCTGGGTTTGGTAAGACCTATATCTGTGAATTTGTTTATATATATTTAAGATAAGATAAGATGAGAGAGAGAGAATGTCCCACCTCATAATCCGTTTCACATATGCAGTGCCAAACTTCCCATCCAAGGACATCCCTTCACAATGGTTGACTTTGCTTGTCTTGGTCCGTTGTCAACCATGTAAATCTGAACCTAGGGACCAAAGCTTATTGTGGACGCTCTAATATCTGGTATTGTGTCTTACGTGAAAATTTCAAAATGTGAAGCGTTTTATTCAGAATTTGTATTAAATGTTTATATTTTTTATTTGTATTCAAAATAAGCAGTGTTTTACACCGTATGATCATGCATGCACTAACAATATTTATTTTCTAAATATTTAAAAACATGCAACATGCAACATATTTACCACATATAATTAAGCATTTATGCCTACATATCTTCTCCCCAAAGCAAAAGGAACTCAATTTATTTAAAAGTGCTCAGGCTCAAAACATACACCAACTCTAGAGAAGAAGACAAGGAAACCACATATACATTATTGCACCAGGGAAAGTATGTACAAACAACAATATACGATTCAATTCCAACAACTAGTTATAATGATTTGAGGCATACAAACCAATAATGTAACAATTATGAAGATGGTACTATTAAAGCAACAACATAAGTAAGTCACGCAAGTCCACAAGTGTGACAACGACTAATCACAAGTTAATTATACTGATTATATGGTCATGAAAGAAGGCATCTATTTGCTAAGGAATTGATTATGAGTCCAGCTTAAAAGATTTTAAAAGTATCATTGAATTAGAAGTTATGGAATATTGAACTTGTGAATTATTAAAAAGTTTGAATTATTATATTTACAATAGAAGAATCTGAATGAATGTGTAAATCAAACAAACCTAAATACTCAACCCATCCTACGAACATCGAAATTTTGTGGCAAACCTAACTTTATCTACATAAATTCGATAAGATGATTTTATTAGTAATTCAACTTAGTTATTACCTTGTTTTAACCTAAAGTGACCCGAAAAATCTAAATTGGTTGTTCACATGTTAATCTTTTCAAATTTGTAAATTTTGGATACTATTGAACTCGATATTTTTTTCAAATTTGTAACTTTTGGTTGATTTAGTTTTAAAATATATAATTTATGTAATTTCAATAAGATTTTCCATGAGTATCACGTTTTATTTCTATATTTCTCTTATGACCAAATATTTCTTTTCTAAAAGAAAGAAAAAAAAAAGCTTCTTAATAGGGTAAGTTAACAAAATATCATTTTTAGTAGCACTTATCTTGAATTTCATACCAACTTGGAAATAATAACCATTTAAAACACCCATCCAACTCTATAGTGGGCCAACCCCTAAACTTGAAATTTCTAACCACTAGTTACCTAACTTTCCACATATAAATTTGGGCTCATCTTCTCTCTTCATCCTCTTAAACCTTTCTAACTTTCAAGAAACCATCAAAACAATATGTGCAAAGGCACACACCAACAACATTTGATGGGTTCACCTCATCATCCCACCATCACCACAAGTTGTGCACTTTGTAATTCAAATGCATCGCTTTATTGCCAAGCCGACGACGCGTTTTTGTGTCGAAAATGCGATAAATATGTTCATAGCGCCAATTTTCTAGCTCGTAGGCACGTGAGATGTATGCTATGCACCACTTGCTCGAGGCCCACACATCGGTATCTCGTTGAGGTTCGAGTTTCTCAGCAATCTCATACTAAAGCTAAATGATGGATGAACCAAGATTCACATAACAAGTCCCTTCTTGTTCTTTAAATTTTTTTTAAATGTTTTATTTGATTATAATTATTATCTACTTGGTGTGTCTAGGCTTCAATTGATGATGATGAGAATGATCTAATATGAAATATAATTTGTAGTTGAAGATTTCTTACTTACATTGAGTTGCCTTTGTGTACAAACACGATCATTTGTTAAGAGAAACGAAGTACAAAACAAGAATCCATAAGTAAAATTACTAATATACCCATTGGTTTCACGTATTATACGGGTAATTTACCAAACCACCATTGAATTCGATGGTAGGAACTAGGAAGCTTTCAAGAAAAAAAAATCTTGTTGAGCCTGGGAGGGAGTTAGATTTTTATTTAGCTTTCATCTTCATAAAACTTGGGTGCCTTGCCATTAATAAAAAAAATTCAAAAGTACCCTTACATAACAAAAGAATGGTTTTTATTTGATATTAAAAAGAATGGAAACTGTGTATCTAACAAAATCAAGTACAACTCAATCACTCTAAAGCTTATTAGTCTCAAAACAAATAATGTTTTTATAAATCTAATCAAATTCAAAAATGAAGATGTTTATCTCAAAAACATTTTAAAAAATGATCTCCTCTCCTTCATATCCCTGCAAAAGTTGGAAACCATGTATTCAGTTTCTTGATCTATGAAAACCATGGTTTTTATTTGATATTAAAAAGAATGGAAACTGTGTATCTAACAAAATCAAGTACAACTCAATCACTCTAAAGCTTATTAGTCTCAAAACAAATAATGTTTTTATAAATCTAATCAAATTCAAAAATGAAGATGTTTATCTCAAAAACATTTTAAAAAATGATCTCCTCTCCTTCATATCCCTGCAAAAGTTGGAAACCATGTATTCAGTTTCTTGATCTATGAAAACCACAATCAATGATATCGATCGCGTTATTATGAAACACAGATCAGACGTGTATACACACATACCTTTATCAGGAACTCGACTTCAAAAATGTATCACTTATAAAAAAAACTTAATAAATTGGTCCATCATCAGGCAAGTTTGATCTTCATGACCTAAAACAACATTAAGCTAGTCGAAATTAATGTGTAAATTAACCCATATGTAAATATAATCGCATCCAAACACGATTATCTGATTTTCATGATATGACTAAAAATAGATAATGGGTATCAAATCACACACCCAAATTAGCTTAAATAGAATAAGGGAGTAATTAATGAGTTAATACCTTAAGAAGTTACATCCGTTGTGACAAGAGGGTCATAGTCATACTCTTCACCGGCCTTCACAAATCGACCTTTTACACGCTTTCTAGTATCCGCTCTAGCTTTACGAGAAGCATATCTTATATGTTTACCAAATCTACACATAATAAATGCAATGAATTCAAACTGTAAATCAAATAGCATATAGCTAATCCCTTAGTAGAAAAGTGGTCATTTCATTAAAAAAAATATCTTTGAAGGGCCAAACGAATAAAAGTTAGAGCGTTAAGTTAACGTGTGAAACTTGGCGAAAGTCACCCAAAGAGTATTTTTAATGCATAAAACTCCTAAACTATTTACTGCTAAAAGAACAAATTATTATTCAAATTATATAATACGATCATGGTCATTCTAGAACTTGCAAATAATTTAAAAACTTTAAGAACTCTTAGCAACCAATCATTTTATTTATTTAATATTATTTGAGGGTAGTTTTGTCATTTACTAGATGTAATTTTACGATTACATACGTAAATTTCTTATTACATACACGTAATTTGGTTATTACACATATGTAAACTTGTGATTACATAACAAATGACAAAGCTACCCTCAAATAATATTAAATACATACAAACAAATAAAATGATTGGTTTTTAGGTGTTCTTAAAGCTCTTAGATCATTGTTTTAACTCATTTTACCACATCTAATAAAGATTTAGAATTACATACGTTCGTGTTTTCTTTTTCTCTTTGTATCTCATCTTAGCTTTATCTCTCGCTTGTGGGCTCGATTCAAAATTCGGCTCCCACGGTGATTCACCAGTTGCAGTTAGAAACATTGGTGATAAACCACAATCTTGAAAATCAGCAGCACTACTTTCTCCAGTAATATTGGATATTGAAAGTGACATGCTTGAATGAAGTTGAGCATTAGGAAACCCTAGATTCATAGCATTTGGATTCAAAAGCATCCCACCGTTCATACCACGCATCAAATTATTAGCTGACCCCGATACTTGTGCGGTTGGAAAAGTGGTGCAATCTTGTGATGTTGCCTAAAAAAGTATAAAGAACAGATGATTTGATATTAGATTACGAGAATCAAGAAAATACTGTTTGAAGTTGTATAATCAAGTGATTACATGTGTCAAATGCGTGGTGAAGTTTAGTTATTTATGAATTATGAATATGATAGATGATTAGGTTTTGGATTGACAAATATAATTCATTGTTAAATAGGTAAACCTGAAAACGACCTACTTAATAAACGAGTTAACACAAACTTGGCCAGGCTAATAAAATTCGTTTATTTTTATGGGGTTTTGACAAAGTTTCTATTTAAAGTTTGCACAGGCTTATTTAAATATTGTAAGTATTTAAAGTTTGATACTTTCATTTTTAATAGTGTAAATGAACCAAACAAACACAAACGTAGTGTGTTCATGTTTGTTCGTTTAACTTTAACCGAACAAGCACAAACATTTAAACAATGGACTTCATTCATTAGGAAAAGGAACATGTTCAAGTCCGTTTATGTCCGTTCTTTTATATTATCAACGAACATACATGAACGGACATAAATGAGCATGTTTTGTTCATTTGCTTGTATTTTAAACGAATTTACAAGAACAAAGAAAATGAACGTGTTTTGTTCGTTTGTTCAATTCGTCAATCAATAACCGGGCATTTGGTTCTAAAATTTGATTTAGGTGATGGGTTGATGCATGATGATCCAATTAGTATTGCTAATAAAGAATAAACAAGTATAAATAAATATGTAAACTAATGGACGTAAAGGAACAAACATAAAGGAGCGTTTATGAACACAAACGAACAAACATAAAGGAACGTTTATGAACGCAAACGACCAAACAAGACAAGTGTCATGCTCACAAATTTTCTTGTTCATGTTCACTCAATTATTAAATAAACGAACTTCTAGTCGAACGGTTCACTGAACGTCTGATTCGTTAACAGACCTACATAACATATTATTAGATAATGAGAATCAGACCGTTAAAAATAGTTTTCATGTGTGCTTAATCTGTTTGAAAGTTGTATAATTGAGTAAGCAGTTTCAAAACTCAAATTCAAACAATCAAACACCCTATTGAAGTTATAAATCCAATATTATCCATCTAACATTACAAACCTCAATTGTGTTTTCTGCATGACTGTTAGATTCAGTAACCGATAAGTTCTTCTCCATCACAAGACAGTCAAGACTTCCATCCTCAGACGGGTGTTTAGTTTGACCCGAAGGAATGGAGTCAAACATCCCAAAACCACCATCAAAATTCAAAGCAACATTATCAGATAAACCTTCACCATTATTATTAACCCCAAGATTGTTCAAATTTGGCACATCCTACATTTACATAAAACAAATTAAAACAAATTGTGTTAATTAACCAAAGATCAATAAAAATGATACCTTATTCAGATTTGATCCATCAGGGAAAAAAGGGTTTGGAGTCTTTTCACAAGGGGTTAAATAGCTCAAAAACGAAGACGGGTTCGGGATCCATGACTCATATTTCATCGACGAAGCTAACTCATTAAGCCTTGAAGCCACAAACCCAATTTGCTGATCATTCCTTTGAACACCACCAACATTCTCACCACCATTCAAACTATTAACTGGACCAAACCGAGGGCTAATCATCGGATCTTCGGGCGACAAAATCTTCAAAAACTCCTCACTTGACGGACACCCAGTGTAAAAACTCACCTCCTCAATACATTCTTTCCCTGATAACCCCCCACCCTTATTCAAATCACAAGTTTCACACAGAAACGTTTTATCGAACACCTGGCGGGCAACCGCAGGCTGGTAATTGCACTTATCACATAACAGAGAACGAGGGTGTCTGCGTGATAATGGGTTAGCAGAGTGCACACAATTGTCACATTGGAAGCATAATCTTGCAGCATCAGAGCTGCAATACACCACTGCTCTAGCCACCTTACAAAGATCACACAAAGCCTCCATTAAAAGCTAAAAGGGGTTGTAATTGGACCTAATGGGTATTGATTCTGAAGAAATCAGCATTTATTGATCGATCAAATGAATGAATTAGGTGAAATTGCATGATCAAAAGGATACAATTGTAATAACGAAATGTGGTTCATAATCCCACGTCAGCAAATAATGATAATAATAATATCCACGTCGGATGCCTCTTTCCATGGCGAATGAATTTGTGAGCAGCGAGTTTCGATGATGTTAAGGTTTTGAAACGGCGGGTGTAACAGAACAAATTTCTCTGCACGAATGTAGGATGACGTGTCAAGTTCGCGCGTGTGCTGTTAGTGGTGGTAGGTGAAGAGCGGGTAAAATGGGGAGGTATCCTATTCAACCGGGATAATAACATGTTATTCACGGATGAAAAACATGTCAATAAATAATATAAAATATAAAAAACATATTTAATCTACACAAATATTTGACATAAGTTTTTTACCTGTAGATATTATAAAAGATGTTAAACTATGTCTATAACATAAAACGAAAATACTTTATAAATAAATAATTTAGTAAATAAGAAATAATATAACATAAATGAACCATTATACCTGAAAAAAATAAAAAAACACATTAGTAACAGATTTTGTAATATTATTTGAAAACTAAGCTTACAAATATATACCAGGACCATGTTTAAACTTATATTTTCACCCGTATAGAGTTTTCGTTCAAAAACCTTTTGAAACAAAAAATGCCGGTTATAGATCAGGCGAAAAATATGGTTGCAAACAATGGGAAGCGTTATGATTTTTGAACGAAGCATGTGCCTTTTAAAGAAGAAATGATGAACAATTTAAACCTAGTAAATTTAATAAGTTTTTTAATTCTAACAATAATTAGAATAATTAATATCATAATTACATTAATAAGTTACAAAAATATAAAGATCAATATCATTGATTAAAATTTTATTGTGAATATGTGGAAATTAGATTTATGGAACGTTGATGACATGGAAGCCTATGTGTACAACCTAGGTGAAGGACGTGTGGACAAAATTATGTTGCTTTTATATATTAGTTAAATTAGATGCTCATTGAATCAATTACTATTGTTTGACTAATATTATACCAAATAAAGGAATGTATTAAATATAATAAACTAATATTTTAATTATTATAACAGTCAGGGTCCTATTCATATATAATAAGATTTTCAAATTTTAAATTGATAGGCCATAAAAATAAATTAATATTAGTGAAACTTGAAAAAAGGCGTATTAGGAACAAAAAATCACAATATATAAACATAATTTTAAGTAACAAACATATTAAAAATCATATCAATTAGCCGATAATTTAAAAAAAAATCATACCTTTAAACCCTAAATAGATTAAAACATAAATTGATTTATATGAATAGAATAAATATCAAATCTATTAATCGTTAGTATAAAAAATCATGCAGTTAAACCCTAAATCCAATAACAGTGAATCAAGTTAATGTGGTTCTTTACAAAAATCGATTAAACACTAAAATATAAATCATACCTGATAATTGCAAACGATGAACATATTTGATGTTGTTTGGATTATGAAACCGACAAATCATGATGAACCGGTTATAGATGAGGCGAAGAATATGGTTACAAACGACGGGGAGCTTATGATTTTTGAACGAAGCATGTGCCTTTTAAAGAAGAAACGATGAACAATTTAAACCTAGTAAATTTAATAAGTTTTATAATTCTATCAATGATTAGAATAATTAATATCATAATTACATTAATAAGTTACAAAAATATAAAAGTCAATACCATTGATTAAAATTTTATTGTGAATATGTATAAAATAGATTTATGGAATGTTGATGACATTGAAGCCTATGTGGACAACTTAGGTGAAGGACATATGAACAAAATTATGTTACTTTAATATATTAGTTAGATGTTTGCAACTGCCATGTCACTCCTTGGTTCTACTATCCACGTGTCACTTTTTCTTTCCATCTCATTGTGGATCTAAAATGTGTTTTATTTTTCTCAAACCATAATAATCCAATAATTTACATACGATGATTAACCCAAATACATTGCTTTTTTATTTAGATAAATTGGTTTTAAATAATTCAAACTATCGACAAGTAACAACCTCAACTAACGATATACATGTTAACAGTTTCAACTTGAGTCATATTTGTTTCCAACGGTTAACGATTAACAAAAGCTTAACTGCGTCAGTCTAATAATAATGTATCATGTCTTGTTATCAAAAACTTCATTATGTGGCATAGAAGTGGGCTCCCAATCCTCACATTTCTTTTCATTCCCTGCCCCTACCCCCGGGGATGGAGAAGAAAGGCGATGATTGATATCCACTTTTATGCCATATAATGCCACATTATTAAGTTTTTGACAATAAGACATGTCACGCCATCATCAGACTAATAGAGTTAAGCTTCCGACTGTTCGCGGACTGTTAAGTTGGAACCATTAACAGCTAATTCATTAGTTGAGAATGTTATTTGTCAATAACCTATATATGGATTATTTAAAACTAATTTACATTTTATTTAAACTAAGATATTTTAAATAACTTAAACAATTTACGCGTAATGTTATGTACAAGACATGATAAATTTCAGAATGTTCCACTAGCATACTTAACTTCAAGGAAATTAGTATCATATGTTAAAATTAGTACAAGATGAAATAGGAAATGCAATAAAACAAGTACGTGATAGAGTCACTATCCTTAGACCATTCTCTATGGATGGTGTGGGGTCGGTATCCCTCGGAACACTGCCGAGGGACGACTATGAAGGGGCGGCAAAAGAGGGGGGTGGTGTTGTGAAAACTGGCAGCTTGGGGGGGGGGCATCAAACTTTTTTTTGTTCTCTCTCTCTCACATACATATATATGTATGTGCGTGTGCGTATATAACAAAAAACGGCAAGGCGTTATGGAGATGGCCTTCAAATGATCCTACAAAACATTATTATGAATAAACTTTGCTTTATGATGTATAGTAAAGTTCGTGTTATTTGTTTTTATACTTTTCTACGCACTATTTGTCACACCCTTCAACCAGTGAAGGAAACGTCGAGGTATGTAGATTGAAATCATGAGTATAGCAAGATGTTGAAACAAGAAATATTCAAATAATATAAAAGCATAACATATCATTTAATTAAATTCTTCTAGGTCCAACGTCCAACCCCCCCCCCCCCCCACCCCCACCCCCATGTGATTCATCAAGAAATCTTCTAACACTTAATTTTCATTACATGAAAAACATGCGAGAGTGTCAACTAAAAAATAACTTGTGAGAATCTATATACCCCCCCCCCCGGCATTTCTTCCACCGCGGTTGAGGGGTGTGGCGTATTGCATCAAAGCCTTGGTCGTAGAGAGTTAGCAACCGATCTATGTTTAGGAGACCTTTAGTTGAAATTATGTGCTATTAAATGTACTAACTTCCCTTTGTTGCATGTCTCTCGATTCCGCTAGCTCCTCCATGATCACCCATACTAGCATGCCGCCTTTGGAGGACTACATCGCACTCAAAAATTTGTATGTACCTTTGACCCCTCCATCCCCGATTATATCAACCTATAGCACAACTAATTGGTCTCATCTGATGAGAACTCCTTCCCCCTTCTTTAGAGAACCCGTAGGACTAATTGGAGAATTCGTAGCTCCGACAACCAATAGCTCGACAAGGAGTATGATGTTCGGTTTATTTGTATAGACTTTAGTATGTTAACTTAATCGTTTTACTGGTTTAGTTTAGGAACTTTGGTACTTCATACATGTTTATTGTGTTTCAGGTCACAGGTACTTAACGCGCTTAATTTGGACCTGTATGTGACATTCGTCAATTTTCGATTCGGATTTGTATTTGTAAACCCGACCCGTTGGGTCGTTTCGATGTATTAAATATATTTTAATAAAGTGATTCTCGACATTTAATGTTCATTATTCGTTGTTCGTTGTTTATAAATTTCCGAACCTTAACGTTAATCGAGCCGCGCGAGTAAAACGCGTAAATAATCCAAAACCGAAAACTTTATAATTTAATTATAAAGTTTGGGTTAAAATGTAAACTTGAAAACTTTATTTAACTTAAAAGATATTTATATTATCATTTAAAGATTCTTTAAACTTCAGGGACTAATAGTGTAACATTTTTAATTCAAATTATATTAAAATAATAAACCTTACCCAGCCCCACCCGTCCCCTCCTGTCCCGATTTTCCGGCGAACCTCCGGTGGCCGGAATCCGGCGCCGGAGGAAGCCGTTACACCCTTAAACGCGTTTTTAACTCGAATTTGTTTTTATAAAAATGATTCTCCGTCAATATTAAACAATAACCAACTAATTAATTGTGATTCCTTGCCGTAAAACACCCCGTAATCGTCGCCGGAAATCACGGATTCACCGTTAATGCAAATATCGCGTATACGCTCCACCCCGGAGTATAAATAGATACCCAAGCTTCATTACAACTCGCTCATTCCTCTCAATCCCCCTCTAATACACTGAGTAATCTGTAATTGGGAATTCTTATAAAATTCTTTTCCGGCAACTGGGTTTCGGCCAAATCTTAACATCTAAAGGTAATTGATATATGTTTTTTAATGTCGTTACACCAATAAACAAAACCCCTAAACTAATTGGAACGAACATGAAACAGATTCCTCAATTGAAATATTAGGGTTCATGTTCTTATGATGAAGAAGATGAATCTGAAATACTACATATATATATATTTTCTTATACCCAATATGAATTGATCTTGTAGTCCAACTGGTTAAGCCTGTACATCATAACCATGTGACCCGGGTTCGAAACCCGGGTCATACTTTTTTGTTTTGGTCCAATAACTATTATTAACATTATTATCAAAATCATTTAAACTGTTACTATATTTAAAGAATGGAAACCATAACCTTAACGAATAGAAGACCCAGACCAGTTGGTTAACACTATAAACCCGTATCACTCGAACCCGGGTCAGACGTATGCTTTTTCTTTTTATTATTATTAATTAATTCAGTTTAATCAATTAACGATTTTAATCATTTAAAAATCATAATAAATTTATAAAAACCTTTTTAAATTAAATAAAAATTATGTAAATTAACTATAAAATATATCTCACCATTTTACATATAAAAATCAAGTTTCTTGTTTTCATAAGTCGTTATTAAAATCGTGTAATAATCGCAAAGTAAACTTTAATTCTCTAAAAATCGTTTTGTTAAAGCAACAATTATATTTTCGATTTGTAAACAATAGTTCAAGCTTTTCGAACATATAAACTTTGTTTTCTCGCCATTAAAGTGCTTAAATTGTACTAATAACCAAGTCGTCGTTAAAACATAAATAATAATATAATAATGTAAGAGCCATAAGATTCGTAATAAAATTATAAAATAATAACTAAATTCTAAAAATTACTCGTGCAATTAACTTTAGAATCCCGTTAGAATAGCCGTTAAAAGTCGTGTTTATTCTTATTTATAGTTCGTACGGATTGACCGCTTCGGTTTCCTTTGACGCCTTCAAGTTATTCTTATTCCTTTTTCACCACAACTACTAAGGTGAGTTTTTCACCACCCCTTTTTAATGTTTTAATGTTTTGGGGTAGCATATGTATCCTTATAAAAATTCAACCATTGTTTCTTCTATTACAAAACTACAATTTGTATATGGACTTGTGTGTTACTTGTATTACTTGCACGAATATTACTTGCACGATTGGGAAGCCTCATTAAGTATGATCATACGCCCCCCTTTGCACTCTGGTCCGTTTGTATTGAGTGGAAAAGGGCCTCATTATCCAAGTACGTTGGTTGTTACCAATTGGAAAGGACCTTACTTGCGCGATTATCCAAGTACGTTGGTTGTACCAACTGGAAAGGACTTACTTGCTCGTTTATCACATGTCTATGAATTGTATGGTTTTTATGTACGTATTTAAACTGTGGAAACTCACCAGCTATATTTATAGCTGACCATATTTTATACATATGTTACAGGTACCGTGATTAGAGGTTGAAGTATTGAAGACACTTAGATTACTTAGGGTATTTCAATAAAAGAACTATTGTTATGATTATGTTTTGGTTTGAACTTGTATTGTTACTTTCGAACTTGTGTTACTTGGCTTATTAAATGAATTAATGTTATTATGGTCACTTAATAGTGCCACGTGTGTTTGAGCAATCTGTACGTCACACTCGGGCGTTTCCGCTTAAGCCGGGGTGTTACACTGTACAAGCATGAAATGAAGACCCGGGATGTCCAGCACGCTTACCGAGGCATCAATATGGATTTGCTAAGAAAAAAGGCCCATCGCTCTACGCGATGGGTGTTGAAGGTAGCGCGATGCCCTGGAATTAATGATCAGGTGTTGACTTCTGGTCCATCGCGTAGCGCGATGGACCTGGGGAGGAGACCATCGCGCTATGCGATGGTACCCAGAATCGTGAAAGTTAGGGTTTTTTCAATATTACATCTTGACGACCCTAGACGACATTCAACACCTTCCAAGCGATTTTCAGAGCAGAAGAGAGAGCCCCCATCACTTCCAATCATCTCTAAGCATCATACATGTAGAGGTGCACAAATCGGTTTTTTTAAAAAAACCGGTTCGGTTATTAACCGGACCGGAAAAAAAGTTAATAACCGGTTTTTGTATGTCAAAACCCTAACCGGTCTAACCGGTTAGGACCGGTTTAGAAACCGGTTATAACCGGTTAATAACCGGTTAACCGGTTTTTTTTTTAAAATAACCGGTTAATAACCGGTTTTTTTCATAATAACCGGTTTTAAAAAAAATCGGTTTTTCCATTAACCGGTTTGTTAACCGGTTTTGGCTCTAAAACTTGTAACCGAAATACGAACCGGCGGTTTGTAAACCGGTCAAACCGGTTTTAAAAAAACCGGTTTTCGTAAAAACCGGTTTCCGGTTTAAACCGGCAAACCGGTTCCCGGACCGGTTTTTTTGACCACCTCTACATAGATGGCCTACCAGATCATAACCGAAGCCCGAGAGATGCTGATGCGCGGCTAGTTCCTTCGAGTCATACCCGGGATGTAGAGTATTGTATCTTTCAATTTTTCTCATGTATTAAGAACGAATTGATTGTAACTATCTTTGATGTTAATCTATGAGTATTGATGTCTAGTATTATTGTGCACAACGTCAGTTTAGGTTTATTTCGATCGGAACGATTAGTGTGTCAGTTGCTATGATAATTGCTTGTAGGATTGTTTTGACTTGTTAATTGCAAGAAAGCATACGTTTGCCCTTAGTTGAGTCACACTGGCAGGGACCGTTTGATAACCAGTGCCGTGTGTTAGTGAGCGTGGATGCCTAAGGTTTAACCGGTTAGTCAGTCTGTAGTTGACACAAGATAGTTTATCTGTTAAGTTGCATGAGTTTGCTGTTAGGTTATGTACTTGGATTCCCGGGTATGATTTGCTTTGTTGATTGATTGAATCTTTGATTATTTGTTTATCTATTATAAAACCAAACTGTTTGCTAGTGTGATCAGCACTTTAATTGAATTATTTCATAATGTTAGGAATCATTTACACTGACCACATACTCCTCGTGGTTCGACACCCTACTTACCCTAGCTTGCTTAGGTGATTAGGAACACTGAATTAATAGTTTTTGACTAGATAGCGACAGTTTAGCATCAGAGTAATCAACTTTTTTACAATAAGATTGCGGATGATGCTACTAGCAAGCAAGGCTGGGCCTTTGCTACTATCTTGAAGGCTAATGGACTTGTTGGACTTAGTTTTGATATATCTTTTTTGCTTTCTGGTTTATTTACGTACAACCTTATTCAAAATTTGGTGATATGATATTTCTATTAATATCATCAAATTTTGAATAAGGTTACACATAGATAAATTAGAAATAAAAAAAGATAGATCAAACTCCAAGTCCACCAAGTCTGATAGCCTTCAAGATAGTAGCAAGGGCCCACCCTCGTCTGCTAGTAGCATCACAGATTACTTCCTATTGAGCCATTGGCTGTTGGGGCTACAAATTATC
Organism: Bidens hawaiensis; assembly: GCF_021521415.1. NCBI lineage: Eukaryota > Viridiplantae > Streptophyta > Magnoliopsida > Asterales > Asteraceae > Bidens > Bidens hawaiensis. The sequence continues at coordinate 162,484 of NW_027491820.1, read as the reverse complement.
CACTTGGGCCTACGAGTTCTCATCAAACTAGTGGTTATGTAATTGAGTTTAAACACTAAATATACATATTGTTTTAATAAAAATACATATAATTTAAAAAAAAACCGGGCCTAGCGGGGTACCGGGCCTGTGACCGTCGACCACCCCGTCATACCTTATGGTCGTGAAGAGTAAGTTTATGGTAACAACTAATTACGGTAAAAACTTGGAGAGAAAGGTTAAAAAGAATCTTTTAGAATTATTCCTTTTGGTTAATAAAAAGATTAGGTTAAAAATTAATTAACGTGACAAAAATTAAACCCCTTTTTGTAAAAATAAAAATAAAAATCAATTAACTCCTCGTTGTACGTCAAGATCCATCCGCCATCGCTCTCGAATCATATACAAATTTGGTTGATTTTTTTTTGTTAACCCAATTGTTGTTTAATGGATGATTACGATGACTTTTCACAGCTGATCAAGAGAATCGGGGCATTTGTATCCGCCAAATTATCCGAATTGTTAAACACCCAGACCCAGGTCCTACTTTCTTTTCTTCATTTTTCTGTCAAATTTCCCTAATTGGGTTGTTTCGGTGTTTGATCTTGATGATGTATATATATTTAGTTTGCAGCTCAATTTGGTGTTGAAATTTGAAACTTGTGTTTTCTGTTGGTGTTTGTGAAGATAATTGCAATGGCAAAGGTTGATTTAGGTTATGCACTTTGAGTGATTAGGGCAACAGTTAGGGGTTGTTTAGCAACTTAAATATATTTTCTTTCAATCTGTGAATGAATATGTTAAATCATATGATATGAATCATATAAACTAATTATTTCTTAAGTTAGTTAGATTCTAGTTTAAGATCATGATATGATTTTTGTTAATATAGTTATCATCAATGCCATCATCTCCTTGAATATCATATGTATGTTTGCATCATTTAGAAAACAAATAGTGAAAGAAAGAACTAGATGCAGTGTTGTAGAAATCGCTAGTCAGGCGGTAGGATGGGGACTACCGGTTAATCGGGATTAGTCGGATTGGAATTTTATATTTAATTTTCGGTTTATATACACATACCATTTTATAAATAACTAATATATACCCAAAAATTAATCAGTCACCGGCCGAGTAACGATTAATCGCCGACTAGTCCCGATTTTTACAACACTGACTAGATGAGCTTGTATTCTAGACATAGCATTTCAGTGTTTATAATCATTGTAATTATTATTATTATTATTATTATTATTATTATTATCGCATGAGTGGCACAACAATCGTCTTAGGCAAACTACATGTGAGCCTTTGAGGAATGATTTTGCTTGTTGAAGTTGGCTCTTTTATCATGCTAATGTAATCATTTTGCTTTCATGTTTTTTTTTTGTTCATTACAGCTTTACCAATGGCCAGATAACCCTACGAATTATCATAGTTTCAGATTATATGTGCTTTACATGTTAAACTTCTGCTCTTGGTTCTTATCTCATATACGTTAATGATGATTCTAATCATGTTTGTGGGTCAAAAGTGATAAGTTTTATTCCAATAATTATTTCAAAATGAAATAATGTTATTACAAGAATCATAATTGTGCCGTAAACTAGAAATTACAAGATTTGGAAAAGAGAATTTTGATACTTGTCTGCAATTCTTTATTTGTACAAATATACTTTACTTCTAGAAAGATCTTATCAACAATATAATAAATAGTATAAAAAGACTCTACCAAGTATCTTAATGTGATATGTTTATGTCCCTATAATTTTTTGAATTGTTACTTGTGCAGCAAAAAAGTAAAACTTTGGCTCTTTTTTTCTTTTTTTTTTAGAGCTCGTGTTAAAGCAATACAATTGGTTACAGGATTTACCATCTATTTGGAGTTTAGGGGTTCTTGTTGCTGCTTTAATCTTTACATGTAGACTGTTGTGGGCCCCTAACGGTCCTCAAAGAAGACAACGTAAAGTTCAAACTTCCGCACCACGAAATCCTGGAGTAAACAATAGTCAATCAAATGCAAATCATTTACCATCTAGAATTGAAGATTCAACACCAACTGTTATCAACGAGTCGTTACAACATGTAAAGGTAAAGTGCAATTTTTTTTAAACAGATGTTTGAATCGGTTCGTGTTACTAGTTTAGTAATTTTACTACTTTTTTGCAGCCCACTTTGGGACAAATTATCAGACAAAGATTAACTGATGGAAGGAAGGTATATCAATATTGTATATGACTATTCATATTTATCTTATCGATTGTGTTCTAAATGTAAAAGTAAAACATAAAAGTTTGTTATTCTTTCTGGTGAAGGTAACTTGTCGGTTACTTGGTATTATACTTGAGGAAAGCACTCCAGAGGAGCTTCAGGTTGTGGTTAATTTCTTACAATTTTGTCATTCTAAAAATTATTGTTAGGCACTTAGGCCAGTAATGACTGAACGTCCAGTGAACAGTTCGTGAACCGTTCGGCTGGTAGTTCGTTAATTAAAAACAAACAGAAAAGTTTTTTCGTTTAGTTAAACGAATGAACGTGAAGACATGTCTCGTTCGTTCATATATGTTCATGAACATTCGTTTACTTTCAACAACAACAATCGTACCCAATTAGGCATATCTAACCTCTATCCATGGGGATAGAGAGGCTGCAAAAGCCACTTGCTTATGTTTTTCGTTTAAATTTGTTTGTGTTCATTTGTTCACCTTCATTTATGTTCGTTTTCATTTAATTTTTTTTGGGCCCATTACAGCTTAGTCTAGTTTTAAAAGCTTTTGTTTTAATAACTTTTAGGCCAACACATTGTTTTAGCTTAGTTATGTTCGTTCATATATGTTCAGTTATGTTTGTTCGTTTACGTTCGCGAACCATTTGTTTATACTGTTAGCGAAAGAACACTGACATGTTCATTTTCTTAACGAACGACATGAACAAGAAAACACCATTCATTTTTTATCATTTAATCGTTTGCTCGGTTAAAGTTAAACAATCGAACATGAACATTCTCGGTTCGTGTTTTTCTTACAAGCCTAATTATTGTCAACATCTTTAATTTTTGTGTGGGGTAGAATCAAGCAACTGTTAGATCCTCTGTTTTGGAGATTCTACTGGAGATGACCAAATTATGTGATCTTTATCTCATGGAAACTGTTCTGGATGATGAAAGTGAAGTATGTTTACGTTTTTACTCTTTATTCAATTATTATTAGTTCTCTATTTTCTCATGAACTAACTGTTGTTGCAGAAGAGGGTTTTAACAGCATTGGAATTTTCACGTCCGATGGCTTGGTCAAAGATAAGGTCAAACAGTACTATTATATAATCGGCTGTAAAGTGTCCAAATTACCCTTGTTTGGAGAATAATTCTTATTGTAATTTTGTTGCAGGTACTCTTTTGTAGCACAGATATTGGACGGACTTCTTTTGTTCGGCAATTGGAACCTGATTGGCATATAGATTCAAATCACGAAATTAATTTTCAATTAGCGGTATATTATTTGCTTTATTAAATTTTGTCCACTTTTTACTTTTGAAAGTCAGCCCACTACATTTCATTTCCAATTTTATGATTCAACTTAGTGTTAATAAATATAATCATAAAAATAGACTATACATGTAGTAAGGGTAGAAACTGTTTGGTTCTTATAAAAGTTTAGAGAAATATAAGGTTTGACTTTCAAAAGTCAACATGCTGATTGATATATGCATTTGCTGTTCTTTCTAACATGATTGTTGTATTTGTTAATGACAGAGGTTCATCAAATGTCAGCTTCACATTTCACCAATCGAAACCGAACGGATTGCTTCTAATGTTTTCAGTTCTTCATCGTTGGAACAATTCTTTGGTGTTTGACTTTTGGGAGTCAATGATGCAAATATGTATATCTCTCTCTTTTAGCTGTGCAGCTCCAATGTATGATTATAATACATGAGAGATGATGTATGTGTAGTAGTTCTGCTTAACAATTACCATTTCTTGATATATATATTATTATAAACATGTTTAATGGATATGATTAAAAAAGTATTAGGTGTCAATCCGTATAAATATCGCCATTCGTCAAAAGTATAGTTGAACGAAAATAAAGTCAATTTCATTGAATCAGTTATATTATATTGCACACACTAATCAGTTATTGGAGTATTATAAGTGTGAAGATGGCGCAGCATGAATGTAAAATGAAATTTATAGGTTTAGGTTTAATTTATATGGGCTTGGGTCGTGTTTGTGTCAACCCATAGGCCTGTGTCAACCCGATGGGTCGTGGCCTATGGATTGACTTGTTTAACCCGTTTATTTTTTCAAAATGTGTTTAATGTAAATAACTTAAAAACTGCTTTTGTACTTTATTTTATGTCAAAGTTAAAGATTCAATATATTATTGATGTAGTTTAAACATAAACATAATTACTTATAGAGAAAACATTAGTACACAAAAAACTTTAAATAATTTTTGTACTCGGATTAAACGGATCATGTTGATGTCAACCTACCAATGCATGTGTTGCTTTCATGCCATATATGTGACACGATTTTCTTACTCGTGTCGGGTTCAACCTGTTACCAGTTCTAAACCTGTTTCTATTCGACTCGAGCCAACTTTTGTCACTCTGTGAATTAGCTTGTATTTCGGAATTTTGATGACTGTATAAATTTTTTATAGAAGTATCAAATAGTAACTAACAACAATATCAAATTATACAACTGTAAAATAAACAAAATCCTATGAACATGACATCAATCGGCTAAACCTTTCAGCTTCATCTGTCTGACCAGAACTAGTCAAGAGTCTTACAATACTCGAATAATGTTCTTCATTAACTTCCGATTTATACCTTTTTAACATCAAATCAAACACTTTACAACCTCCATCTACAAACCCACCCTTCTCACAAACACCCAAAACCACTTTAAAAGTAAACCGATTCGGAACAAACCCGCGTCTAATCATCTCATAAAAAAGATCAACCGCCTCTTGATACCGAGCATTACACCCATACGCCTCAATAACTGCGGTCCACGTCATCGTTCCCTTCACATGAATCATCCCAAAAGCCCTCACCGCCTTGCTTACATCACCACAAGACCCATAAAACCTCACAATCTCCGAACACACAAACGGAACCGACCCGAGATCTTTCTTCAAAACCTGCCCATGAATCTCCCGTCCGAGCTTCAACGCGTTAATCTCACCACACACACTCAACATTCTTGAAATTGTAACTGAATCCGGGCGGTGCTTTGACCCCACCATTGACCGAAAAACACCCATCGCTTCTTCGAAACACCCGTTTTCAACATATGATTCGATCATAGCCGTCCAAGAAATCACATTTTTACGGTCTAGATTATCAAACAGTTTAACAGAATAACTGTAACAACCACATTTTGCATACATCATCATCATTGATGTAGTTATAGATACTTGATGTATAAAGTTATTCTTAACAGCAAAACAATGAACTTCTTTACCATGTTTTAAACTTTTGAGCTTTTCAATTACGGGAATAACCGTGTTAATCGTGACAACATCGGGTTTAAACCGTTCTTGTTGCATCCAAACGATTGACCTTAACGCCTGTTCAAGCCTACCATTTGCAGCATATCCTGACATAAGCGCAGTCCAGGATATCGCGTTCCTTTCTGTTGACCCGTAAAAGACTTTTCTACCCGACCCCATATCGCCACATTTGCAATACATATCAATCAAACCCGATTGAATAAACAACTGTTTTGAGTACTCTTTTGTTTTGATCACATAAGCATGAACCTCTTGACCAAGTTTCCTAGATTTAACATGGCTAATTACAGGAAGAATTGTGGTTATAATAACAGAATTTGGGAGTATTTTGTCTTTCACCATCCATCTTAAATACTCAAGTGCTTCGATTTGCAGCCGATTGTGTGCAAAACCAGCAATCATGGCTCCCCATAACACCACATCTCTTTGATCCACACTAATTTCATCAAACACTTGATGTGCAAGTCTCGTCTTTCCACACTTAAAGTACATATCAATCAGACAAGTGGTTATAATTGAATCCTCAACGAACCCGTTCTTAATCAACAGCCCGTGTGTCTTCAAACCTTGAAAAAGCGCCGACGCGCCACCCAAACTTTTGATCAAACACGAAAACGTATAAACGTTCAATTCAACCCCTAATTCCCTCATTAACGAAAACGTCTTAAGCGTTTCCTGATGCTTCTTCCCACCCATAATAACATGTCCTCTAAGTAAAGCATTCCAAGGATAAACGCTTCTTGTCGGCATTTCATCAAACACCTGGTGTGCATCTTCCACAGACTGACAAACCGTGTACATATTAACAAGCTTTGTTTTCAAATACTCATTATTCTCAAGCCCGTTGATTCGGATGTGGGTGTGAATTATTTTCCCAATTGATAACGATTTCAATCGAACCACTGAAGCAATAAGTTCAGAGAATGTGGTTGTATTTACAGGAACCCCACGTTTGTCCAAGTAATCGAGTATGGTTAAAGCCTCTTTGAGCTTGTTTTGCTTGGCGAATCGTTGAATGTCTTTGTAAATGGCATTAGGGTTCTTGGTGTGCAGTGGTATGGATGATGGGAATGCGTGTTTTTCTTGGAATTTTGGTTGTTTTCGGTGGGTTTTTGATGTGGGTGTTTGGAATTGAGATTGGATTTGTGGGAAAGATTTGATTTTGGCTAGTGGGTTTGGCGGGAAAGGGTGGAGATGAATGGTTGTGGAAGAAGATAGGAAGAGGTTGCAGAGTGATTCCATTTTGGTTGATCGATCCAGTGTATCAAGTTAAAAAGATAAATAGTTTGTAATGGGCGCGTGCTTGGTTCGTCTCGTTTTGACTTACGAAAGAGTTTTCCGGGTGTTTGGGTTTCAAAGTTTTTAATCCATAATCGAAACCCAACCGAAATCTCTCACGGTTTATTCGGGTTAATCAAGTTTCTTGTATCCTAGGCGAAAAAACAATTACATTGCTAAATTTAAATGGTAACATATCCTTCTTTATTCGTAATGTAAATAAACCTAGAATTCGGAACTAATGATCAGCTCGAATTACTCCGGTCCAGGGTTGGGTTAGTTCGGGTCCGAGTACAAGTTTTCTTGGGTTGGGATTATGGTGAAAGTGACAACCCTACTAGAGCTCGAGTTTGGCTATTATTATTTCTTTATGTTTTGAGGAGAAACTTAAATGAGTTCAATACCACGTAGCAATCTTTGCAGACCTTTTGTGACCTCTGAAGGCCAGCTAATCACTTCGTTTATGATCAGAGTTTGCTGGTTTCGTCTTGCCTTGGACTCATCAGACGAGTGACAACAACTCCCTACCAGCGATGCGTTCGTCATGCAAGCACAACTAGACATGCACACTTCCTTTCTCGCTGAGGTCAGACCCAATGAAGTTCGAGACGAGCCTAGCAAACCTAAGCGTTAAGCACAATCCAAATAATTCGATCTTTAAATATTTGATACGTGACATCAAGCTTGTGTAGCAGCACCTTAAGTTTAAGAAAGGTAAAACTTACAATTACATGACGCTCAGAGCTCGAACTCAATAACTAAATGAGCTATTTTTTAAAAAACCAGGTCTGTTTTCATTATAATAATAATAATAATAATAATAATAATATATTCGGATAGGGTAAACAAAAGCTTAAACCCTTGGAGCCTCCAAAACCCAAACAAGGCATTACAGAAGCAGCAGCTTATTGGTAATGGAGGTGGTCTGCCCCATAGATGCTCAGTTCGCTCACCAAATCTCTATTCTCCTGGAACCACCTTCACCTGTACAAGTTCAGGAGTATTTCGATGAGCTTACCACACGTAAACTTACTCACGGAATTAAAGTCAAACCAACCAACGACCATGGAAAAGGTAATTCTTTTTATGCCTTTTAGGCAACTTAATACGGTTTAGAAATAACCCATTTCATCATTTTGTGCGTCTTAATGTCTAGTATTGTTAATTAGCAAAGGGGGTTTATTTCAATCTTTTGCACACCAGGTGTTTGATGAATTTCCTCAGACAGAAATTGTCTTTTTTTTTTTTTAAATAAATTTAAGGGTACACGTGTTTTCAATCTTGTTACATGAAGGGCGATTAATCTCAAATTTTGCCGTTTAATCTCAAATTATTACAAATTGTTAATTTCAATCTTCCTCACTTGTGTTGATTCCGCACAACGTAATGAGCATGCAGTTGAACATTATTATATTTAAACATACAGGTGTTTATGCTGACGTGGACTTTGAAGAAGAGGACCTTGTTTTGAAAGACCAAATGCTAGTTGGTATGCAGCATTCTTCAAATAAGGTGGTTCAGTTTGAGTATTCAAGCCTTTATGATTTGTTAATTTTTCTTGACTTTTATATTGTTCTGTTGCAGATAGATTGTCTTGTATGTGGTTGCTGCTTCTGTTTCATCGGGTCAATAGAAGTTCAAATTGGTAGAAAGTTGTATCTGCAGCATTTAGGCAGTTTAAAAGATGCTTGCTTTAATGAACAATTAGAATTATTAATGCAAGAGAAATTGGAATTGCCTCATTCAAAGAAGTTTCCATTGCCTGCGGTTATAAATTGCCCTGGTGGATGTAAAGAAGTTTATTATTGTAGGTGAGTTGGTAGTTTGATTTTGGTCATATTTTCGTTATTAGTTAGTCAACCATTATCTTGCATTCATGCCTCTATTTCTTTAAAAAATCATCAATTGAAGTTGATGAAAATATGAAATGCCACTTTTCAGAAAAAGGGTCAATCTGCGTTATGTTATATGTTATATTGACAACAGGCCAAAGATGTAAATTTATAAATTATTAGTACTTATTAAATGGGGCGAGTGATAAGCATGTAAAAGAATCTTTCGTTCAGTGAACTTTTCGTGAACCGTTCAACGGGAAGTTCGTTTATCTAATAAACAAGCGAACATGAACAATTTTTTGTTCATTTAGTTAAAAGACATTTATGTTTGTGAACGTTCATTTATTTACACTCATTTATGGCTGTTAGTTTACGCTGTTTTTTATATATTCATTTAAATTTTTTAGGCTCATCATAATTTAGTCTAATTTTATAAAATTAAATTATCACACATTACAATTTAGTTTAGTTTTAATAATATTACAGGCCTGATGTTCACGTTTACTTATAATGGTCGTTTGCTTGTTATGTTTGTTTATCTTTCTTCAATTATGTTTGTTCATATATGTTCAGTTATGCTTGTTTGTTTGCTTTTGTGAAGTGTTCGTTCATGCTATTAACAGACGGACATAAACAAACATGAACACACTCATTATCTTAACAAACGAACATGAACATAAAAAACTTGCTTGTTTAATTGTTCATGTTCGATCCCTTTGTTCGTTTAATCTTAAACTTATGTTTTTGCTAGTAATAGGCTGTTTTAAAGATGAGCTAATTAGATTCCAATTATTTGTAGCAAATCATGTGCAGAGGCTGATTGGGATGCATGCCATTCTTTGCTTTGTACTGGAGAGGGATCCAAATCATTAAGCAAAAAGGCACTTTCAAAGTTCATACAACATGCTAATGGTAAGGGTGTAACATATTAACCAATTATACACATATTGTCCTATGTTTTCCTTCTTCTCCTTGATTTCTAAGTTTATTTATTTATGTATTTTTTTTCCATCTTTCTATCATCTTTTCTTATCAGAGACAAATGATATTTTCATCCTTGCTGCCAAGGTAAGTTCCTTCTCAACGCCAATCAAGTTGTTGCAACCAATCATTTTATTTATTTGTTTTATAGGTTTATATATTTTATATCATTTGAGGGTAGTTTTGTCATTTGATATATGTAATTTTACGATTACATATATGAACAGAATAGTTTAATGCTTTTTTCTAGACATATTGTAGACGTAAGTATGTAAGAAGTAAAAGTTTAAAAAGATATGAACCACTGATAAAAAAAAATATATATATATATTTAGGTTTGTTCTTTTTTGTTCTCGCAATAATTTAGTGTTTTTTTTGTAATGAACGTCTCCCTGTATATAAGTATGTATGTGTGTGTTTGTGTATAATCAAAAGAATTATAATGACATTCTAATATATGTAAACATATTTGTTACATATGAAAGACAAATTTGTTGAATTTCTTGGCTTCCATTTGCAGGCGATTTCTTTTACGATCTTAAAATACAGGAAGTTGAAAGCAGTAAATAATAAAGATAAAGAGAAAGAGAAGACTCAACTTTCTGATGCTTTAGGTAACCACAATTTTTGCATTCTTTTGAAGGCTTGGAAGCCTATATTAATGGGATACAAGAGGAGGTATGCAATTTATTTTTTTCCTTTTTACCCTTGGGAAATATGCAATAACATATATAACTATTATTGCCTCTCGATGTTAAGGTAATAATATAAAGTTATGTAATATAGGTGGTGGGATTGCATTGCTTTGCCAGATGATGTTGATGTTTCTGATGAAGCTTCATTTAGAATGCAAATAAAACAGTTGGCATTTGAGGTCCGTCATATAATATTCAGTTTCTTAATATAGTTTCTAAAATTAAGCATACTGGTTAGTATACCTGTTCAGAACATCATAATATGATTACCCTCCGATCTTGAACTTGTCTCTTATTGTTTGAACTTGTTTTGGATACCATGATGAACAATCACAAATCCAAACCTTAATGCAACACAAAATGAACAAAAGATTGAAAACCAAATGTGAACACGATTAAACGTGATAACTGTTTACAACCAAAGTTCCTGATATCGTGGATTTGGTCTCATCAAGAACAAAGCGGATAAATTCGGTTTGTTGGTCTACGACCCAAACAAACGAACCCATCGAACTAAATAACCCAAACGGGCCCAACCATATATAACATAATTCTTATAAAGTACTAAAAGCCCAATAACGAAAATAAACTAAACGAGCAGCCCACTAATGAATTAACGGGTCATATAATTAAAGTAAGAAATAGTATTCCTTTTTAAATAAAGCAATTGGTTGTAAGTTGTAATTCATTTAAATGTACTCATGGCAACTTATGAACCATTTGACCTGTTCTATTTTTAGCTAAAAGTTAATTTATTATACATTAATCACAACTAGCAAATATTTTACATGTTTAATTGATATTGTTGTCATCTTTAATGCTGGTTGACCGTTAGTTTGATTTTTATAGTCACTGGAGCTCTTGAAGGGGGCGATATTGGATGAAGAATGTTTTCCATGTATCCTGACTTGTCACACGCTCAAATTTGCTATATTTTTATACAATCATCAAACTCACACGCTTATGTTTAAGCAATAAACATGTTGCTAATTTTTACTTTTGAAACACAGCACATTACTCATTGTTTTCCTTAATCCTTCCAAGTGTTCTCCTTAGAAATATACGGGAATATTATTGGCATGTTTGAGCTAAATAACCTGTAAGTTATTTAACCCATAAATTTATACCAAAATATTATATATTTTCATGTATGATATGAATAAACCTTTCGCATGTGACAGTGATTTGGTTGTAGCATCCCCGATGGAGGATTACTTTTTGTATATAGATGATCTGCCAGAAGCTGAAAAGGTGTTTGAATTTTTTAAATTAATAATATTAAGTTCTATTTTGCATGATTATATATCTTTTTGTTTATTATACCTTTGACAGAAAAAAGTTGATGAAATAACACAACCTTTTCTTGATGCTCTTGGAGAGGACTATTCAGTTTGTTGTGAAGGTAATATCAGTTAAACAAAAACACTTTTTAACATTTATTTGTAAATTGTTAGTGCATCAAATATGATTACAAAAGCTATATTATTACTGTTATTTTAATTATAGGTTTTGTAATTATTTGTTTTATTGGCAGGTACTGCATTTTTCCCTCTTCAGAGTTGTATGAATCATTCCTGTTGTCCGAATGCTAAGGCTTTTAAACAAGAGGAGGTATTTCTTTTATAATTTTAATATTTATCTTATTTCAGTAAATCTTCTCAAACAAATTTAATATTCTTAAGTGCAATTGCAGGATAGAGATGGGCAAGCAAACATAATTGCCACTAAACCCATCAAAAAAGGAGAAGAGGTGATGTTATTATTCCTCATTCCATATATTCGTTAACTTCTTTTTTCCTATTTAATGGATTTTTAAGAGTATATTGCTCACTGAAAATGTTTTACTATCCCTCAAACAAGATAAATATAAAACGAAGTATAATGTGACGAAATGAAAACATAAGCACCTAAATCATACTGGAGAAGTTATCTTTAGGGGCAATTTTATCTTTCAATAAAATGTGAAACTTTTCACTTTTTAAAGAAACTTCAGTTAGTTTAACCAAACGACTGCATGTTACGGAAGGAAAGAGGAAGGAGAATTTTGCTACGCTATAGGTGGTCTACATCAAGCATCTATAAGAATAAGTTGGGCCTAAGAAAATTTAATTAGTTAGGCTTTGAACTTCGGACCTCCAATTCCCCAATCTTTTTACTCCATGTTGATATAATTCACATTTCACACAAGGATGCTTATTTTATTTGATTGGTTAACACTAAAATGTGATTTTGCATTGCAGGTTACCATATCATACATAGATGAAGATCTTGAATTGGAAGAGAGACGAGCATTGCTTGCAGATTATGGTTTTATATGTAAATGCACGAGGTGTGTTGACGAAGAGGCATAGTTCACAATGATCCATTTTTCATATAACACCAAAGCTGAAATCGTAACGGTTTCTGCCTCCTGAGAGTTTCCAATATTATAGTGTTTTAGCAATTTTGGCAGTTGTTCTTGTCTTGCATTTAGGCAAGGAATAGAAATCATTTAGTGCTATTTAAATTAAGTTCATCCTTTGTATGCGTCTTGAACATTTTTTTTTCAAATCGTAATTTGAGACCGACTGGAATTGTTTTTAAATGTTTACAAACTCATATTTGAAAAATATTACTTATTTTCTTCAACTATGTAGTTTGAGGCCTTATTAACTGCAAAAGTAAGGTCTGTTCTAGTGATTGCTAGTATATGATGATACTTGGTCAGGTTTGCAGATCAGTGGGAGGCATGAAAGATGGAGTTGGCTTAGTATCTGAGAGACTATCCCTACAAGGTAAATCAAGAATGTCACATTGCCGCAAGGTTGGATCAGATTATTAAGGAACTCTAGGGTGTTACCCCTTCACCTATGGTGCATCTTAAAATGTCATAGCATTCACATTACGAAACTAAAGATTTTGTTCCGAAGTGGACTCTTTATTGGTCATTTCGTCCTAAAGGACTTATTATAACAATTTTATATAAGATCTACAAGACGTGCATTGTATAGCTAGGAACGCTATTAGGTACATTGTTAGGACCATTTTGAGAGTCCTAGTAAGGCATATTTGTTCTATTGTATGTTCTTACATTTAAATCCTTTCATAACAAAATCTAAATTTGACAGATTTTTACCTAAAACATGAAAATTGACGACTAGAATTCAAATTAAACATCAATAAATGTAAAATAAATAAAACCGCCTTTCATGTGCTTTTAAGATTAGAACGGAATCATTAATATCAATAAAATTATGAAAAACATTTATAAGTTATTAAGGCTGTTTTAAAGAAACTCAGGTTCAATAGTTAAGATGTAATAGACCATCCTTTATACCCATTTTAGTTATACCCATTTTAGTTACGCCACTATGTTCCCCTTTTACCCCTACCCAATTAGCCCACATCAAATCTCAATACTATGCCAATTATCATTTTCTCATATTTTAGTTCGATTTTTGGTGATCGTTAAATAAAAATCTTTCCTTTGTGGTCAAAACAATTTTCTCATATCCAAATCAAATCATTTCACTAACCCCTTTACTTTGAATGTTTTTGACTTTTTTCCATCAACTAAGATTCTATTTCAAAAACCTTATTTTCATCATAATCATATCATCACATGATCATCAAAAAGGCCATTTCTCATGTCCAATTCAACCCATTTCATCTTCAATCTTTTTCTCCAAACCTAAACAATGCGGAGTTATAAATTCAACAACATTGCATATAATTCTAGATTGAATACCCTCATTTTGGTTGTATCTATTTTGTGTTTGATTCTATATATTTCATCATTTTTGTTTTCTGTTCTTTCCAACACAAGCCCCTCCATGCACCATGACCTTTCATCCAATGACCCCATTTCCATTCATCATATCATTTTTGGGATTGCCTCGACCGCGAAATCATGGTCTAGACGTAAAGAATACGTTAACATGTGGTGGAACCATGATAACATGCGAGGTTGCATCTTTCTTGATGCTCCGTTAGACAATGACACGTTTCTTGATTATGATTCGGACATGCCCCCGATTTGTATCTCCAATGACACCTCCTGGTTCGGTTACACGTGGGATGGTGGCCTCCGGTCAGCCATTCGGGTGGCTCGTGTGGTTTCGGAGACCGTAGCATTAAACCATAAAAATGCTAGGTAGTTTGATATGTTTAAGGTTTTTTAACTTTTTTTTATATATATCTATGTTTTTATTTTTTGAATTGTGTTTTGTTATGATTTAGGTGGTTTGTGTTTGGGGATGATGATACCTTGTTCTTTCCGGAGAATCTTGTTAAGACATTGTCGAAATATGATCCTAATCTATGGTATTACATAGGATCGAAATCCGAGAGTTATGTACAAAATCGACATTTTTCGTTTTCAATGGCGTATGGTGGGGCTGGGTTTGCGATAAGTTATCCGTTGGCTAAGGTTTTGGCAAAGGTTCTTGACTCGTGTTTGGAGCGGTATGCACATTTGTATGGTAGTGATGGTCGGATTTCATCGTGTTTGGCTGAGCTTGGTGTTGCGGTTACTAACGAGCCTGGTTTTCATCAGGTAATATTACTAATCACCCTGATCCCATTGGTTAGCATTGGTTAACAGGGACGTAGGGTACTCGTTATTTTAATGGTTATTTTGTTAAATACTTAAATTTGGATTTTATTTCTATACTTGACTAGATGGATGTTACTGGAGATGCATTTGGATTATTGATGACACATCCAATGAACCCATTGGTGTCTCTCCATCACCCGGACCGCATTGATCCGATTTTCCCAAACATGACGGAAACAAACGCTTTACGCCATCTATACGAAGCTGCAAACCAAGATCCTCATCGGATCTTGCAACAAACCGTATGTTATGACCGCTGGTATTCTTGGACAGTGTCAATATCATGGGGCTATGCTATTGAAGTTTTCGGGGTCCATGTTCTTGTACCCGATGTACTTCGTACTCCAGTTACATTTCAACCATGGCTAAAGAATCGTGTTTTTAACACGTTTTTTAATTTTGACATGCGACGACATCACCACGAACCGTGTAGAAGACCGGTCGTGTTTCACTTGGATAGAGTGAACTCCACAAAAGATGGGATTACTAGCATTTATAGAATCATGGTAGAACAAAATTGCACATTTGGGATGTCATCTCCAAGAAGAATCCAAGAGGTCAAAGTATATTCCCAAAAGTTAAATCTAGACATAAAACAGGTAACATATTTCATATATAGACTATACATATACATAACTGCATAATCTAAAAATAATAAAATAAAATAATTAACATATGAATGATAAAAGTTATATGTATTAGCGAATATATATCCGCTAATAATATGTACTTTCTAAGTTCCAAAACAGACAAGACCATTACATTGACAAACTATAAAAAACGAACCATTTAGATTCCAAATCGGCCAAAAATTCCACCAAATTACTTTGGTTTGGGCGGTTTAGTTGGTTTAAACATTTTATAAGCACCCCTGTCTACTTAGATGTGGCAATTCTTGACGCTACTTGAAAAACAAGAATAAGATTCACAAATAAGTAGGTTTTGAATTGTCACGCCAAACATGTTAATAACCCGTGGTAAGTGGTCACATAAATTTGTCTTTTAAAAATTCAAAGTTGAGTTTATTACTAAAACTCATGATGTTTGGGTTATTTGTGAACAGTTGCAGGCCCCTAGACGACAATGTTGCGATATATTGCCTTCATCATCGTACAATTTAATGGAAATCAACATTAGGGCGTGTCATGAAGAAGAGCTAGTACGTAAGAAACCATAGGATTGATCATTTCGACTGTGGCCCTATATACACCAGAGACGGATAATCGATCAATGATAAGTCGTGTATACATGTAAAGATAGAGAATTTCTACTTGCACTTAACGCAATGATCGATGATAAGTCGTGTATTGGTTTTAGTTCAACATTCAGGGTCGTTAGGTCAACCTGATCACTGACTCGTTAGTTTGATCTCCAATTAGATTATACTTGTAGTTAATAGGTTGTTTAGGATCCAACTGTCATATATGTATAATCCAATACCTTTGTACAATATCTAAAACCTAACACTGATTCTACCATGTTGTCTTCCTGTCTTAACTGAATTTATCAAAATTATGTAAATGAAAGGAGTGATCAAAAATCAGATCAAGACTTACGCTAGTTTCAAAACTGCCTATTGCACCTGACTGATTAGTTTTTGTAAATTTTGTATATTAATGATAGTGCTAATAGATGACTTGTCACAAAACACATGACTCACGGTGACAGCATGAACATGATATATTTTAAATATTTTATAGCAACCCATCAATGATCCATAAGTACAATAAAATTCATTAAAACCCATATTCGTTTATTAACATGTGTTCATGTTTGGGTAATTGGCACGCTCAATTAGACAGGCTGTATTCATATTTGGTACCCTTGTTAATCATGTCATGTTAAAACACGCTTTTCTGACCCTCCCATCATGTCAAGATGATGCTGTAGTTTTCTTTAAAGGTAGATATATTAAAATCGAGCAAGGAACTAGAGCCGAGTACAACGAAATAGAAAAGGACAAAAGCAAATAATTACAAATAGAAATCTGAACAATTAAAGTGACTCCAATTCTCTCAGTCGATAGTTTTCAACTTGGACAGGGTTCTGATCCAAAGAAAGGACGGGGCCTTTATGTCGCCAATGGTCTTGCTCACGGAAGGGGGGAATTGTTGAAAACTAATGCGTTTCTTGAAAGCTAAATAACCCAAAAAGTAATGGCAAAGATGGATTGGAATCTTGGATAGTGACTTTATTGCTTTTAGTCAAAGTACAGCTTGTTTGAGTATTCTAGTACGTAATTCCAAAACCGAAGATGATTAAACGTGAGGAGGAACTTTCACCCAAAGGCAGATTTGTGTCAAGATCATAGAAGCAAAATTATAAAATAGGAGTAACTGCTTACTATTTTCTAGCTGCAAGTTACAGAAAGCACAGCGAAGGTTAGGTAGTGAGATACCACACGCCGAAAGAGTAATCCGGGTAAAAATTCGGTTTAGAAGACCCGTAAAGCGAAGCAATTGACCAAGAAACAACCTAGTAAAATAGAAAAATATAAATTGAAGGATATTATTATTTATGGATTTTTAGTTGTTTACTTAAAGCTAATCATAATATAATAAATTAACCGTGATTTTTATGCGATAATAAATCCATATTAATTAAAACAAATATATAAATTATTTATTTACACCCTTCTTCAATAATCTGCCACGTCTCACTTGGAACCCAAAAATAGTTTGTAACAGCAAAGTTTCTTCAGGATCGTCTTCTAACAAACAGGTTTTTTCCTTTGAAATTCACACGCAATAATTCCTTCCGTCACAATTGATTGCACCCACATTCTGATATTAATTCAACTGGACTCTCTGTTTCAGCATTTAAGTCTCCCAATTCCAGATCACTTGTTTTTTTTCATAGCATGAATTACATTCCCGTGCTTATTAATGCACACTATTCCATTCTCATTCTAATTTCGCAAACGAATTTCTTCGAGATTCGTGATATTTTATTGTTTGAGGATAATTTGCATTCTGAATGAATTGGCCCAAACGGGGATAGTTAGTTGATTTGGCGCATGAATTATTATTATTATTATTGAAATTATGGGGTGAATGTATATTGATGGAACTGGAATGTAGATTAAGAAGCCTTAGCCAATGGATGCCAGATGCTTATGTTGTTTAGGTATTTTCATTGCTTTTTTTGTTTTATCCGTAGCCGATTTCGGTGATGGTAACCTCAGAATCCTGGAAAAAGCAGCTTCATACAACCATAATATTATTGTATGATTCTTCAGTTTCTCTCTTATAAATATATCATGATAGTTTTTTATATTTATGTTGTTAGTTTTTTGGATTGAGTACGATTAGAGTGTTGTATGTGTACAGGGAGAACAAGTTTCAGTATTGTGTAGGAAAGGATTTGAACAAATAACAGAAGCTATTGACTATTTTAAGCTTAATTTACCAGAAGTGAGAAACTATTATACACACCCTCATGTAGAATTGTTGAGAACAATTCTTGTAAAGGAAGACGGTTATGGGAGGCCGAATGCTAGAATTCTTAAACCAAAATACCGTCGACGGAAAAGGCGGCGGCGGCGTAGGCGGAGACGTCGTCGTGATCCATGGGTTGAAGGCCCTGCGCCTGTGCCAGCACCGGCTAGTGGTCCATCTCCATGGTGGAGCCCCCCTGCTCCCCCATTAGCTCCAAATAGAGCCCCGCCGCCAACAACCCCAACTCCTCCAGGAGGGGCCCCTACTCCTCCTAGAAGTGCCCCGTCTCCAACCCCTACTCCTCCTGGCGGGGCTCCGCCTCCAAACCCTACTCCTCCTGGCGGGGCGCCGCCTCCAAACCCTACTCCTCCTGTAGGGGTCCCGCCTCCAATCCCAACTCCTCCTGGAGGGGCCCTTACTCCTCCTAGAGGGGCCCCAGCTCCTCCTAGAGGGGCTCCGCCTCCAAACCCTACTCCTCCTGGCGGGGCCCCACCTCCAAACCCTGCTCCTCCTGGTGGGGCCCCGACTCCTCCTAGAGGGGTGCCACCTCCAAACCCTGCTCCTCCTGGCAGGGCCCCGACTCCTCCTAGAGGGGTGCCACCTCCAAACCCTGCTCCTCCTGGCAAGGCCCCGACTCCTCCTAGAGGGGTGCCACCTCCAAACCCTACTCCTCCTGATGGGGCCCCGCCTCCAAACCCTGCTCTTCCTGGCAGGGCCCCGACTCCTCCTAGAGGGGTGCCACCTCCAAACCCTACTCCTCCTGGAGGGGCCCCGCCTCCAATCCCAACTCCTCCTGGAGAGACTCCGCCTCCAAACGCTACTCCTCCTAAAGGGGTCCCGCCTCCAATCCCTGCTCCGCCTGGAGGGTCCCCTTCTCCTCCTAAAGGTGCCCCGCCTCCAACCCCGGCTTCTCCTAGAGGGGCTCCACGTCCAAACCCTACTCCTCCTAAAGGGGTTCCACCTCCAATCCCAACTCCGCCTGGAGGGGCCCCTACTCCTCCTAAAGCTGCCACACCTCCAACCCCGGCTCCTCCTAGAGGGAAATTGCCTCCCATATCGACTCCTCCTGGAGCGGCGGCCCCTACTCCTCGTAGAGGGGCTTTACCTCCCATCTCGACTCCCCCTGGAGGGGCCCCTACTCCTCCCAGAGGGTCCCCGACACCTCCCAAAGTGCCCCCTACTCCTCCTAGAGGAACCCCACCTCCAATCCTGACTCCTCCTGGAAGGGCCCCGCCTCTAATCCCGACTCCTACTAGACGAGCCACGCCTCCAACCCCTACTCCTCCTAGAGGGGCCCTGCCTCCTACAAGGGGGCCGCCTATAGCACCGACCTATGGAGGCAGGCAGGTTGGGGCCCCGTCTTCGACAAGTGCTCCCAATAGGCCTGAACCTCAAAGGCGTGTGCCTAAACCATCACCAGATTTGGATCCTTATCCCCAGGAAAAGTCCCTGGATTTGCCGCAGAAAGACAATGGCAAAGAGCGTAAATTGTTGATCATTGCTATATCTTCAAGTATAGTGGCAGCTTTAGCAATTCTCTCATTGTGTTTGGTTTGCTTCTTTAAACTAAGAAAGAGAAGGAGACATAATGATGGGGGAAGGGAGCGTGGGCTTTTTGCTACCGGTAACTACTCAGCTGCAAACCTTTTCTTTTGTTCCTATAATGAACTTTGACTGTTCAGGTCAAACCTATGACTTTTTAAAAATTTTAAATTGCATTAATTTTTTTTATTTCACCATGCCAGCAATTTCTGACATGCATCACTTTCCTTATAAAGTTTAAATTTGTTAACCGTTCTTTGTTGAAACATAACATAATCATGAAATTTGAAATCCAAAAACAGTTAGTTTGACCTCAAGAAGGTCAAGGTGTAGTTTCTTCTTTCAACTAGAAATAAAAACTATCCAGTTTTTAAACACAGGGTGTTCGGATGTCCCTTTAAATAAAAATTGTGTTTCAGGTTCCTTGTGGAGATCTAAAAAAGCTGGAGGTACAAGAGAGGTGGCACACAATTTATCAACCAAAGGTGTTTCCATTCCTGGAGATAAAGTATCAGAGGATGGATCATTACCATTTCAACCAGGAGGAACCGTTCCTCCAACAACAACACCGCCGCCACCCCCACCCCCACCACCACCCCCACCCCCACCAACGCCACCTCCACCACCACCGCCGCCACCTCCGGCCCCTGAAGCACCACAACCCCCACCACCACCACCCAAGAAGGCCGCTAACGTGCCTAATCCACCAATGGCAAAGCCACCTCCACCTGGCAAGTCCACCAATGAAGACGAGGACGCTGCGGATTCTGATGCCAATAAAACAAAGTTAAAACCATTTTTCTGGGATAAGGTCAATACTAGTCCTAACCGGTCAATGGTGTGGCATGATATCAAAGCCGGATCATTCCAGTAAGACTCTCAACCACTAACTACATTATCTACTAACTACAGTTTGTAAATAATTATGCTTCTTAACGGACAGGTTCAATGAGGAGATGATGGAAGATCTATTCGGCTATGGTCCGGGTCCTCAAAAGAACGAGAGTGGAAACACCGCACCAATCCTACAAAACCAAACCAAATTGATTCAGATTATCGAGCCTAAAAAGGCACAGAATTTGGCTATTCTTTTAAAAGCATTAAATATAACAAAAGAAGAAGTCTCTGATGCCATCATGGAAGGTAACTCTCTCTAATCCCTCTTCAAGTTTTATATACGATAAAAATGTTTCATAAATATTAATACAACATGCATCAGGTAACGAGCTTCCGGTCGAATTTATTTCAACTTTGTTAAAAATGGCACCGACCCGTGAAGAAGAACTTAAACTTCGGTCATATAACGGGAATCTTGAGCTTCTCGGAACCTCAGAACGTTTTCTTAAAGTACTGGTCGATATACCGTTTGCATTCAAACGTCTCGAAGCTTTATTATTTATTGCGTCGCTTAACGAGGAATCCTCTTCCGTTAAAGAGTCCTTTGCAACTTTAGAGGTAGCTTGCACAACCTTAAGAAACAGCAGAGTCTTCCTGAAACTTCTAGAAGCAGTTCTCAAAACAGGAAACCGTATGAACGTGGGTACGTTTCGCGGTGGGGCCCAGGCATTCAAACTCGACACACTATTAAAGCTCTCGGATGTTAGAGGCACTGATGGCAAGACCACATTGTTGTCATTCGTGGTCCAAGAAATGATCCGGTCAGAAGGAAATAAAGCTGCCCGGAAAGAAAAAAATTCATCCTCGAAACATTGTCAAGGGTACGGTCTAGAGGTTGTTTCAAAGTTAAGTGAGGAACTTGAAAATGTTAAAAAGGCAGCACTTATTGATGGTGAAACCTTAACATCAGCTGTTTTGAAATTAGGAAACATGTTAAGGAAAACAAAAGATTTCCTACACAATGAAATGAAAACCTTGGAGGAAGAGAGCGAGTTCCAGAAGTTTCTGACCGAGTTTGTGGGCCGAGCAGAAGACGAGATCATGTGGTTGTTGGAAGAGGAGAAGCGAGTGATGGCTCTCGTTAAGAGCACTGGTGATTATTTTCATGGCAAGTCGAGAAAAGACGAGGGTTTACATTTGTTTGTTGTTGTTAAGGATTTCTTGATACTTTTGGATACTGTGTGTAATGATATAAGAAGAACATCCGCGACGGAAGCAAAGAAAAACCAAACAGAAGATCAGTCAGGGCGTGATAAGTTGTTTCCGTCTAGCAAAGATGATCCATCGGGTTATACTAGTTCGGATGAGGAGACACAAGAGAGTGATTCTTCTTAGTTTTTGGTTCTAGTTGAATAAAAGATATCGAGGTATATATGAACAAGCTCTAGAGTAGAAGGACTGAATGTGAAATAAGAGAAGTTGGGGGTCTTACGTTGTAAATAGACAAAAGGGTATACAATGTAAATGTAAATCAGTAAATATGTAAAAGATGATTGGAGAAGAGAGCCAAGAGAGTTATTGGTTCTCCTTAGTTCTTGCTTCTAGTTGAATAAGAAATTGGGGGTATATATGAAAATGTTCTAGATATAGGGACTGAATGTCAAATAAGAGAACCTGAGGGTCCTGCATTGTAAATATTCAAAAGGGTGTATAATGTAAATATACTGTGTAAGATGATGGAAGAACCGAGAACTTCTCCATGCTTTTGGATCAAGAAAACAGAAGATGAATATTTGGTACATCACATTCAATGCATGTCTTTAGGATGCCATTGAACAATGGATCATTCTGAGAGGGCTTGAATGGAATTAAGAGAAAGTTGAAGGCCTTGTATTGTGAAAGTTTGAAGGGCTCAAAGTGTTAATGTTATTTTTGTAAAACATTTTCTAAAATTCTATGTAATGTATAAAACCATTGACATTAATAGAATCCTCTTTCTTTTAAACATCTAGTATAATAACTTATTTCTATAAACGTAAACAAATGCTATAAATAATTTTTATCATATAATAGAAATATAGATATTTTCATGCATTTATTAATTTTTCATATATTGGTAGATCATATTCTGGTTTTCATCGATCGTAAGGTTACATAAATTTCAGTTACAGTCTCACTATTCACTCAAGCGTAACACTTTTGAAACGGATGATTGTTTACTTTTTGAGTTACGCTTTTGAAAATGACAAGTAAACAAGATAAATAAATTACTCATCATGGAATCAAACTACCAAGTTACATATTTGTAATGAAAGTTTCTTAACTTGCTAAAAGAAATTTCAAATTCCCATTGTAACCTATCCAAAATCCAAATCCATCATTTTGGACAAGCTCCAAAGGGCATGTTCCATATCATCATTTATAACCAACCGATTACTTTTACCACAACCAAACTCCACAACACCGCCATCAACTGCCTCGATCACACTCTTCCCACCCTCCTTAACCACCCCTTTCTCCAACAGAACCGCCCTCATCTTCATCACCTCATCCCACATTCCATTATCAGCATAAATATTCGACATCAAAACATACACCCCACTATCATCACCACCAATTTCCTTAATCTTATTCACCACAAATTCGCCAAACCCAACATTCTTTTGCACCCGACACTCCAGAAGAAGCGAACCCCACAAATCTTTATTCGGTTCCATGGGCATTGAACCTATAAAGCTCAATGTTTGATCCAATTTTCCACCCCGAACAAGAAGATCAATCAAGCATCCATAATGTTCAACTTTCGGGTTTCTTATTCTCCTAAAAATCTCAACACCTTTTGCTACAAACCCACTATGACTACAAGCAGATAACACACTCACATATATTAAATCATCCACTTCGATTCGTTCTCGCTCAAGTTGACCAAAACAAGTCAAAGCTTCATTTCCAAAACCATTCACACCTAGCCCAGAAATCATAACATTCCAAGTGACCACATTTTTCTCAGACATGCTATTAAAAACGGCACGACCCTCTTCAATGCTACCACATTTCATGTACATGTCAATAAGGGCTGTATTCACCACTATATCGCATGCAATTTTGTTCTTTTTGACGTACATGTGAATCCATCTTCCTTGATCAAGTGCACCCAATTGTGCACAAGATGAAATTGCACTCACAATGCAGAATTTATCCGGTTTTATGTTACGAGAAAGCATTTGATTGAAGACATTCAATGCTTCTACGGGATTATGATGATGCGTGTATCCGTTTATTATTATGCTCCACGAAATTAGACTCTTATGTTCCATTACATAAAATAGCTCCCGAGCTGCTACCATATCGCCTACCTTCGTGTACGAATCCAACATCGTGTTCCATGACACCAGGTCTCGTTTAGGCATTTCATCGAACAGCATACGGGCACGCGTCACGTCACCTTTTCTCTGCAAAAGAACATGAAACCACACACATGAATCGTTATCGAATAACACGAAATACTGTTTTAGTTCAAGATCATTAAGCAAACCTTGCCATACCCATCAATCATAACAGACCAAGAAACCACATCTCTTTGAGGCATTTCATCAAACACCTTGTGTGCTTCCACCATATCACCACACTCTACATACCCACTCACCATCAAATTCCAAGACACCAAATCCTTGTCATCAAACCAGTCAAACACAGCCCTTGAACACCTCATCTGCCGACACTTGCAGTACATACCAATTAACCCATTTATCACAAAAACATCCGAATTAAAAAACCCATATTTTACAACCTCTGCATGAACTTGTTTTCCTTCCCACAGTCCACGAATCATCTTACACGCCTTTAACACAATTGGGTATGTGTAATTATCGCGACGAATCCCATTTCTTTTCATTTTGACGAATATTTCGAAAGCTGTTTCTGGGAGTGGATTTGAATTAGAGAGATGCGATTTAATCAGTGTGTTGTAAGTGTAGGTGGTTTTATCGGGTTGATGAAGTTGAGAGAGCATGCGTACTACGGGCCTCATCGATGACAATGGCAATATCATAGAAGGATTAACCGCTAATTATTGGTCATAAATGTTTAGCACTGACCTGCTAGTATTTTAGTGTAATTGTATTAATTGGTCGACAATGTATCATAACGGGTCCCGTCTCTGTAATTAAGATTCACTAAAAATTTATGATTATGTCACACATAATCATAACTAATTTTAGGGTTTATTCTGTAACCATAATTGTCTTGGAGATAAAACACGGCTTTGTTTTTTACTGGCAAATTTTGTGGTTCATCTTCTTCACAAATTCATACTAAATTTTTGTCTTAATTTAGAGTTTTATCCGATTAAAGTGTTTCGAAAAACCATCAAAATAACTTTTAATCTGAAAGTTATCACACGACTTTCTAAATAATCCATGTTGCTATATTAAAATCCCCAGCACGACGATCGTTTGTCTAGAATACTAATGCATATGCGAGTCAATAATTTTCCTTGATAAAAACTGTAATGTTGCGTGACAGAATTTGTTACACACGTATGTTAGAATATAATTCCATGTTAAAAGCAAATTAATAAAACAATCTTAGTGTACTAAAGTTCAATACATGTATGGTAGGATGGTGTTGCTATTTTTGTACTAAAGGGGTAGCGGCGCAGCTTGTTACCCGCTTACCTAGCTCTCTATGTTAACTAGATCCTTTTATTTTATTTGTTAATAATAAAAAAGTTATTACATTCCAACATGCAACTCTCCAGATGGAGCGCTACCCAATTTTACAACTTGTCCCCGTGTTATTTTCTTCACCTCAGCAGATTTTCTAGCTACTTTTAGGGTACACATAGAGGCAACTAAAAGCTTGTTAAAGAAATATGATGCAAAGTAGCCGTCTTAATTTGATGTAATGAATTTTTCTTTGTCTAAAGCACCTTACAATTATATATTTATCTGAAATTATTAACAATGACTATTTTAAAAACTTTATGACTATGTCAATGTATTTAAATTGGTATCCACAACTGGTATATTAGAAGGTACTATTAACACATGTAAATTTAGTATAATTCTTAGATTGTAAAGATTGAATTATGGAATTATACAACCATGTCATATATTATTATTTTACATTTTAAAGTATTAGAAGCATTCATTCATATTAATCTGATTATTTAAAATTGAATGAACCATGCACGTATTATATGATATTATAAGTCTGAAATAAAATGCATGTCCATTTCCAAATTGGTAGTAAAATAAATGACAACATTTCCACACATTACATTTGGTAAGTTACCTTTTGACTCCTATGAAAACTAAAATCAATACATTAGATAGGGAATAATAAATTAGTCAATTCTATGAATGATAAAGGAGATCCATAAACCCGAAACTGTAAACTGGTAGCATGTTAATTTGGAAGAAAAGGTCAAAACAACATTTGATGATTTTGACGCTTCAGTGCATTGACGCAGAGGCAGTAACGTAATAAGCGATAGAAAAGAGGCTATGAACGAAGCACAATATCCCCCCGATGGAAAGGAAATGATGATGCGAGAGTCCACACGAAGCGTTCGATTTGTGATTTGCTTTTGTCCCAATCACCAGAAGCCCCAAGGCAACGGCTAGGATTATCCTGATCCATCGGCACCAATTAACACAAATCATTATTAATCAAATAAACCCATTAAAATAAGCTTACATAAAGTATATACTACATTTTATGTATTTATTGTTTTAACAAAAAAAGGCTAACATGTTAACGAAGTTGTGTTACATATAAAACATTTCATTAAAGTTAAGTGGTTTCAAAAGTATTATTTTCTAAAAGGTTTGTAATTATGAATTGGGAAAGAATTATATAAAGAAAATATATATACATGATATGGGAAAGGGAAAGAGTACCATGTAAAGAAGAGTGATACCAATGATAATTGTCTCCCAAGTGAAGCTTTATGGATCTCATCATGACTACAAGCGGTGCAACCACTTAGCAAATTAGCCAACACATGAGCCACAATCAAGAGCACAATGGCAGCAAAACCTAGCTTATATGCTTCTTGGCTTGGCTGTTTGCACTCAAACAACCACAACCTCAAATGCTTCTCCTATTTTCATCAAAAAAACACACATTCATTCATACAAATCGATTCATTTGTTCATATGAATAAACATTAGCGTACCTCATTCTGAGCAGCTTCAGCTCTGATACCAAGAATGCCCGCAGTTATATCCAACACGATAATGACAAGACAGACAAATGCGCCTACACCTTTGTTAACCATTGTGAGACAGACGTGGTCAAGAAAATGGTGAGATTGGTTGGGTTTTGAAAGTGTTGCTGGCTTTGAGATCAAAGGGATGTATTTAATATGTGGTTTTCATGCATAATGGGAAAAAGGGTATATAGATTTGTTTTTCAAAAAGGGGTTTTTGAATTCTTTTTGGGACGCTTTTTTTCTTACTTTGGATTCTTTGGAAGGGTTACAAGGAAAGCAGGGTATAAAACAGCTAAGGGGGAAGGTGGGTGTGTCTCAAAAGAATCTAATACTTTCTTCCATTAGTTGAAAACACAACCAATGCATAATAACCCATGTTTTAAGTTATCTTTGCACCCTAAAGTTTTAACCTTTAAAGTACATTTGAGCAACATATTATAAACTCTTAAACCATCTAGCAGTTAGAGGTGTACTATTGACGATTTGTCCCTAAGGTCGTCATTTACACTACTTGAAAACTGGTCATTGACAACTTCAATTTCGGTCGATAGGAAGATTAACAACTAGAGTAAACCCGACATAACTATACTCGACCCGTTCTTAAGGTCCTAATTTGGTTCTACTATGCTGTTAGAAGTTCAGGTTACAACCGTGATGAGTGAAGCCCAAGGCAAGAAACCATCATGTTGTAGAATTTGGAGTACTATTTAATCATTCTTTTACATGCCAACTTTTTTTTTCAACATTTTCCATGCAATGTTATATTCGTTAATGCCATATTTTACATTTAAAACACATACATAAGTTTTTAGACTGTTAGTATCTTTTTCACATATAGGGTTTGGATCAAATACAAATGAAATTAGCGTGCTAATTGTAGAGTAATTATATATACAAGTAGAGTAATTATGTAATTACATCATAGAGTAATTATGTAATTACTCTATGATGTAATTACATAATTACTCTACTTGATTCTCACAATTAGCACGTTAATTTTATTTGTATGTTAACTTTCCCCGTCATATATAATAACAATATTATTCAAATACTTTGCTTAAATCGTTGTGACGTTATCGTATGGTATTCAAATAATTAGCATACTTGATGGACTTTAACATAATAAATTAGGCTAGTGATTTATTTGTTTTTGTGAAAGTGACAGGCCACTAGAGGATCTGGTGACTGGTGAGTGGTCATTGACTTGGAAATGGGCCTTGGCCAACCGGTGAAAAAAAGAAAGCAGATGTAAAAGGAGTGCCCTTGAAATACATTTAGGGCTGAATTAAATCTCAGTGGCCCAAACAAAGATTAAAAGGAATTTGACTTTTGAATTAAATTAGACAACAGGCTCAGCCTCTACTGTTGACTCTGATCTAGACAGAAAGAATACGACAATTCTAGAAGAGTTTCTAAGCACACCAACTAGGACATGTTATGTTTTTGTTAAAATTAAGTTTTGAACAAAGTTAAATAAATTTTATCAAGAGTTTGATAGTGACGATATCTGTTTTCTTTACATTACGATCGGTTAGTATTCTTGTGATCATAACCGAATCATGCTAGCAATTTGTATTCAACATAACTTTTATCTTTATGTGTTTGATGTGTAAGAGTTTAGAAAACGACATGTCTTATTAACAAGATGCCACTTTTTTTTATCATTATTAAGTGTTGGTAATTGTTTAAACATCTTAGCACGGGTGCATATTTGATTTCATATTGTTAAGTAACTCGAACAGTTCCTTAGTTGTGCAACTACCGGTTAACCTAATATTGAACCAAGTAATGTCGACCTAACTTTCCAACCGGATAAATTAACTAGTTTATAATTGTGATTTTTCTCTATTAATTTGCGTTTGTTATTTTGTTTAAAAAATTAAATGCATAATTATGTTTAAATATTTTTCAACTTATGTGGTACATGCACCAATTGGTCTGGGTCTCGATGGTTGAGTGTTATGTGCCTTATGTCCAAGGCTTGATGCAAAACCACTATCGAGCCGGGGGTTTCACTGGAAGCAGCCTCTCTATTCCTATGGGGTAGAGGTAAGGCCGTCTACATCTTACCCTCCTCAGACCCTACCAATACCATAGCTTTGCTATTAGTGAGATTTACTGAGTACGATGATGATGATGATGATTTTTCAACTTATGATATAAATTTAATTGAAAACGGAGTTGTGTTAAACTAAAGTATTTCCTAGCAGACCAATATGCCGAACGATATTTACATGCCAATAAATTTTTCATTCAGCGGTGGCCGAAACAAACGCACGTAACCCATTAGTTGAAAATCACATTTACCAACATCCTAAAACATTTAACTCAATACAATAAATTTTCGGTTGTAAAATGATAAATATATCAGAGCACACGTAAGAGAAATAGTTTAGAAAATAACAAATTTTCGGTTTTAATAGCAAGATATTCTTAGTTTTTCAAAATGGATCTTCCTAATTCTACACAATATTTTGTAAAAATCAGTATAAATATGCGTCTGAGTACTTGATGATTAATTCTTGCGTATTCCCCGTCTAGATCGAGTACTAGGCAAGTAATTCCCAAGTACTCCCAAACTAGGTCGAGTAGTCGAAACTCCCCAGTCAATCAATCGCCAGTGTCTAACTACTTCTGCAACCATGATTCTACACAATCTAAAATCCATCTAAATATACATAATGGGATTTGAATCCTCGTTACCCGGTTGAAGGGACTTTTGTACATGGGTTAAGAACCCTTGGCACGAGATATTCTTAGTTAAAATTATATTTGAAAATAATTTTTTTTTATAGAATTAGATACTAAAAAAAAGTTCAGCATATCATCATCAATATTTATGTTGTTTGAAAAAGAGAAATGTAGGGTTCAAGTTGTTTATAGGTTCTTTATCTTTTAGAGAGGCTTAATAACTTCTAGCCATCGATGTTCAATAGATAGCTTTTTTTTAATGAATTATGGACTAAGTCATGCGTTGCGACAAGACATGTTGGAAATTCGGTCAACATCGATTCAGCTAGTTATGGTAATGACACTCGCTATGGTAAACAAAAAAGAAAAAACCAAAAAAAATAACATGGTAATAAGCACAAAAGGATATCAACACGTGTTCTATATCGATCGAAACCGAAAAAGAAAACCTAGATTTTAAAGTCGTGATATGCTTAAAAGAATATTGACACGCCGACCATAAAAATGAATACCAGGCCTAGATCTAATAATGCCGACTTCGGTATCGATGTTTTTAGGTCGGAATCGGTTGGGTTTGTAACGGTATCATTACGGTACCTGCACTCGTATAGCCTACGATACAAAAATAAATATTTTGAACACAACGTTTTTAACACAACTTATGCCGGAATGTCGAGATAAAAGTTTATATATATACAACTGCAAAAAACCAAAAAAATGAATGCCGGTACTGGTACTGATGTTCTGTCAAAATCGGTTTGGTTTGTTATGGTACTAGTATGGTATCCACACTCGTATAACATATGATAAAAATATATTATAGTTTAAATACATCACCATTTTAACCTATTTGCCAAAAAATCGAGAGAAAAATTAAACAGATACCGACTCATGTTATGATAATACAAACTCTGATGTTGTTCGGCCAAAACTAGTTTGGTTTGTCAAAGTGCGGGTAGGGTACCAACACTCATATTGCTCACGATTTCAAAATATGTTGTAGTTTTAAAATAAATATGTGATCGGCTTGCATATCTGTTATTTTATGTGGACAACATCATCTTAACAAGATCCTATTCGGGTATTTTACCCAATATTATCAAAACTCTCTCAGCAGTACTCAGTAGAGTTTGTTATGCCCGACCTCGAGGCATTTCTCAATTTTCTGGGTACCCGAGATCAACGAGGTCTATGTTTATACCGTGCTAACTATCAATGCTGTAAAAGTCGTTAGGCGGTCCTAGGCAGTCGACTGAGGAGTTGAGAGTAGTCGGGATTACTCAGAAAATACCTAAGGAGTATTTGGCAGAGGCGGGGAGTACTCGATCTAGGTGGGGAGTAATCGGGGAGCACTCGACCGCCTACTCGGAAGTTTTACAACATTGCTAGCTATACTTGTGACATTCTATAGAGTGCGTCTATGTCTTCATTCAAAATTTGCACCACACCGGTAGATACGTGCGCAAAAATTAGCACAAACATGGGTACCCTTTTACATGAAGATACCTGTGACATCTGCCCCGATCCGACCCGACCCAGGTACCCGTTTCCCTTATCCGATCTCTTTCTTTTATAATTTAATATTTATTTATACTTATACTTTACTTTTAATAATAATATATATTTTCCTTCCCGCCTCTTTCTCTCTCTTTCTTTCCGCCGTCCCCTCCCTCTTCCTTCTTATCTCTTTCCGCCTTGTTTCCCTCTTTTTCTTCTAACTCTTTGCTTGTCCTTTGGTTCTTCCCGCCTAAGGTTGTCTGCGCAGCTCCACGCGCCAGACCCCTTACAAGGAATCCTGCGTGAAGACCACCTGTTTCAGCGTTACGCGAGACGAACTCTTCTCGCAGCGCGCTAAGAATTGTAATTCTTCTCGCAGCGCGCTAAGGACGGTAGTTCTTCCCGCGACGCGCTAAGGATTTGTAGTTCTTCTCGCAGCACGCTAAGAATCGTAGTTCATCCCTCGACGCGCGAAGAATTATAGTTCTTCCCGCGGCGCGCTAGGAATTTTAGTTCCTCCCGCGGCGCGCTAAGAAATGTGATTCTTCCCGCGGCGCGCTTAGAAATGTAGTTCTTTCCGCGATGCGTCAAGGTTAGTTCTGTCTGCCTTCGCGCTCGCGCTCTCTTGACCTTCTGTGTCTGCCTTCGCGCCTTAGCCTTCCCGCGCTGAATCCTTCGAGTTTTCTTCTGTTTAAATCTAGCCGTTTGCTTTTGTGTTGTCTTATCTTTTGAGCTGTTGACCTAATCTGCTTTATGTCTGAAAAGTTACTTTCGGCGCAGCATGCGCACCAACCCCATTGGTTGACAGATAAAGTGACTGACATAATCTTTTGAGATCTGCTTTTTCCATGCTTGACCAGTACCTTTTTCTGAACCGCCCATGCCTTTTTACTGTTCCCTGACAGCTTTATCTTGCCCCCTGCAGCTGCCATATCTTTTGATATCTTTTGCTTTTGGAATCTTTTACTTTTTGAGATCTTTTCCCCTTTTTCTAGGGATTGTGTTCCCTAGGGTTTCTCTATAAATAATAGTATTATTTTCCTAACACTACACACACAAAACACTTAATCTCTCCTGTCCTCCTCCTTGCTCTCTCTGCCGCCTCCCTCTCTGCCTCCGTCTTCCTCCCTGTTCTGCCCTGCTTTTCCGGTAATATATATATATAATAATTTACTTATTAATTATGCTAACTTATATTCAAGACTTAAAACCAATCGTTAAAACAATAATCTTTAATTATAGGTTAACTTGTGCTTGTTTAAAGTTGGTTCTTGCTTTATCTTACACCGCATCGTTTATCAAGTGAGTAATCTCGTACCTAATCCCTTTTTGCTTTTAATGTTTTGGGATGTTCATGTGTTCATACAAACTTAGAGTCTTAAACTTGTTTATGAACTTTAGTCGCGCAGTATCCCATGTGTTGAGGACGTAGACTTGGCTGTTTATTTGTATGTGTGGATCATTAACCGTCTTGTCGGTCTATTCCGCAGTTTTCATGGTACCATTTGATGAACACGGGAGAACTATCGTTTATGATTTTCTCTTTTGTTTACACATGCACAGTTTGTTTTGTTTGTGAGCTCAATTGTGAGCACTGGCAGTCTTATGAATCTTAGAGTTGGTCCCGATCAGATTACACCCTTGTTGAAAACCAGACATACACATGTTGCGCGCATATTTATTGTTATCTATGTATTGTATTAAACTTGATTTCTCACCAACACGCAAGTGTTTGACGTTTATTTTAACACATGTTCAGGTTTGCAGTAGCTGTTTTGGAGCTTGTGGACACATAGGAAGTTTCTTTATTTTGGACCTAGATTAAAATGTATCAAGACAAGTTTTTGCTGTTCGAATATTATGATTTATAATATATTGATTTATGATGTTTTATGTTATCTTGTTTACCTTGCGCGTGCGCGAATGAATGTATTTATTAAATATTGACACCCAATAGTGTCACGAGTAATGAAACAATATGTGGCGCCCCGATGTATAATCCGCCTTTGGTCGGGGTGTTACAGATTGGTATCAGAGCTCCGTGACTTTAGGATAGGTGGTTAGACGTAACGGCCTAGAATACCTAAGAGTCCCTTCTCGCGCATGAGGGAAATCTCATGTTTGCGCGCTTATTGTTAATTACTCGTTATTTATGAATATGCTCGCGCTTGCGCAGTATATGATTTTATGTTTTATTTCGCGATATTTCGATTTTTGTTGAATTTCGATTTTTATTGATTTTACTTACATATTCGTTTGTTGGGATTGAAAATCCGAAAAGTCATGGTGATACATGAATAGTTGATTTTCAATTTCCATTTACGATTATGTTCTGAGGTTGGAGACTTGAAAAGTCATGGTGATACATGAATTGTCAACCTCCAATACTCATTTTCTTGTATATTTTATATTTTAGATTGAAAAGTCATGGTGATACATGAATCGTCAATCTCCAATACTCGTTTGCCCGTATATTTTAAATTGGGAATTCGGAAAGTTATGGTGATACATGAATTGTCGATTCTTGATTCGAATTTGTTACCTTTATTAAGTCTGCATTTAGGGTCATTTATTTTACTTTGGACAGTAACTGACTCCGTGAAACCAAGCTTTATAAGATTAAAACTTTGCGCTAAAACCAAGATATTAACTAAAATTAAAATTTTTATAGAATGCCTCCGCTATCTCGCCGATTTCAGAGAAGAGAAGCCTCGCGCATGCGTAGACAGCAACGTTCCCAGGAAATGGCCGCCGCGATAGCCCAAGCCTTGAGCCAAAACAATACCTCCAGTTATAACATTAAGTCCTTTAACGCGGGTAACCCTCCAAAGTTCACAGGTCTTGGAGGAGCCACCGTGATGCTCCAATGGCTCGAGAAGATAGAAAACACTTTCCTCCACACCCAATGCCCCTCAGACAGACGAACCCTATATGCTTCCAGTGTCCTGGAATCCAGAGCGCTTACATGGTGGAATGGAGTAGCTCATGCGCGTGGCGCAGAGGCTGCTTCTAGCATGACATGGGAGGAATTCAAGGAAATTCTTACGCGAGAATTCTGCCCTCCCAACGAAGTTAAGCGCCTGGAGGAGGAATTTTGGAATCTTAAGCAGTACAGCGGTGAAGCGCGCGAGTACGCGACGCGCTTCCATGAACTAAGCCTGCTTGTCCCTCACCTTGTTACCCCTTCCCGCCGAGCCATAGAGAAATTCCTTGGGGGTCTCCCCATGGAAATTCAAGATTCTGTATGGGCCAGAAACCCAGTAACCCTCTCTGACGCCATCGAGTTGGCCGCTGTGCTCAGCGACAACCATGTCAGAGCAGGAACTCTGTTCCTGCGGGGAGCTGAGAAGACCAAACTCACCAAGACTGTCCCTGAACCAACAGAAACCAAACCTGAACCCTCAAACCGTAACAACCTCAAGCGCAGGCGCAAGGCCTATGCGCTTACCAACCCGCCCATTGTCCAGCAACCCATCTACCAACCCCCAGTTTATGCGCCTAACCCACTGTCAACCTACCCAACACCTCCTGTAGTCCACAACTATGCCTTAACCAATCCAGCACTCCCTGCCCCGCCAACTAAGAAACCTTACACAGGAAACCACCCCTTTTGCCCAACCTGTAGATTTCACCACCCAACCCAAACCCCGTGTCGACTTTGTACCCGATGTGGCCGTACTGGTCACCTTGCAGAAAACTGTAGAGTCCTTCTCGCCAACCCAATTGCGCCAACACCACCAGTCTACCCGCAGAACCCACAATCAATCTACCAAAACCCACGACCCAGATCGTGCTTTAACTGCGGTGATCCCAGTCATTTCCGGAACGCGTGCCCGAGACTACAAGTGCAAATCACACAAGCGAATCCGGTGAACCAGATTTCAAACCAAGTGACGCGTGGACGAGCTTTTAATATAACCGCGCACCAAGCGCAAGCGAATAATGACGTAGTTAATGGTACATTTTTGCTTAACGGATTTTATGCTTCTGTACTTTTTGATACTGGCGCCGATCGAAGTTTTATCTCTCGCGCCTTTGAGCTGAAGCTTGCGCGACCGCGCGATAACTTAAAAGAAGATTTTTCAGTTGAATTGGCTAACGGTGAAACTGTTTTAATTAACTCGGTGATTAAAGATTGTACGCTTAACCTTAACGAAAACGATTTTCTAATCGACCTCATCCCCATGCCTCTTGGAAGTTTCGATGTTATTATTGGTATGGACTGGCTCTCGAATAATCGCGCCGAAGTTATTTGCGCCAAGAAGTTGATTCGCATTCCTCGAGAAAATGGTGATCTTCATATTTACGGCGAGAAACCTTCCCGCGGTCTTAAACTTATGTCTTGCGCCGAAGCCCGAAGGCTCATGCGGAAGAAGTGTATTGCATTTCTAGCCCATGTGGTTAAACCTGCTGGAGAAAAGAAGCTTCGCGATATCCCTGTTGTGCGTGATTTCCCTGAAGTTTTTCCTGATGATCTTCCTGGTATCCCTCCCGCTCGTGAAGTCGAGTTCCGTATTGATCTTGTCCCTGGTGCTTCCCCCGTAGCTAAATCTCCTTACCGTCTTGCACCCGCTGAGATGCAAGAATTGGCCAGCCAACTTCAAGAGTTGACTGCTAAAGGATTCATTCGCCCTAGCTCTTCGCCCTGGGGTGCTCCGGTGTTGTTCGTTAAAAAGAAAGACGGATCGTTTCGCATGTGTATTGATTACCGCGAGTTGAACAAACTCACCATTAAAAACCGGTATCCCTTACCGCGTATTGACGACCTCTTTGATCAACTCCAAGGTGCCTCTTGTTTCTCGAAGATTGATCTCCGCTCTGGCTATCACCAGTTGCGCATCCGCGATGAAGATGTTCCGAAGACTGCTTTTCGAACTCGTTATGGCCATTTTGAATTCTTGGTCATGTCCTTTGGTCTAACCAACGCACCCGCCGTTTTCATGGATCTAATGAATCGGGTGTGTAGGCCTTTCTTGGATAAATTCGTGATTGTGTTTATCGATGATGTTCTGGTGTATTCTAAGACCAAGGCCGAGCACGAGCAACATCTCCGATTAGTGTTGCAAAAGCTTAGAGTTGAGCAACTCTATGCTAAGCTTTCCAAGTGTGAATTTTGGTCGGATGAAGTACAGTTTCTTGGTCATGTTGTAAACAAGATGGGTATTCATGTCGACCCATCCAAGATTGAAGCAATCAAGAACTGGATTACGCCATCTACTCCTACCGAGATCCGTTCCTTTCTGGGCTTAGCTGGTTATTACCGGCGCTTCATTTCGAACTTCTCGAAGATCGCTTTGCCTTTAACAGCTCTAACGCACAAAGGTAAACCGTATATTTGGGGCTCGAAGCAAGAAGAAGCCTTTCTATCGCTCAAGCGTTTGTTGTGTGAAGCTCCTGTTCTTGCGCTACCTGAGGGTAATGATGATTTTGTCGTGTACTGCGATGCCTCCAACCAAGGTCTCGGTTGTGTTCTTATGCAACGAGGCAAGGTTATCGCTTACGCATCAAGGCAACTCAAGGTTCATGAAAAGAATTATACAACTCACGACCTCGAACTTGGTGCAGTTGTTTTTGCCTTGAAGATCTGGAGACACTACCTTTATGGTACTAAGTGTATCCTGTACACTGACCATAAAAGCCTTCAGCATATCTTTGATCAGAAGGAACTTAACATGAGGCAACGCCGATGGAACGAACTCATCAGCGATTACGATTGTGAGATCCGGTATCATCCTGGTAAGGCTAATGTGGTAGCCGACGCGCTCAGCCGAAAACCCTGCCAGCTTAACTGTATCTTGCCGCGCACCCAGCTTCACTTCGCGCCGATTCAAAGCAACCTTGAATCGCGTATTCGTGACGCGCAGCGCGCATCCATCAGTAATGGTAACATTCGCGCCGAGTTAGCGTGTGGCGCGGAAGCACTCTTTGTCCCTAATCTGAGTGGAATTCTCTGCTATCTCAATCGCATCTGGATTCCCTTTGATGAGAATCTTCGCGCTGATATCCTGAGTGAAGCGCACAAATCTCGATATTCCGTTCATCCCGGCGCTGATAATAATATATATTTTTCTTCCCGCCTCTTTCTCTCTCTTTCTTTCCGCCGTCCCCTCCCTCTTCCTTCTTATCTCTTTCCGCCTTGTTTCCCTCTTTTTCTTCTAACTCTTTGCTTGTCCTTTGGTTCTTCCCGCCTAAGGTTGTCTGCGCAGCTCCACGCGCCAGACCCCTTACAAGGAATCCTGCGTGAAGACCACCTGTTTCAGCGTTACGCGAGACGAACTCTTCTCGCAGCGCGCTAAGAATTGTAATTCTTCTCGCAGCGCGCTAAGGACGGTAGTTCTTCCCGCGACGCGCTAAGGATTTGTAGTTCTTCTCGCAGCACGCTAAGAATCGTAGTTCATCCCTCGACGCGCGAAGAATTATAGTTCTTCCCGCGGCGCGCTAGGAATTTAATATTTATTTATACTTATACTTTACTTTTAATAATAATATATATTTTCCTTCCCGCCTCTTTCTCTCTCTTTCTTTCCGCCGTCCCCTCCCTCTTCCTTCTTATCTCTTTCCGCCTTGTTTCCCTCTTTTTCTTCTAACTCTTTGCTTGTCCTTTGGTTCTTCCCGCCTAAGGTTCTTCCCGCCTCTTTCTCTCTCTTTCATCCCGGCGCTGATAAGATGTACAAGGATTTGCGCATTACTTATTGGTGGCCCGGTATGAAAAAGGATATTGCTGTGTTCGTAGCTAAATGTCTGACCTGTTCTAAAGTGAAAGCTGAACACCAACGCCCATCTGGTTTGCTCGAACAACCAGAAATTCCTACGTGGAAATGGGAATGTGTAGCAATGGACTTTATTACCAAGTTACCTTTGACAACAAGCAAACATGATAGCATTTGGGTAATAGTGGATCGTTTGACTAAGTCTGCTCACTTCCTGCCCATTCGTGAAAACTACCGTGTTGAGCAACTCGCGCAGCTTTATGTCAAGGAAATTGTCTGCCGCCATGGTACTCCTTTGAGCATCATATCCGATCGCGATGGCCGTTTTATATCTCGCTTTTGGAAATCTCTCCAATCTGCACTAGGAACTCGCTTGGACATGAGTACGGCATATCATCCTCAGACTGACGGTCAGTCTGAGCGAACTATTCAAACTCTTGAGGATATGCTCCGATCTTGTGTTCTTGATTTTGGAGGTAATTGGGATTCACACCTGCCTTTGATCGAATTCTCTTATAATAACAGCTATCATTCCAGTATCGGTATGGCCCCATTTGAAGCACTTTACGGTCGTAAGTGCCGCTCCCCGATTTGTTGGAGCGAAGTGGGTGAAGCTCAAATCACAGGACCCGAACTTGTTCAAGAGACAACCGATAAAATCGCCAAGATCCGTGATCATCTGCTGACTGCCAGAAGCCGACAGAAGAGTTACGCAGATCGTAGGCGGAAGCCTCTCGAATTTCAAGTTGGTGATCTTGTTCTCCTCAAAGTGTCGCCTTGGAAAGGTGTTGTCCGCTTTGGGAAGAAAGGTAAGCTTGCTCCTCGATATGTTGGACCATTCAAGATTCTCGCGCGTGTGGGAAAAGTTGCCTACAAACTTGACCTGCCGCCCGCGCTCAGTAATGTGCATCCAACGTTCCATGTATCCAATCTCAAGAAGTGTTTAGCTGACGAGAACCTTCACATTCCACTTGATGAAGTTCAAGTTGATGAAACTATGCATTTCGTTGAGAAGCCTGTTGAGATTATGGATCGCGAGGTAAAGCAAACCAAGCGCAGTCGCATCCCTATCGTGAAAGTTCGCTGGGAGTCCAAGCGCGGAGCCGAGTTTACATGGGAAAGGGAAGATCAAATGAAGATCAAGTACCCGCACCTGTTCTCTGCGCAACCTACTTCGAGATAAATTTCGGGACGAAATTTCTTAAAGTAGGGGAGACTGTGACATCTGCCCCGATCCGACCCGACCCAGGTACCCGTTTCCCTTATCCGATCTCTTTCTTTTATAATTTAATATTTATTTATACTTATACTTTACTTTTAATAATAATATATATTTTCCTTCCCGCCTCTTTCTCTCTCTTTCTTTCCGCCGTCCCCTCCCTCTTCCTTCTTATCTCTTTCCGCCTTGTTTCCCTCTTTTTCTTCTAACTCTTTGCTTGTCCTTTGGTTCTTCCCGCCTAAGGTTGTCTGCGCAGCTCCACGCGCCAGACCCCTTACAAGGAATCCTGCGTGAAGACCACCTGTTTCAGCGTTACGCGAGACGAACTCTTCTCGCAGCGCGCTAAGAATTGTAATTCTTCTCGCAGCGCGCTAAGGACGGTAGTTCTTCCCGCGACGCGCTAAGGATTTGTAGTTCTTCTCGCAGCACGCTAAGAATCGTAGTTCATCCCTCGACGCGCGAAGAATTATAGTTCTTCCCGCGGCGCGCTAGGAATTTTAGTTCCTCCCGCGGCGCGCTAAGAAATGTGATTCTTCCCGCGGCGCGCTTAGAAATGTAGTTCTTTCCGCGATGCGTCAAGGTTAGTTCTGTCTGCCTTCGCGCTCGCGCTCTCTTGACCTTCTGTGTCTGCCTTCGCGCCTTAGCCTTCCCGCGCTGAATCCTTCGAGTTTTCATCTGTTTAAATCTAGCCGTTTGCTTTTGTGTTGTCTTATCTTTTGAGCTGTTGACCTAATCTGCTTTATGTCTGAAAAGTTACTTTCGGCGCAGCATGCGCACCAACCCCATTGGTTGACAGATAAAGTGACTGACATAATCTTTTGAGATCTGCTTTTTCCATGCTTGACCAGTACCTTTTTCTGAACCGCCCATGCCTTTTTACTGTTCCCTGACAGCTTTATCTTGCCCCCTGCAGCTGCCATATCTTTTGATATCTTTTGCTTTTGGAATCTTTTACTTTTTGAGATCTTTTCCCCTTTTTCTAGGGATTGTGTTCCCTAGGGTTTCTCTATAAATAATAGTATTATTTTCCTAACACTACACACACAAAACACTTAATCTCTCCTGTCCTCCTCCTTGCTCTCTCTGCCGCCTCCCTCTCTGCCTCCGTCTTCCTCCCTGTTCTGCCCTGCTTTTCCGGTAATATATATATATAATAATTTACTTATTAATTATGCTAACTTATATTCAAGACTTAAAACCAATCGTTAAAACAATAATCTTTAATTATAGGTTAACTTGTGCTTGTTTAAAGTTGGTTCTTGCTTTATCTTACACCGCATCGTTTATCAAGTGAGTAATCTCGTACCTAATCCCTTTTTGCTTTTAATGTTTTGGGATGTTCATGTGTTCATACAAACTTAGAGTCTTAAACTTGTTTATGAACTTTAGTCGCGCAGTATCCCATGTGTTGAGGACGTAGACTTGGCTGTTTATTTGTATGTGTGGATCATTAACCGTCTTGTCGGTCTATTCCGCAGTTTTCATGGTACCATTTGATGAACACGGGAGAACTATCGTTTATGATTTTCTCTTTTGTTTACACATGCACAGTTTGTTTTGTTTGTGAGCTCAATTGTGAGCACTGGCAGTCTTATGAATCTTAGAGTTGGTCCCGATCAGATTACACCCTTGTTGAAAACCAGACATACACATGTTGCGCGCAGATTTATTGTTATCTATGTATTGTATTAAACTTGATTTCTCACCAACACGCAAGTGTTTGACGTTTATTTTAACACATGTTCAGGTTTGCAGTAGCTGTTTTGGAGCTTGTGGACACATAGGAAGTTTCTTTATTTTGGACCTAGATTAAAATGTATCAAGACAAGTTTTTGCTGTTCGAATATTATGATTTATAATATATTGATTTATGATGTTTTATGTTATCTTGTTTACCTTGCGCGTGTGCGAATGAATGTATTTATTAAATATTGACACCCAATAGTGTCACGAGTAATGAAACAATATGTGGCGCCCCGATGTATAATCCGCCTTTGGTCGGGGTGTTACAATACCCTATATAGTACTTTAGCTGGCGGTCTGCAGTATTTAACGTTTTTCCGTCTAGATATTACATACTGAAATGAATTCAATCGATAGTGATATCACTATATAGTGCTAATATCGCTCTTAGCACGTGAAGGGTATTTTACTTCTTAGAAGGAGATAAACTACCTAGATCTTTGTATGTATGGGTCTCTTTAATTGAAGATAGGAAAAAGACATCGGTAGGGGAGCGTTCCGCCTTAGAGTGAAGCACCCGCGCGAGCGGTAGTGGACGAAGCGGAAGCGAGAATGTCGGCTTGAGTAACGCAAACATTGGTGAGAATCCAATGCCCCGAAAACCTAAGGGCCCCTCCGCGCATCAGAAATCCTTGCTTACGCTCTGGAGAGAAGGATCTTTTCCAAGAAAGACCTATTGCCCTTATTACTCCAAGAGATTCAAAGCGGCTTTAGATTAGTAGATTAGACAATTCCTACTGCTGTGCTAAAGGTTAGAGAGGCAAGAAGAACATCTTACTCAACAAGAGTATCGGAAGAGATGCGCCTTCGGGACTTCCCTTTTAGCGTGGGAGTAGAGAAGGAAAAGGCGAAGCTGAGTCATATAATAAGTTAAGGGAACTATAAGGCGATTGAATTCATTTCAGTTTAGTCGATATGAAAGCTAGCAGAGCTAATATCGCATTTGAAAGTGAGATATCACTATTGATTGAATTCATTTCATTTCCGTCTAGATATTACATACTGAAAGTTTAGTCGAGCCGGGGGTCTCACCGGAAGCAGCCTCTCTATCCCTATGGGGTAGAGGTAAGGCTGCCTACATCTTACCCTCCTCAGACCCTACCATAGCTTTGCTATTTGTGGGATATACTGAGTACGATGATGATATGATGATGATATTACATACTGAAACTTATATATTGTATTTTAAATAGAAAAAAACTGTATTTTTGTCGATTCTTAAAAACTTAACAGAAACATTAACCCCGTCCGCTTTAAGAAAACAACACATTTAGAAAGTAAGAAACAAACGTATAAGTATATATATACATACAGGAGAGGGATATTTTGAGAACCATGTTGAGTTTTAAGAACTTAAGAACTCAATTCTAGGCCACACATTTAATTAAATGGATTGGAATATGTGATTGAGATTAAATCTGGCAAAAAAGTCAAAGTAGGAGAGATAATAAATATGTAAATGGTTACACTAACTTTTACGTCCGTTATACATGTGTAAAAAGTCGACTCGATGTGTAAAAAATTTTGTAATTTTTTTAC
Source organism: Bidens hawaiensis (assembly GCF_021521415.1). Lineage (NCBI taxonomy): Eukaryota > Viridiplantae > Streptophyta > Magnoliopsida > Asterales > Asteraceae > Bidens > Bidens hawaiensis. The sequence continues at coordinate 120,168 of NW_027491820.1, read as the reverse complement.
ATGTATGTAACTTACATATATTACGCATGTGTAAAAAAAATTCGAAAAAAAAAATCGTTACACTGAGTTCTTTCGAGTTCTTAAAACTCAAAGGAGTTTTTAACAGAAATCTCCCATATATATATATATATATATATATATATATATATATATATATATATATCGTTGAAGAGGTAGGTCCCAGCAGAGATCAGTTGGTCCCGCAAGACTCACCTTGAACAGGGACGTCTGCGCAAAGGCCATCTGCTCCCGCAGGACTCACCATGCTCATAGGATCTTACGCGCAGTACACAAGCTGAACACGCAGGGAAAGCCTCCCAATGGTGAAGTACCCCGCCTGTTCCCGCAGTTGCGGATACAAGCCATCAGGGAAGGCTACCCGCAGACAGCAGGGCTACACGCACAAGACACTAGCTACTTCAGTAGTCACATGAAGGAATGAGCAAGGCGGGAACAATCCCGCCTAAATGAGCCAGTCTGATTCTGAAAGATCTTTTGTACCATACCTACCAAGGTATGGAAAGGACAGACGATCTGACCAGAACAGCCCATGAGCCAATCACAGGGTGACAGCTCATCGACAACAGGGCGAGGAGGAGCACCCTCTAGTACTGTTTGTCACTATTAGCCGCTGCCTACTCACCAACCCTTACTGAGGAGCATGCGCGGCCTACAGTTGGTGGAATAGTGTTACTGTTGGCCGTAACCTATTCACCAACCAGCATGGCCTGCGTACAATCCACAGTAAGTAGGACGTGCATAATCTACAGTTGGTGGAATAGTGCAGCCGACTTTGTTACTGTTGGCCGTAACCTACCCACCAACCAGTATGGCCTGTGCATAGTCCACTGTTGGTTGAACAGGAATACTATTCAGCCGGCTGTACCTTCTAGGAAACCTACCTTCGGCTATAAATACTCCAATATCTTGGAATGGTAGGATCATCTGCTATCCAGTTATCTAGCAATCTCTTAATATACACTTATATTCAGAGCAACCTAGTCTGATTCTCACGCCGGAGGGTGGTCACAAGGAGGAACCCCCCCCTTCTCAGTGACGAGCTTACGGTGTTTGTTTTGCAGGTCTCCTGAAGAACAGCCTTCTCAGCTAGACCTCATCCGTGGGAAACATTACTTAACCCCCAGATTATCTATAATCTGTACCGGGTCACTTAGTGTTTCTTCAATCGTTTACCACATGAAGCATCCATATGTAATTAACTCAATCTGAGTAATTATATGTGATTACCCATGAATAGATGTACATATATCATTGAATACATAATAAGAGTTAGCTTATAATAGGAAGTGTGATTTTTATAGAAAGAACAAGAAGTAATCTAATCCATTGATTTTAAACATGGATGGTTGAGATTAGTTTATGAATGAAATCAAGTGTTAAATAAGAGGAAAAACATAATAGGGATATCACATTTGTTATTATCTTCCGCATCATTTTAAAACGTGCATAACTTTTTTATATGACATTTTTTTTAGAAAAATAAAATCATCATAATAACGAGTGTTTTTTTTTATCTTTTACATAAGTACCATATTGCTATATACAAATAAAAAAATTTAGTGGATTTTTTACAAATTGTGTTTTACAATAATAATTATCTTTTAAAAAATTGTATTATACAATTATGTTTTCCATTGTGCGTTTTCCAACGACTATTTTCCGGAAAAATTTTCAGGCCAAAAAAATTTCGACGACATTTCCGGCGAAAACTCCCGATGACTTTTCCAGAGAAAACTCACGACGACTTTTCCGGCGAAAATTTCCACCAACTTTCCCGTTGAAATTTTCCGGCAACTTTCTCGGCGATGGTAGTGGTGGGTGATGGTGGACAGTGGAGTAGTGGTGGTTGTAGGAGATGAGTGAATGTGTAAGTGGGTTTTGAGATTGAATTAAGTGGGTTTTTGAGATTAAAGTGGTAGAACAAAATGCCATCCTTTGTAACTTTCCTAGGAAAATCAAACTTGTTATTTGAACTTAACCCTACGTAACAATATCCTATTTATAAACTATTGAAATATATTATAAAATATCATAATATATTTTATACATGTGAATATGGTAGCTGTTAATGCTTTATGAATTATGTTATATGCTTTGAACTTAACATGTCTATTCCTAGGAAAGTATAAGTACATTAGTAGTTTGCGGCTATTCAAAGTCGGCAAGCCAAATAACTTCTTTGACCCTATGGTGTTGCTTTCGGATTTATGCTTAACTAAATTTGGTCAAACAACATATTATCTTAAAATCTTATTATCATATCTGGCACACAAAGTGACAAAACTAATGATGTGTTCAAGTTGATCGATCTAGTATTGGTATACCATGACCAGTTGTGAAGAATTTCTTTCTATATATACAGATCTAATATATGTCTAAGCTTCATCAAATAATAACCAAAACAATCTCTTCTTTCAAAATAAAGAAATCAAAACGAGAAATGCCGTCACAAATATTTTCGCTTAATTTATCGTCTGCATCCAATGTAGTTTCTTTGAGCGATGCTCAACATCCATGGCGGATGGTAAGTTATGCACCATGCAAAACCTCTAGGGTGTGCAGGTTCAAGTCTTTGCCTCGTGCCGCCACTGCAATATCAACAACACAAGGCAAAGATGTCAATCGTCGCCAACCCCTGGTAAATGTTTTGCGTTAATTATATATTTATATTGCATGCTTTGTTACAACAAATCATCATAAATGTGTTGAGCATGAACGTTTTGGGATAACTGTTAGGTAATTTCTTCGGAAGGAGATGCTATCAATCGAATCGATAAACTAAAGGAAAAGACAACGAAAGCTTTGATGTCAGCTTCAAACCGGACCGCGACCATGAAGCAAGTCGACTTTATTCAGAGACTGGTATTAGGGTACACATTTGAAGAAGAGATCAAAATAATATTAGAAACTCTGGCTCATGGTCAAACTGAGGATGATTTATATACAGTGGCACTTCGTTTTCGTATTCTTCGACACGGTGGTTTCCATCCTAATCCTGGTATTAGTCCAAATTTACGTATTTCTTGTTTGGATTTATCAGTTTTATATAACATGATTGATAGAATGAAATTAGTGTGGAGAAACATGGTTAAAGAATCAAAACAAAATGCTAGACAAGCTAAGGTTTTTAAAAGAAACATATTATTGAAGGGGCAACCTATACGCAAGTGCACACCATCTGCCATCTAATCCCACACCTTTTAAGCGGCTGTCTGACTATATAACGTGTACACCATCTGTCATTCTAATCCCACACCATTTTAATCGGTCGTCCGGATAGAGGTCGGGAGGCCGTAAAACTTTTAAAGTTTGACCATCTATGGTAAGAACAGTCGTCTGGATTTTGGGCCAATAAGTATGAACAACCCCCCCCCCCCCCCCCCCCCCCCCCCACACACACAATGAATGACCGCCTGACCAATAATTTTCAAAGTTTACCTTTTGTTTATCAAAACAAAACGGCCTTATAAGTGTTTTATGGACAGTCGTTTATAGTTTGAAATTAGATTGGGATGGTATAGCTACAACATGCCCCATTGGCCCATTATGAAATATTACTTTGCACTATTCAACTTAATAAAATCCAGTACCAAGTTGTTGTATAATTAAAAGAAAAAATCAAAACCACTTTAATGACACATAAAAAGTGTTGTAAAGCAAGAAACTTTCGATATTATTATCTTTACCTACGCATAAATAAAGAAGTATGGTTAAAGTGTCACGGATTTTTACCCTAAGATGGATTCAGACTTGTGTGGATTTCTAGATCTAAAGCGTATATTATTATTATTAGAGTTTTGGTCACAAGATTTTAACCATACTAGACACCGGTAAATTTAAATTTCCCTAGTCATACCCGAACATGGTGATACGAGTAAAACATATCATCTGCCCCGGGGTATATCAGTGATGAAAAAAAATATATATATATATATGTACAAGTATTCTTATGCTTACTAGTAAATAGTTCAGTTACTTCAAAGATCTAGCATACAACATAATATATCAAAGATCTTTTGGCCTCCTTGCAATTTCTTGCACCACTTTTTTGACTATTTCATACCGTTAAATTTTGCATCAGAAACGTAGGAAGTAATAATTGAAATGGAATAATAACACAAGCCTTGTGTTGTTAAGATCCACATTTAAGAAGCATAAAATGGACCCCGTTTATATGCTAAAACTACTCTGTTGGCTGCAAAATAGATGTTTTTGGAACATTTATGGATGCGAATGGTTTCCGCGAGCCACTAGTTGAAGATATAGACGGATTGCTGAGTTTATATGAAGCTTCAAACTTAGGCGCGAGCGGGGAAGATATTTTATCACGGGCTAAGGAATTTACGACAACACGCCTTAGAAAATCAATTCCACGATTAACCCGAAAACTAGGTGAACAAATTCTTCAGAGTTTTGAGATACCAAGGCACTTGAGGATGGCTAGATTAGAAGCAAAAAGGTACATTCAAGATTATGGAAAAGATATTGATCACTCACCAGTTTTCCTAGAACTTGCAAAGTTGGAATACAATCAAGTTCAATCACTCCATCAAATGGAGCTAGCTGAGCTTAGCAGGTGAAATAATATACTTGTTTTCCTCTAAATAACTTCATAATGATATATGCATAAAATAATCCCAGCTTCTGATGTCAGGTGGTGGAAAGACTTGGGTATAGCGAGCAAGCTAACTTTTGCCCGAGATCACCCTGTCGAGTGTTTTCTTTGGACGGTTGGACTCTTGCCTGAGCCAAAATACTCCACAGTCCGAATTGAGCTAGCTAAAACCTTATCAATTTTGCTGGTCATCGATGACATATTTGATACCTATGGCTCATATGATGATCTATTACTATTCACAAAAGCAATTCAAAGGTACGATCTTTCTAATATCCACAGTTAAATGTTGACACAATCGATTTAATTTAACGTAACGTTGTTGTATGGTAGATGGGATTTGGCTGAAATAGAACACCTACCGGAATATATGAAGATATGCTACATGGCATTGTATAATACTACTAATGAAATTTGTTTTGTGGTCCTTAAAAATCTTGGGTTGAGTGTTCTTCCCTACCTACGAAAAACAGTAAACTTTCTGCATTTAACTAGAAGTTTTATTTTTTTTTAAAAAAAATAATTATCACCACTAATTAGGTATTTGTATAAATTTGAAGTGGATTGACACAATTCAAGCATATCCATAGCAGAATGGGTAAGAAGTGGGAATGAACCAAATCTAAAAGATTACATAGAGAATGGGATAACAACAGCAGGCACATATATGGCATTGGTGCATGTATTCTTTCTCATAGGTGAAGGAGTTACACCAGAAAATACGAGTTATCTTCTTCATTCATACCCTCGTTTCTTCTCTGATGCGGGAAAAATTCTTCGCCTATGGGATGATTTGGGACTTCAAAGGTGCGTGCTTATTATTACAATTATTGTTTGTGGATATTGTGATTATTCACCTAGATCGTGCAAAACATCATATGTTTTGATCACGTGTGTAGGAGGAACAAGAAAGAGGTGATATTGCATCAAGTGTACAACTGTTGATGAGGGAGAAGAATATAAGGAATGAGGAAGATGGGAGAAAACAAATCCTGCAGCTTATCCAAACATCATGGAAAGATCTGAACGAGGCACTAGTCGCACCAAACATATTTCCCCTTTCGATAATTACAGTTGCCCTCAACATGTCAAGAGCATCTCAAGTTGTTTATCAACATGATCATGATGAGAATACTTATTTCTCAAGTGTGGATAATTATGCAACATCTCTATTCTTTACACCAATAGATATGTAATTATTTGATTTACTTCGTTCATCATGTAAGTGGATGCACAAGAATGTATAATTTTAAACCGGAAAATTCCCATTATTATATATAAAATTATAAATGGACCTTTTGTCGAGGCATTTTTGTATGTGCAACTGTGTTTCTTGTGTAAGAGGATATATCTTACTCAATTATTTCATTTCTTGATGTTAGCAATGTACAGTAGTTAAATAGGATCATTTTCTTCTCCGTACCTTTTACTTTTTTTCATCATGTGGGAATTAGAATTAATTTCAGTTTATCTACTTCTAGGAGAGCCATCGACTCCAACTAACGTCCACGTACGATCCATACTAGATGTAACCAACTACCCATCCTACATTGTTTACGTTCTTGAGAGCCCATCTTTGTCTTAGTAGAGTCAACTTGAATAGTTAGAACTTGACCTGATTTTAATGAGGTCCTTTTTTGTGTCTTCTTCCATATATACTGTCCCCAGAATTTGAAATTCCAGCAATATCTCCTCTGAAAGTGGTCGTCACGCTGAGTGTCGTATTTTGCACGACGTGTTTGAAAAGCCAATTACAACACGACAACTCGCACAAAACGACGCGTCCCAACCAGTTTCAATATCAATCTAACATGGAAGGCCACCCATCTGTTTTTGGCGCCGACAACGTGCTACAAATCTGTTCGCGGCCACGTGTTTAGGGACCTGTGGTCAGCGCATAGGTTTACAAACAACTTGCAACGACGTATTTAAATACTAACGAGACGTAGCGACGTGTTTGGTGGATGAGTTATTTTGGCAGAGAAGAAGGCTGCTTGTTGGGCTGGGACTTGGGAGAACCAAACGTGTAAACCAAAGGGTGTTTTGTAGTGCCTAATATAATTTATAAGGTTGTAGGCTTGGATTGAAACATGGCATGGGCTACCAAGCCCAAATTAAATGATTTGTATATGAAAATTTTATATAATGTTTTGTGTAATTGTGTGTATATTTGAAACGGTTTATGCTACATACGATGTGTAAAATACTCTCTAGTCTATATGACCTATGCTTTTATTTAATGTCGATATTATGTGCATACATTTGAAGAAATTACCTAATAGTTATAAAACAAAACAAAACCAAAAAAAGAGTTCACAATCAATATATATATCTATATCTAGATGCTTAATTAATAAAGTATTTTTGTTCATCGTTTAAAAAAAATTGTACCATTTCCTTTACTTCAGTTATTATTATTATTTCTACATAAAATTTTGTTTGCCTCACGTTTAAGATGAAATTTGTAACAAAACATGTAAAACATTAATATTGTCAAAATAATATATATATATATATATATATATATATATATATATATATATATATATATATATTCCTTTACATTGAAATAGAAGGCAAACGGCAAGATACTATAATATCTTCAGGGGTTGACGACGATTAGCAAGGAGAAAATCTTAAATCACTTGCTAAATTATAAGAATTCAATAGCGTGTTTTGATTTATTTAAATGGTTCACCTTTGTTTCAATAACAATATATCTTTAGCTTTTTGTTATAAGCCATTTGGTATTGCAGTATGGTGTTCAATCTTGAATTGGTAGTTTGTGAATGAGTGAGTCTTAAAAGTTTGTTCTACAACTATCACGTAATATAAACGTCTTGCAAAGTAATCTCTATATGATTTCCAACTAGGTACAATTGAATTGTGTGTGAATCTTATGAACTGTAAAACAGAGTGGTTACACTTTCTTATAATAATTTTGTTTAAAACCAACCAAAGTTTGTTGCTTTAGAAAACATTTCTTTAATCAAATCAAATACAGTCTTCATAATTTAAAAAAAAATATTTAAACACTAGCATTCTTCACGAATTTCCTATGGATGCGACAACCTTTTTCTATAATATAGTCTAAAGTATTTAAACACATCATTTTAATACATGTTAGATTGACCTTTAACACCTCGATAAAATGGGCGTTGTTGTCGGGGAATACGAGTATAAAGTGCTAGTTTTCGTTTTAATTTTAGTTTGTTTGTCTTAATTTGCTCGGTGATACATTTCGTTCAAGAGACGTTTTGCGTGGACTCATAAAAAAATTTGTGCAATGGTGATTTTGGAATCTTGTCTTTGTTTGGGCTTTCCTTATTGATGTATGCTAGGAGCCTAGGATAGATCACCTAGAAAAACTAAGATGAATGCATTTTATGTTTTTGCGCCTCTTCTAAACAAAACCCAACATGACAAAACATAGGTTGGTGTATTAGTTCACGAAAGATTGTTGTAACTTGTAACATTGGAATATGTAATGTAATTTGTTTGTTAGATTTGTAAATCTAATGTAGCTAAGTACTTGCTATGACCTAATTTTGATTTGTGCAATATTGGAGATTCTAATGCCCATCAAAACATATCAAGCCTATTAAGACTCAAAACTTAAGGTGGTAAAAAATATGTAAAGTTGGCCCAAAATAACTTGTTATTGGGAATTGGCCCAAAATAACTTGTTATAGGATAATGTTGAATCGTTAACGAAAAGTAACCTATGAAATGCTATCCATAAATATAAAATATGTAAAGTTGACTACAAATGACTTGTTATGAGACAATATTGCTTTGTGTAACCTGGCGTAACTCATAACATCCATAAATATGTGAACTTAACCCAAATGACTTGTTATATGATAATGTAGTTTCGTGTAATCTAAAGTAAATCATTACAACATATTGTAAGGCTAATAATGTGTGACTTGTGATAGTAATATGATGAAACCCGTTAAATATATTATAGTCAAGAACATAAATTGGGTGAGAAATCCGGATATAAGACAAGAGCTTCGGTGCACGCATTTAGCTTCAACGGAAGGAGATCTTCTTGAATATTTATGTTAGACTATATATAGGACTTCATTTTGTTGGTTTTAAGTGTGTGTTTGCATGGTGTTTTCACCCACCCAAGGGGAACTCACCTTGGGTGGGATCGGTTCGTTTAATATTACAAACCTTCTATTCAATACCGAGATCGTTCGTTTATATTATCTTTATTTGTTTTCTTTCGGTCGTTTGATTTCACCGCACCCGTCTCGATCGTTTATCAAGAACAAAATCCATTCGTTTGTCGGATCCGGTTTCGGGACATACATATATCAAGGCCTATTATGGTCAAACACTATAAGTTAGTCACACACACACACATACACACACATATATATATGAGAGATTTCTTTTGAGAACCACTTTGAGTTTTAAGAACTCGAAAGAACTCAACGTAACAATTTTTTTTGAATTTTTTTACATATACGTAATATGTATAGGTTACATATACGTAAAAAAATTACATAATTTTTTACGCACCGAGTCAACTTTTTACATAGTTGTAACGAACATAAAAATTAGTGTAATCACTTACATCTTTATTCTCTCTCCTACTTTAACTTTTTAATTAAATTTAATCTCAACCACATAATTTAATCTATTTAATTAAATATGTGGTTAAGAATGTAGTTCTTAAGTTCTTAAAACTTAACAAAGTTCTCAAAATATCTCTTCCACACACACACACACACACACATATATATATATACATACACATATATGGGATGGTTCATGCAAGAAATCAAGTTTATTTATTTTTTAATCTTACATAATTAAAAATATATGAAAAGTATATTAAAGTAATATAAATGTATTATCTCTCCAATTAGTATAATTTAGGAGTTTGGTGTCTCAATAGATTTTTTAATATTCTATAGTTTAGTTTTATATATTTAGGTAAATCATTTTGACATTTAATCAATTGTGATAACTTAGTTTGATGGTTGTTAATAAGTTTATTAGAGCTTAGGAAAGGAAACCACAAGGAATGTGCAAGTTTAAGACTCATCTCTAAAAATTTCTTGATAATCTATTTTGGAGACTACTTTCTTTGAATATCCTTTTGGTTTTTTTTTATTATTATTTTATTTGCGTTTTGGTTTAAATATGTTAGTTTGTCAAAATTAATATATGGGTTTATTTCCGATACAGTAACAAACTTATTCGATACCTATCGAATTCGAGTCGATTCGTTGTCGCAACGTCCGTGTTTTACCGATCACATAAACGTCGTTTTAAATATGTCATTTTTCGTATCATAAGGTATACGAGGGCTGATATCATACAATATTCACATCAGTTATCCGCCTCAACGTGATTTTTTTTGCTTTAAATATGTTAATTTGATGTATCTGGCCTAGTATTGGTACCGATTGGTACCGTCGGTATCAAATCAGTACCAAATTTTTTAAGTTTTGGTATCGATACGGTATGGTACTGGTATTTTCTGAACTCTACCTTCAATATCGGTACCGTACAGGTACCGAACCGATATCGGACCGAATATTTCGGTACCGGTATCAAGAATTTGCAATTTTCAGGATGGGGATTTTCGGTACTGGTACGGTACCGATCTCATCCCTATATCTGGGTTTTGACGAACTATTATTATTATTATTATTATTATTATTATTATTATTATTATTATTATTGCTGCTTAGCTTCGGCTACGTAACCCGATTCCGACCGAATTTGAGTTGGCATACAAAAAGCCAAACATCACCAGCCCGACGCAACACGCAGGGTAAATCACCCAGTTAATATATATAATTGAACCATACTAGTTACATCTCTAACTAATATAATTAATTTAATCACAATAACTAAAAGATTTAAAAAAATCAATAAATTTATCTTTATAATTGTTTACCTTATCTCTTGAGTTCATCCTACACAACTACAATTTTTTTCCTACAGCTCTTCAAATACGAATCTTTAATTTTTTTCATACACGTCTTAATTTTTTTTATTCACATTTTCAATTTCTTCGTACGCATGTTTTTCGTTCTACACATCTTCAAATGTTTCCTACAGATAAACAAATTTATTTCTACCCATCTTTAGTTTTCTCGTACGTATCTTAATTTTTTTTCTACACATCTTTACTTTTCTTATACAAAACATATTTTTTCCTACACATCTACAATTTTGCCGTACACTTTTTTTTCGTCCTACACATCTTCAAATTTTTCCTACACGTATGTAATTTCTTCCTACATCTTCAAAATTTTCTTACCCGTCTTTAATTTTCTCATACACATCTTAATTTTTTTTCCTACACATCCTTAATTTTCTCATACATATCTATTTTTTTCCTATACATTTTCAATTTATTCGTGCACATTTTATTCCGTCTTACACATCTTCAAATTATTGTTAATTTTTTTCGAAAGAGCAAATGATGACGAAGATACTAAATTTGCTTGAAGTTATAAATTAAAAACTTTTTATTGGCGAAAAAGGAACAAAATTAAATCTTACACTAACATATAAATTAAATAAATAAATTGTAACTTTCAAATTATAAATTTTGGATATTTATGCTTTGGACTTTTATTTAGGGATTAATGAGATAAATTAAATAATTAATTATTTTATTATGCCTAAACTACTTTTTTCTTATTTATTTTAATGTCTTTCAAATTTTATTAATTACAATAAATGCAATAATGTTTCAACCTTTGATTAATAATCTAATAGTTGAGATCACTTCTCGCTATACGAATTATTTCTGAAATGAACTCAATCATATATATATATATATATATATATTGAGGATCGTAAATTATTTTTTTGAAATTGAAAACTTTAAGAACCATTTTAGACCACAAAAAAACCATTTCAAAAAAATATTAAAAAACTATAAAACAAAAAAGCAGAAATTTTAAAAAGGTAAAAAGAAAAAAAAACAAAACGTTTATCTAGCATCACGGTTTCAATTAAAAAAAAACTCGGTTTTCTAAATTTTACGCGTGTGTATATTATTACTTAATCTCCAGTTATATAATATACACATATGTACATTATCATGTATTTTAATTGTACATATGTGTATAAAAATAACATGTATATATACATATATGCAAATACGTGTTTATAAGTATTACATATATGTATAATTTAGCAAGAGCAAGATTTTTTTATGAAACCGGAATGCTAGATAAATGTTTTAGCTTTTTTACTTTTTTTTTTATTTTCGCATTTGTTTTGGTTTTACAAGTTTTATTATTATTATTTTTTTATTTTTTCTTGAAGGTTGCTTTTGCGGTTCAAAATAGTTTTCAAAGTTCTTAATTTTCAAATAGTTCTCACAAGGTCTCATTTCTACATGAGAGGAGAGAGAGTGCGCATGTGTGAGTGTTTTTAAAGTTAGCCTAATATAACTTGTTATAACTTCATGTGTCTTGGTGTACCTAAATTAATTCATTAAGGGCAATTAAATTATAGAAAGTAAAATAGAATTAGCTGATGTCGTTAACCCAATTGTAATCACCGACGGTTTATTATGTCTATAGTAACTTGTGAACATCTACCGATGATATTGACATAATATAGGAAAAAATACTATTGACAGGATATCGTAAGATTGAATTTCTTCACCCCCCCCCCCCCCCGCCCCCGTCAGGAGAAGTGTAGGCATCAGAGAGGCCCCGTGCAGTGCTTGCCTTTCTACCTCTCTCCGTATTGCATTCATCCCCATCTTTCCGTTCTCTTATAATGAAGAGAAACTGCCTCTCAGGTTTGGTCTTATTTAAAAGGTGTTCTTTACATAACCAAGATTTGGTCGGTTCTTCCGATCTACCTGAATGAGCTATCCTTGCCCCCCTCGAACGAGTGGACCGGCGATACAGAATTGGATTTGACATCACAGGGGCCATCCATTAAGGCTATCGAGGTCTAGCTCGTCTCTTACAGTACAGCCCTCACTCGACTATGAATCAAACTGTAAAACTGAGTGCAAGGCCATATTCATCACAAGATTCTAAATCAAATCTAAGATCTGATTCTTCAGCATAACCTATTTATTTAATGTAGTTTACCTTTAATATTTAGATTTCTCATTAATTTATACTTTCAAGGAACTTGTAACTGATTTTCCAGAAATTTAAATAAGCTTTAGTATGAATTAATTAAAGTAAATTAATACTAGCAACGAATTACCGGTGGGTAGTTATGTTAGTAAAGTTTAAAGTTTAAACAAAGCCGTTAGTCTTTTCACATTAGTAATCCATTGGTGACTATCATAAATCTAACGACCATTTTATCAGGACTCTGTTAGTGATAGTCATTATTGATAAATTTAATCGTCGATAAGATAACACTCTTTATTAGGGTACTATTAAAAAATTGGCCTAAGGCAACCTTTATTGAACAAAAAAAGCTGCATTAGGTGAAGTTGCATTAGACCTACTGTAACATTTTTGTTAGATAACGCAACTGCTTTTTCAAATGCAACGTTTTAAAAAGGTTGCATTTGAAAGATACAGTTGCGTTATCTGATAAAAGGTTGTATTAGGTCTAATGCAACTTCACCTAATGCAGTTTTTTTTTGAAAAATAAAGGCTGCCTTAGGCCAATTTTTTTGTAGTATATGGAGCAAAGAGATTTATGGAGAATTATGGAGAGAGATCGACCAATAGAGTAGTGTCATGTCAAAACTATGAATTTTTCTTTTAAGATTTATTGGGTGTATGGAGAATTGGAGATTAATATAGAAAGGAAATAATTTATTTTCTATTAAAAATGTGATTGGTTGAAAGTGTTTACTCTCTCTCTCTAGTTTCTCATTGCCGAATCTCCTACTCGATGCATTAGGGGTGGACGGTGGTTGGAGCATGCTTACCGAATGAAACCGAGGAGGAGCTGAGCTCCACCCGGAACATCCTTACGTACGTAGTGATAGCCACACTCCATTTGCCCGAGTGAAGTAATAGTTTGATATCAAAACATCATTCATAATTTCATATATTTAAAGTGCTAACACATGCTTTGTTGCTTCCTATTTTAGGTCCACCAAAATCGTCCGATAGTGGGGTCTCAAATATGAGAACACAATCATTTTCAAAAAAAAGTAAATAAATTAATAAGTGCGTTCACATTATAACATTGTTCACACTTCACATGTAAAGAAAAAAAGGGGAAGCAAGGTGAGTCTTGGTATTTTCATTGACGTCAAGAGTGATATGTCATTATTTATGGGGTTTTCGTCATTTAGTGATCACTAATGCGTGTTTCTTGAAATCTCTCAATTTATTAAAGGTTTTCAGATATCAAAATAAAGATAATTATGACATATACATGGGATGATGGGAACGAAACAAATAACAATTTGGTATAACGTACTTAACAATTATTAATTTTTATTTAATTGGCTATCTAAAGAGTGATAACACTATTTTCGAATATGGGATTTTTCCCCTTCAAATGTGTTTTCGCTTGTACTATTACAAAATAACTAGTGTGATAACACTATCTACAAATATGCCATTGTTTTTCTCTTTCTACTTATGCTTCGCAAATTCTCTCATTGTTTAAAGTGTTATAGAAATCACTAATCGGGTGGTGGGGAGAGAACTATCGATTAATCGAAATTAGTCGAGGTTCATCGGATTACAACCTTAAATAAATTTCAATGCTATATATATGCATACGCATTTTTATATGTAATTTTTATACATACATATTTTATATGTAATTTTAATATATACACACATTTTTATAATATAAGTAATTTATATACATACACACATTTTTAAGTATATGCATATGGAATCCTCGAAAATTGACCGGAAACTGCTAGAATCGAAAAATTGCTGCAAATTTCCGCAAATCGGCCGGAATTAAGGCCGAAGTTAAGGACCGACTACCGATTTTCTTGCCAACTACCTAAAAATTAACCAGTCACTGGCCGACCAGCGATTGATCGCTGACTAGTCCTGATTTTTATAACGTACAACGATTGTATATGATCCATGTGTATGTATGTATGTGTGTGTGTGCATATATATATATATATATATATATATATATATATATATATATAGTGGTGGGTTATTGTACAATAATATCTTATCATACTTTACGTGTGCGACCTTCAAGAGCATTGGATTAAAAAACACGCGATGGCGGTTTCGTAATAACCCAAACTAGTTCATGATCAAATTCGTCGATTTCAAATCCATTATGATCCAAATTCTAAACTTATCGTTCCATCTCATCCAATTCCTAAAACCTAATCAGAGTTTAAAGTATGAAATCTCTAAAGTCAAAAACCAAAATCAAAATGAAATGTCGTTGAACATCAAGAATTTTCAAAATTGATCAAAAAATGATGATTTAATCAATTAAATTGATGTGTAGAAGGATTTAGATTCATCAATCGATTGTGAAATTGCAGAATACTATACTCAATTGAGTTCTGATTACGGTTCAAAAATATCATGTTTAAGCGTTCTAAACAAAACTGAAGACACTAGACCAAAAACGAACACATTTAAACGTTCAGACAAAAAAGGAACACCTTTAAATGTTCAAGTTAAACGTTCTGACAAAAAAACGAACACCTTTAAACATTCAATTTAAACGTTTTGATAAAAAACGAACACCTTTAAACGTTCAAGCTAAACGTTCTAACAAAAAACGAACACCTTTAAATGTTAAGATAAACGTTCTGTCCAAAAACAAACAACTTTAAACGTTAAGTTTAGAAGTTCAGAACAAAAAAAGTTTAGAAGTTCTATTTAAAAGTTCAGAACAAAAAAAGTTTAGAAATTTTGTTTAGAAGTTCAGAACCCTAATCAGAGCTCATATATGAAATTAAATGTTCTAGACAAACTTTTAAACGTTCAGAAGCTCAGTTCTGAAATTATACTCTCTGTATTATGAAATTAAACACTAAAATCACTTCATATAATCTCGTAATCATCAATCGATTATTGATTTAATCATCGATTTCATCATATGAACAAATCTGGAACGTATTTAGACTTCTATCAGTTGAAATCAATTTTCAAATTTTCAGTTCAATTGAAGTGAAGACTGCAATGGAGTCAGTGACGATGGTTGAATGATCGTAATGGTTAATTGGGATGGAAACGAATTGAAAGAATTTACAATATTGCCATCGCGTGTTTTTTTAAATCAAGAGTGTAACGGTGTCGCGTACGTAATGTAAGATAAGAGATTATTGCATTTGATCTTTTATATATATATATATATATATATATATATAAGAAGTATAGTTTGAAAACCCTATATATATATATATATAAGAAGTATAGTTTGAAAACCCTCTTGAGTTGAGAAAACTCATGAAAACCCTATGTAACATCGTTTTTTTTTTGTTACATATAATATATGTTGTTACATTTAATATAAAACATCGAAAACATAAAAAAAAATGTTTTGCCATTTTTTTTATATTTTTTTAGTAATTTTTATATATGTTTTCAGGAGAGAGAAAATGTAAATAAACTTTTACATTTTTATTAACTTTAATTGTGGACCACAAGATTTAATCTTAATTAAAAACATGTGGTTAAGAATGAGTTTATAGAGTTTTCACTACTCAAGTGAGTTTTTATTCTAACCTAACCCTATATATATATATATATTATTGGTGATAACTTTTACTAAATTTAAATGTTTTATTTATAAGAAAATATGGTAGGATGATAGGGACGAGAGCATTTCAATTTTCAAAGGTTTCAGATTGGTTGGAGGATGAAATGTAAATAGAGAGAAAAAACTGATGGATATGTAAAGGGTGTGGACTAGAGTTGCGGTGAAGATGATGTGGGAATTAAGGAGTTGAACTCTGAATCTCTTATCGCACCTAATCTCTTTTAATGCTTTACGTACCCAAATCCACAAATTGTAAAATATCTAATTAATCGAATTTTATTTATGTGCTAGCTAGCTAGCTTTATTTCATGATAATATATGAAATGGCGTGTGACGCCAAAAGTTAAGACAGTGTGTGGATATTCTTGTTTCAAAGAATTTTCTTGTGTGGACCCTTAAGTCAATATGTCGTTATCATCTTTATTATTTTTTGCCAATACTCACTACCATAAGTTTAGTACCTTTCGTGATGCACGTTTCTCCTGTTTGTGTTTCATGGCCATAAAAGCTTCACCATCATTCACAGAAATCAAAATCTGATCAAAAAACAACACACACACAAACAATTATTATTTTCCAAGAGTGTGTGTTTGTGAAATTAGAGAGAGAGAGAGAGAGAGAGAGAGATGGTGAGAACTCCAAGTTGTGATAAGAATGGTATTAAGAAGGGAACATGGACACCTGAGGAAGACAAGAAATTGGTGGATTATATTGCTGCTTATGGCTGTTGGAACTGGCGACAACTTCCTAAGCATGCAGGTTTACAATTTTAGACAACAATTTATTTTGAGTTGTTTAAGAAAGACATGAAGTTTACCTAAGTTTTAGCATATGTTTTAGAAGAGGGATATTCGATATTACAGGATACGTTTATTAGTGTTAACATGTGTTATTGACTTTAGGGTTATCAAGGTGCGGCAAGAGTTGTAGACTTCGTTGGATTAACTATTTGCGACCGAATGTGAGAAGAGGAAACTTTAGTCCGGAAGAGGACAAACTAATACTAGAATTGCATCAATCACTCGGAAATAGGTATGCTCTTGCTAAAATGTATAAATTAATGTTTTAAGGTTAGTTGGCATGTTTCTAAAGCTTGTGATTTTATGATACATGCAGATGGTCTACCATTGCCAAACAACTGCCGGGAAGAACAGATAACGAGATTAAAAACCACTGGCATTCGTCCCTCAAGAACCGTTCAACCAACTTCAAATCAAAACCAGCCGAAGGAATCAATTTAAGAGCGGGTAGTCGAAAGGAAGATGCGACGTATGAAGATTTTAATATCGACTCGTTGTTGGGCAATGCTGCTCACAATATACTCGAAAGCACTCCAATTGTTACATCACCACTGCCATCCTCATCCACCATATCATCACTTTCTCATAGTGATTCTTCAGGCATAAACATCAAAAGCTTTGGCATGGAAGACAACGCATGTTCTACACAGATGATTGGAGAAAATGGTAGTGATTTTTGGACCGAGCCATTTTTGCAAGATTTCGAGGGAAATATTAGTTGCTCTACTGATGATTTCTTGAAACCTTTTCTTGAGCTTGGGATTCTATATCCACCATGTCCCATTGATGATGAAGAAAGTTTCTGGTTTTATGGGCAACACATGGCACAAACAAATGACGTTCAATTGTGAAAACCAATCTGGCTAGTTCTATAAATAATATCGAGATGCGGCATATTTTACTCTTGCTGTTCAAATGATTTAGTTTTAATAAGCTTGTTTACCAACTAAGCGGCTCCTTCGTCGTCCTAGGATAATGTAGTTAATTAAGATGGTTAGTTTTCTTTCGTAACATCTCATCTATGCTTCTCATATAAATTAAGAACTGAAACAAAAACATCAATTAATCCTCGTTACACAATAACGTTTCCCTCGTTTACACGCGTTCCAGAGTGTATATTTTCTATTATTTCGATGCAAAGAGAGAAAGGGATCGGAGAAAAATTTCCCTATTTCAGATGAAGAAATGATTTTAATTCATGTTAGTGATCATTAACATATCATTTATTAACTAGGTTATTGTTGGATCCTATTCCGGCTGACCGGGGAAGGCTCCTAACGATTACAAGAATGGGATCAATGCAAGTGTGTGTGGTGTATTGGTATGTATTGAGTGAATAATGTTACAAATGTCATCTCCTCTTTATTTATAGAGGAGAACGTGTATATACAGAGACCTACGGTCTATGACTTCCGGCTGGGCCCTTTGGTCCGCTCTTCTTTCCCATGGGCCTTTCTTCCTACGAAAATCTTTATCTCCTGGTTACTATCCCCTATCCCGGATCATGCGCGTCTCGGGCCACCCACCGGATCAGACATGTTGCATGAGTTTCCCTCGCAAACCATTTTCCCTCCAAGCCTTCTTCTAGAACCTTTTGTGCTGTTGGGTCTAACCTTGTTGGGCCTTGCTTGAGTTACTGGGCTGAGGCCTGCCCATGAGTCCGTCTTATGGGTAGGCTCTTCAAGTAGAGATGGCCAAAAAAACCGGTTGGGGAACCGGTTTACCGGTTTAAACCGGAAACCGGTTTTTACGAAAACCGTTTTTTTAAAAACCGGTTTGACCGGTTTACAAACCGCCGGTTCGTCTTTCGGTTACAAGTTCTAGATCCAAAACCGGTTAACGAACCGGTTAATGGAAAAACCGGTTTTTTTTAAAACCGGTTATTATGAAAAAAACCGGTTATTAACCGGTTATTTTAAAAAAAAAACCGGTTAACCGGTTATTAACCGGTTCTAACCGGTTTCTAAACCGGTCCTAACCGGTTAGACCGGTCCGAGTTTTGCACCAAAAAAACCGGTTAATAAACCGGTCCGGTTATTTAAAAACCGGTTTTTTTCCAGGCCAAGAAAAACCGGTCCGGTTATTAACCAAACCGGTTTTTTTAAAAAAACCGATTTGTGCACCTCTATCTTCAAGTCCCCCCAGTCTATTGTCTTTGTTATTATGACAAGGACCATAGACTCATCTTGTCCTCCTTGACCCCCGGTTTGCTACTTTATCCTTGGGCCCCTTCCTCTATTGGTCTGCTTTCTATGTGCCCATGTTAAATTATTATTTTTTTTGGCCCATTTGAAAGGTCTGGCCCAATAATCAATCGCCCCTTTCTCTGGCCCATCCTTCATTTTGAATTTTTTGACGGTTTTACTTTCCCAATGCCAATAATAACCGCCCCCTCTTGTCACTTCACCATTATTGACCCTCTCTCTTCCAACTCTCTCCTCCCATGTTTTTCCGACGAACTTCTTCACCTCTGCCCATGTTTGTTTTCTTCGTTTTGCTTCATTATGAGTCGCGACGGTCGTTCTACCATTGTCTCAACCATGTCCTCCGTCAAAATGGCTTCCCTGTGTTCAACTTACCATATCCCTTTGTCTTTATCTCCCACCCTTCCTGGGCCGGACGAGACTGCTTGTAGTCGTCCTGGGTTCATTTCTTTATACGCCAAAAACCTTGAGTTTGCAAATATCCGTTACCCGTTAACTAAATTTCAGATTTCTCTATTGAAACACCATCGATTGTGCTTTTTCCAAGTCCATCCCCTAGGTTTTCTTCGAGTGACTCATTTTGAAGTTGTTTGTCGTGCTCTTGGCGGCCATGCCTCTGTTACCTTGTTTCGCCGTTTTTATCGTTTGAAGGCTGATGGTGATTGGTTCACTTTCGAACGGAGGGCCAGTAATAAACATCCCCTTGCACATCTTATATCCCTTCCGGGTTCTATCCTCGGGAGTGGAAGAATGACTTTTTCTTTGTTTCTTCCTCTTTCGCCCCCGGTCTTACTCGTCGACGTCATCTTGGTTCTCACATTGATGATCTTGCCCCTGGTTTTCCTTCCGCTCATGACTTGCTTTATAAGTTGTTGGTTAAAAATCCCACTGAGGCCGCTACATATCCTGAGCCTCTGCTGTACATGGCGGGACTTAGTCAGATTTGGCGGGATCCATTAACACGTCCGGCTATGTTTGACGGGGACCGAAGTTGGTGACTCCTTATCTCCTTTTTTTTTGCCTCGCGTTGTCTTATTTTTGTTTTGGCCCTCGGTTGTTTTGTTATTTATTTATTTATTATTATTATTTACAAAGATGGATTTGATAGAGATTTTTCAGAAATGTCCTGTGAAGGGTGCTGAGTTTGTTACCCTCCCTGCACCTGTTGATGGTTCTACCCAAATTGTTCATGCTGCTGATGCCTCTTCTGATTCAGATGCTCCCGGCTTTTCATCTGTTGCTGCCCAGGAGTCACTTAAACGCAAGAACGTTGTGTCTGACCTTTTTGATTCTTCCTTAAAGAGTCGCTTATGAAAATCCAAACGTTCTTATCTTGGCTCTACTGGTCAAGGCTCCTCTTCTGCTCATGAGGTTGTGGATCTTGACGATAATTTTTACTTCAAGGTTTCTGATGCGACCCCCGACCCACCATTTCCGCTCCCGTTTTCACAAGTAAAGACCCTGTTGTAACTGAGGCAGATCCCAAAGGCAAAACTCCCATTGCTCCTGAAGGCTCTTCGAATCCTTCCACAGGTGTGCCCCCCCCCCCCCCCCCGCTGACGTTTTTGTCCCAAAATGGTCTTTGATAGTGAATTCCTCTGTTAATACCCTTCACTTTGCCCATGAATTCCTTACGTGTGTTATTCCCCCCGTTGATCATGCTCATGTGCAAACCATGTTACCGGATGTTTTGGTTGGGGAATTTGGTACTTATCTGTACGTACCTTAGTGTTGGGCACTGCTCTTCGTCAGGGGTTTGTTGATGTTAATGTGGCCTACCACGATAGTCAGGAGGAGGTTGCGAGTCTGAAAAAGTATGTTGAAGGTTATGTCCGACGGGTTGGGGAAATGCGAAAGAGAGTGAACGTGGCTGAGGAGCAAAGTTTGGAGGTTCCTGGGTTGAAAGCTGCTCTGGAGTCTTCTAACAAGCAAGTCTCTGACTTGACTACCTCCCTTCAGCTTGCCCAGGGGAAAGTTGCCGAGTTTGATGTTGTTCAATCTTCCCTTCTTGACGCTCAGGCCAAGATCTCAAAGGTTTGCTTCTCTCTTTTCTCTATTTCTTCTGTTTTTTTCTTTTTTGCTTACCTTTTGCCTTGTATTGTAGTTTGAAGAGAGTCCCCCTCTCGTGCGGATACATGAGTTGGAAAATCTGCTTGATCAGGAACGCTCCTAGCATCAATCCGCTTTGCAACAGCTAGAGGTTTTCAGGAGTCAAGGGGAACAAAAAGTTGAAATCTTGTCGAAGGAGATCGAGTGGCTGAGGGGAGAGTGCTCCCGTCTTCAGGAGGTTGTTTCGATGCATGATGACGATCGGAAGTGGCTAGTTTCTAAAGGTTTTAAACAAGTATATAACCGGGCTTTAAGTTGTAGGGAGACCTTGGAGGTCCAGGACAATCTCAATCGGGCGGTGTTTGCTTCTGGTTTTCAAAATGGGCTTCGGGCAGGGTACGAACATTCCTCTCGTGGTATTTCCCTGCAGGAGGCTCCCTCCTATTTCCCTACTGCGGAGGTGGAAGCTCAGGAGGCCTTTGTGGCCCTTACCTCTCACGTCCCTCCCATTATTACCCAAGTGACATCAAACCCTGAGATCTCCATTGTGGACATCCAAGCCCTTGCCTCTATCGTTAATCCTCCCTCTCCTTTGCCATAGGTTTTACTTTGATGGTTTGTTTTGAACAAGTAAACTTTGTGTTGGTTTGTTTGTGTGCTTTTAGACAATGGTACCACTGTTTGCCCCTGTGGGCGCATTTTAACTTTGTATGTCTTTATATTTGGATATGTATGTATATGCTTTGGCGTTTGCCCTAGCATTTTGATTTTATGTTTGTTTGGTTAACCATTTAGCCTACCGGCGAGGCCTTCCCCTTCTGGGGAGCGTTGCGTGAGTATGTATGAGACGGACTCGTGTGTCATACTTATTGCATTTTAATGAGACGGACTCATTGTCTTGCATAATAAAACACTTTCTTGTATTAGGATCATGTTTACATCATGATTACAAAAAAAAATACAGTTTAGACTTTCTTGTTTTTTCATCACAGAGAGGTTATTGTTTGATCCTTAGAATTTTTGCTTATGCCTTTAGTCGTAATACTTTCAAAGTTGCATTGAATTCCAGGTCCTAGGAACCTCCTACCCCGCCGAATCTACCAATCTGTAGGCCACCTTGTCTCCGGCCCAGATAACTTGATAGGGCCCCTCCCATTTAGGCCCTAGTTTCCCCTGATCTTCCTTTCTACTTGCCTCATTTTCTCTTAACACCCAATCCCCTTTTTTGAATTTTACCTCCCTGACTCTTGCATTGTAGTACCTTTTGATCCTTTTCTTGTATTCCACCTCCCGTCTCGCTGCCTCCTCCCTCCTTTATTCCGCGAGATTCAGGTTCAACCTCAAATCTTCCTCCACTCTCCCTTCTCCTTGCAAAGTTCGCCGGGTTGGTACCCCGATCTCCACAGGGATCATAGCTTCTGTTCCATACGTTAGGCTGAAAGGCGTTTCTCCGTTGCTCGTTTTAGGCATTGTTCTATGCGCCCATAAGACATGAGACAATTCTTCTACCCACGATCCCTTTTCTCTTCCCAGTCTTTCTTTGATTCCTTCTACCACACTTCGGTTTGCTCTTTCTACTTGGCCATTGGATTGGGGGTGGGCTACTGACGTGAACGTTTGCATAATCTTCAATTGCAGGCATAATTCCCTGAACGGGTTGTTGGCGAACTGCTTCCCTTTGTCACTGACTATGGCGTATGGTAGCCTAAAACTGCAAACAATGTTTTCCCATACAAACCTCTTGATCTGCTCACCTGTGATAGTTCGAAGCGGCTTGGCTTCCACCCATTTTATGAAGTAGTCCACCAAAAATTTTGCCCTTCCTGTTCCCTCCGGAAAGGGTCCCACAATATCCAACCCCCACTTTTGGAATGGCCACGAGGAGCTTACCGGGATTAGTGCTGATTTTGGTTTTCTTCCCACCGGTGCATGTATCTGAAACCTGTCGCATTTTTGTATCTCTTTGACAACACTAAGGCACATTGATTGCCAGTAGTACCCAGCTCTCATCACCCGTGCCACAATCATTTTAGCTCCCATATGCATTTCGCAAATCCCCTCATGTATTTCCCTTATCACATATTCTGCCTCTTCCTCATTAATACACTTTAGGGAGGGTCCCAAATAAGACTTCCTGTATAAACTACCTTCGATCATTTCATACTGTAATGCTTTGACCTTCAGTTTCCTTTCTTCCTCTTTATCCTCGGGAACCTTCCCCTCCCGAAGGTACTCGACGATGGGGGTCATCCAACTTTCTCTTTGGGTTTCTACATTGGTTACCATAGCTTCTGTTACTGATGGTTTCTTGAGGGTTTCCACTTTTACTTCTTTTGCCAAATGATCAGAAGCTACTGCTGCCATTTTACTCAAAGCATCTGCTTTTTTATTCAAACCCCTTGGGATGTGTATCACTTCCGCTTCTTCGAACTCCTTCATCAGTTCTTGAGTTACTCTCAAGTACTATCTCATTTTCTGGTCCCTAGCGTCGTAGGTCCCTCCCACCTGGTTAGCTACCAAAAGTGAGTCAACGTGAGCTTGCACTTTTCTTACTCTTATTCCCTTGGCGATCCTGAGCCCAGCCAAAAGTGCCTCATACTCTGCTTCGTTGTTCGTGCTTGGGAAATTCAACCGTATTGCATAAGTCAGCTCTATCCCTTCGGGGCTTACTAAAATTAGCCCTGCCCCACTTTCCTCCTCGTTGGAGGCCCCGTAAGTGTATAGTTTCCACCAAGGTTTCTCATCCCTTACCATTGCCTTCTCCATACCCCCTGCCTCATATTATTCTCCTTTTTCATTATCCTCTCCCCCTTCCGTTTCTGCTAGAAAATTGGCTAGCACGTGTCCTTTGATGGTCTTCCTTGGTCGGTACTCGAGTGTATGATCCCCCAACTCTACTGCCCATTTTGTTAGACGGCCCGAGACCTCGGGTTTCGAAAATACTTAAAGGTTGGTTGGTGAGTTCTCGTACGACGTGCGCCTGGAAGTATCTTCGGAGTTTCCTTGCTGTGTAAATCAAAGCCAATACCAATTTTTCTACCGGCAGGTATCTTTCTTCCGGTCCCTTCAATGTTCGACTTATGAAATAGATGGGTACCCGTGTTTCTCCTCTTTCCACCATCATCACAAAACTTATTGTTTTTGACGTTTGGGAGAGATACAATGTCAATGTCTCTCCTGGCTGAGGAGTTGTGATTTTGTGGGGAGGTGGCATAGGTGTTTCTTCAACTCCTGGAAAGCTTCCTCTGCTTCCCTGTCCCAGCAGAACTTGCTCTTCTTTGTACTTCTTCTTAGGACAACCATAAAGGGTAAGGTCCTCTGTGCTATTTTGGAAAGAAATCTGTTAAGAGCCACAAGTCTCCCATTGAGCATATGTAGTTCTTTGAGGTTCTTGGGGACTTCATCTGGATTAGTGCCTCCACCTTCTCCGGATTGGCTCGAATTCCCTCTTTTGTTACCAATACCCCCAAAAACTTCCCTTCTTCCACCTCGAAAGAGCAATTTCCTGGATTTAGCTTCATTTTGGCCCTTCTTAGTGTTTGAAATGTTTCTCTTATGTCTCTCAGCATTCCCTCTTCGTGTTTGCTTTTTACGACCAGATCATCTACATAAATTTCTACGTTTCTGTCCCTCTGCTATTCAAAGAGCTGGTCCATAAAACGCTGGTACGTGGCCCCTGCGTTTTTCAGACCGAACAACATCTTAGTGTAACAAAAGGTCCCCTCATCAGTATAGAAAGTCGTCTTCTCCTCATCTTTGGGGTCCATTTGCACTTGATGGTATCCCTTATAGGTGTCCAAGAAGCACCTTAGGGGATATTTTGCCAAAGATTCTATCTTCTTTTCCACTTCAGGGAACGGGTACGCATCCTTCGAGCAAGCCTTGTTTAGATATTTGAAGTCGATACACATTCGCCAACTGTTGTCAGCTTTAGCTATCATCACTGGGTTGGAAATCCACTGAGGGTATTTTACCTTTCTGACTATTCCAGCCTGTAATAACTTCCGGGTTTCCTTCAGTACAGCTTGGCTTTTTTCTGGCCCCAGACTTCTTTTCTTTTGCTTAACAGGTTCCATCTAATGGAACTCTTTAAGGCTGTGCTGAACTTGGTTCGGGGGATCCCCGTCATGTCTTCATGTCTCCATGCGAATATATCCACGTTCCTTAACAGTAGTTCTTTCAGCCCCGCCTTCCCTTTATCTGTCAACGAGGTTCCTATCTTGACCGTCTGATCGGGGAACTCCCCATTGAGGACCCATTCTTCGGTCCCTGCATGCTTCTTTTTTTACTTTACTTTCGGGTCAACGCTGGCTATAATCTCAGCTGAGGATCGTATTGTTGCTATCCCTTCGGGGGTTGGAAATTTGATGAAATCGTGTGCAGTGTATGCAATAGCTCGGAGGGCTCTCATGCCAGGACGTCCTAGTATGATGTTGTATTTTGAAGGAGCTCTAACCACCGAGAACCGAAGCTGGACGGTTCGAGTCTTCCTGCCCTCCTTTAGGCTAAAAGAGAGGGTAATGGAGCCCAAAGGCTTGACTACCTCCCCCGAGAAACCTACCCGAGGACATACGTCTTCTTCCAAACGGTCCTGTACCTCTTTTTGGAGCCTTGCGAAACAGTGCTCGTACATGACTTCCACCCCGCTTCCCCCGTCTACGTGGACTCGGGCAACCCGGTATCCTGCCACACTGGCTGATATGTTCAAGGGCATTTCCCTAGCGTCCTCATTAGTTAGCCTTGAGAACGATAGGGGGACATTCATCCATACAGGATTCTGGGGAAATGCCTCACCTTTCCCCCTCTTAATACGCTGGTCTTCATGTCCCTCCTCTTCCCCTCTTCGTCGAATCATGTCGACAAAGTGTTTATCTTCATCTTTTTCCTTGACCTTTGAAGTTCCTTCCTTGAGAGGGAGTGGCAAGTGTCCCGCCATTAGGGCCGCTTTCCATAATTTCTTTAACTGCACGCAGCTCTCGGTGGAGTGCCCCGGACTCTTGTGATAGTTGCAATACACCTGAGGGTTGGGCCGGTAAGGCTGATTTAGTTGAGTGGGGGCTCTCGGGGAGTACTTGGTTCGGTCGGCCATCATCACATCTCTATGCCCTGTGTTTAGCCGATCTCCCAGAAGAGGTCTAGGACAAAAGGCTTCTGTCCTACCAGGGGTGGACAACCGAAGAGGATAGTAGGATGCGTTGATAGTATGTGGGGACTTGTAAGGGGATAACCAGATCCCTCCTCCCGGTGTCCTTCCCCGTCCTGCTTGGTTGCCCACATATCTTCCCGCCGTTCCCCCCTTTTTTCCTTCCCACTCCCTTAGCTTGGACCCTATGTCTTTCCCCCTGACGAAAGCTTGGACTCTGTCCATGAGCTGATCAAAGGTGGCTGGAAAATCTTCTCCTAGCTTTTCTGTGAGCTGGGAAACCTGACCCCATTAATAAACCCACTGATCTTCATTACTTCCGGCACCCTCTTTATATTCATGCTTTTAGATATGTACCTTTCCATGAATTGTTCTACTTTTTCTTCATCTCTTCTTCGTATATGAAGGATTTCGTTGGGATTTTTCATGGCCTTTTATTGCTGACTGAAATTTCGGAGGAACTTCTCCCTTAATTCTTTATAACTGTCAATACTCCCAGGCTCTATGCAATTGAACCATACCCGGGATCCCCCTGTCTGTGTCTATGGGAACATTAGACACCATACCGGCATAGACCAACCGCTTACAAGCCCAGCACCCCGATAGGCATGCAGATGGTCTTCCGGATCCCGCGTGCCGTCATACTTGTCAACGGTGGAGGGGTATTTTAAATTTGGGTGTAGGGGTGCCTCAACTATACGTTTAGTGAACTTGGAGATGTCGGACGTGTCCCAAGGCCGATAGGGACCTTCCAACGGGTTTCCCGATACTTTCTCCTTCCCTTAGCGGTGGACAGGAAGGTCACCAGGGATTCTATAAATGCTTCGGGACCCCCGGTGGGGACACCAGGGCCTTCTGTGTTCAACTGTGGCCCGGGCGTCTCGAAGGAGAGCCGTGTACGGAGTGTTTCTAGTTTTTCTTTCTTTTCCTCTTCGTCCAGAAAGGCTCTTAGAGCGTCTCTATGAGCTCATATGAACTCTGGGGTAACCTTCCACCCTTCCTTCTCTCCGTCTTCCTCTTGGGGTTCTTCTTCCTCCCCTTCTCGTCCCGTGAGATCCTCCACCAGGACAGGTCCCCCATCTGCTGACCGGGCGTCTGGTTCATGCTAGACTTTGCTTGCTTCTTCGTTAACAGCGTGACCTTTCCCTGAACTTGAAGGGAAAGGTGGTGGCATGCCTTTCAAGGTTTGATCGGCCATTCTTGGATGTTACGGTAAGACCCGTGATCAAGAGGTCTCACGGATGGCGCCAATATTGGATCCTATTTCGACTGACCGGGGAAGGCTCCTAATGATTACAAGAATGGGATCAATGCAAGTGTGTGTGGTGTATTTGGTATGTATTGAGTGAATAATGTTACAAATGTCATCTCCTCTTTATTTATAGAGGAGAACGTGTATATACAGAGACCTATTCCGGCTGGGCCCTTTGGTCCGCTCTTCTTTCCCATGGGCCTTGCTTCCTTCGAAGATCTTTATCTCCTGGTTACTATCCCCTATCCCGGATCATGTGTGTCTCGGGCCACCCACCGGATCTGACATGTTGCATGAGTTTCCCTCGCAAACCATTTTCTCTCCAAGCCTTCTTCTAAAACCTTTTGTGCTATTGAGTCTAACCTTGTTGGGCCTTGCTTGAGTTACTGGACTGAGGCCTGCCCATGAGCCCGTCTTATGGGTAGGCTCTTCAGTTATAATGCTATTTGGATAGAAAAAGCAGGGTAAACAAAGATATTAATTATTATAATGTTCAAGAAATTGTATTCTTATCTTCGAAACAAAAAACAACTTTTTTAAAAGCAAATTAATCAACTGGAAAAGGTCTAGCATATCGAAATAATTACCCTCAACGAATCATCTTTAAACATTTAGTATGCTCTTATAGCTTTATTAAGGCCAATACAATAAGTATGTGCAATTTAATGTATGATACAAATGTATTTTTGTTAACTTTTGTTTACCACGGAAAACAAAAATCATATACATATACGCTCATATATGAATAATGTTGCATCCGAATCCGGCCCGGACTTTGATATAGGGCCGAAGTGCATCTAGTGTTTCCATGTTGTTCCTAAACTTAGATGTAAGCTGCGAGCAACCATAAAGGACTTGTTAGAAGATGATTTGAGGGCGAAGACCAGTAAACATATATATTTTCTTTTGGGTAAGTTAGTAATCTATATCGAGATAAACATGTACATAGTATAGAGGTGGAATTTTTCTTCAAAATGGGAGAAAACTAAGTGGGTAAATGGTTTATAGGAGACATGGAGGTTTTGTCTGAGATCTGTCATTTGAAATGACGGAAGCTAAAAAAATAATGTGTAAGCCTCTATTTGAAATGATAGATCCTGAAAAAAAGATATGCATTATATTTGAAATGTACAAACTAACGAGTGTATTGTTCAAGATATGTTATTTCAAATGGCGGATCACTCATTATTTGTATAGCTTTCGTCATGTCAAATGACATATCTCAGAAAACCTCTATGTCACCAGATAAGATCTAGCAATACCAGAACAACTTTCTAGATTCATCATTTCAAATGATAGATCACCTAAAAAAATCTCTCTCCTACAAACCATTTACTCACCTACATTTTTCTTATACCGAAAAAAATCTATTGAAGTGTGTAAGTAACAACAAAGCTATGCAACGTAAGATAGAAAAGTAGGGTTTCAAGTCCCGGATCAATAATCAAACACGATGTAAACAAATAACTCTTGTTTATTAATGAGATTACTCTATAGAATAGTAACCAAGTTTTGAAATTGTTTCAATTATATCACTTATAAAATATTTTGTTCCAATAGGGTCACTAAAGTTTCATTTTTGTTCCAATCTTAGATGTTTTACCTAGATAGCAGATTATCTAGGGTTTTTTTTATTTTTAAAAAGTTTGGCATTGCAAAATATTTTTTAAATTTTTAAAAATTGAAAAAATTATTAGAAATATAGAAAAATAACTTTTAAATTGCGAAAAATGGCAAAAAAAAAAGAAAAATTTAATTTAAGGTTTTTTTTTTAAGAAACCACCATTTTTAGAAAAAAATTCAAAAAGATAGTTAGGTGATATTAAAATATTTAATATTAGAATTATTAATTGCTTCGATACACATAAACAAATTAAAAAAAAACAAGAACATATTGATTATATTGTAATTTTTAGCAATTTTTTAGAATTTTTTTTTTGCAAATTTTCATGTTTTTTTTTCCAATTTTTCGCAATTTAAAAATTATTTTTCTCAATTTTTTCTATAGTTTAAAAAAATATTATGCAATGTCAAGCTATTTAAAAATAAAATAAAAACCTAGATAACCTGCTATACAGGTAAAATATCTATGATTGGAGCATAAATGAAACTTTAGTGACCTGATTGGAACAAAATATTTTATGAGTGACCTGATTGGAACAATTTCAAAACTTAATTACTCTTCTATAGAGTAATCACTTTATTAATCATAAAATATTACTCAAAAAACTGAATACAACTCTCAAACCCTAACTCGTTAACTCCTTATGAACCCTAACTTGGTTGCATCAACTTTATAATCTATAATGTCTAATCATAACTGAGTTTATATAGACTAACCTATCTTGCTAGTTGTCACACCCCAACCTACGGCGGAATATGTCGGGGCGCGACATAATTGTATCATAACTCAAAAGA
This sequence comes from Bidens hawaiensis, assembly GCF_021521415.1. Classification (NCBI taxonomy): domain Eukaryota; kingdom Viridiplantae; phylum Streptophyta; class Magnoliopsida; order Asterales; family Asteraceae; genus Bidens; species Bidens hawaiensis. The sequence continues at coordinate 89,990 of NW_027491820.1, read as the reverse complement.
CACTAAATTATAATACACGTGTCAATATCTAAATTATTCATTTCATATATCAAGTACGCAAAGCACAACATTGTCTCCAAAGAAATAAACATTACCAATGAAAAATAATTAATTTCATCTTAAAGTCTTTATCCGTCATGCAACCTAAAGTCCAACTAAGCTTTAACTCGTTTTCTTCATCCAATATAGCTACCTGCGCCATGCGTGAAAATACATAGTTTGTCAACATAAAGTTGAGCAAGTAATCACGGTTTTTTTTTACATATAATATTAAAAAGTCAATTCCTTGCGATAAATATGAACTACTACAACTAGCATAACAATAAATATAAAAATTGTCTTTTCACTCGAATCATATAGATAACGAGCTACTCCGACGGGTATGATCATACTAATGAGGATGAGGATGAGATACCAACCACCAAACATAAAATAAACACATAGTCACATTTACACGTATAACTAATTGAGCAATATCATATAACGCAAATAATAGAATTGTAGTAAAATATGATTAACGCATAACGCCCCCAAAATGTAAAACAGGAAAAAGGGGGATGTGAATTACTTACCTTATTAAATGGATTAATGAATGTGAAACGATGATAGGAAGTTAATATAGGCTTTGTCACGCTTCTCGAGACACGTCACAAAAGGTCCTATTTGTAACAATAATATTAATACACAAACAAAACTTAATAAAACATAATGATTTGAGATTTGATGGGATATTATTAGTTTGATCATCATTATTGCGGTTGATAATCGGTTTGAAAGATTTGGGAGTTGTTTAGGGTTTAGATTGTTATATATACATTATTTATTGTTATTATAATTAAGATTATTATTATTATGTTGTTATCATTATTATTATTTTTATTTTCGTTAGTGTTTTTATATAAATAGAATAGATATTATAATATGTATATTAACGAGAAGTTAGACGAGAGATTCATATTGAAAGAAAGAAAGAAAAGGGTTTCCGTTTGCTAAAAATATTGATTCCTTAATCTTTTATTATATGTTTATTATATTTATTATATTATATAATATATATATACAGACACACACACTAAAGATTAAAAGAGAAATAAGCGTTCCAAGACAAAAAGAACAAACCGGGGCTCGGTTTATTAGAATCGTATTTAACTAATGTTATATATACATATATATTCATAATAGAAAACATTTAAAAAATGAATTTTAAAAATATAAGTTTAAAAACCGGGCCTGGGGAAGATCGAACCTGCGCCCCAGGCCGGTTCCGGCTAATGGAAATTGTGCACAGACGACCAGACTAGCCTGTTTGTTTGTTAAAAACATAGAGAACCAATTAATTAAAAAATACACAGCATGTTCATCCCTAAATACAATAACAAACCCTAGATCTTAATTCAGTTTAATGGATCGATGTTCGTTCAAATTGATATGGGGGTTTTGTTAATTGCTGAAATACGAACTGACTGTATAAATCAATTACCTATATCGCCAACAAATTGGGTATGAACGACGAAGTAGGCTTCACGGCTCAAACTTGAATTCGTTTAGGGGCTGGACGGCTTCGTTAATGTAATTAGATTTGGGTTTAGGTTCGTGATGTTGTAGGGATTGTGAGTGCAAGTCTAATTGAATTATAATCCTGTTTATATAGTGTTTTAAGGGTCGGTTAGGCCGCGGTTCGTTTAAGTCGTAATAGCTGTCAGTTTTTAATTAATTTCCATGTTTAAGGTGTCGGTGGAATCGTGTATTAACGGAGAATCTATTTGGTTAGGTCAATTCCGCGATTTAGGGCGACAAATACGAGTTGCCATTGAAGGGGGGGGGGGGGGGGGGGGTACCGTTGGTGGTTAAAGAAGAAGAAAGGAATAGATTTTTTTGAATGTTAATTGAAATCTGGTCCCTCATCTTTGGTCAAGGGTGCAAAGGTGCTTAAAGTTTAGTTTAGAGGTTGTTTTGGCAATTCTTCGATAGTTAGATTATATATAAAAATAATAACCGAAACTAAGTCGGTCGTGAAATAACATAAGTGATTGATAAAAAAAATAACAATAATAAACCGAATAATGAATTAAAATTTTAAAAATGGGTCGGGCTTTATGATTCGAAATTTAACGAATGTTACACTAGTCAAGACATTACATATTTTAATTACAATAGAAAACATATTATAATTAGAAAATATAATCAACTATAACCTAGTTGTTAATATTGGTCCCTCAAGTTCACCAACTTGTGATTTGGAGTTGAAATTACGTCAAATAGGTTAATATAATATATTGGAAGCCTGTCAAATGCTAAGGAGCTTACAAGGAAGAAACTAGTTAGTAGTTGAAGTTTGCAAGTGTGCTACGCAAATGAGTGTCGTGCGTGTAACTCAGATGGATCTTCTGAAGTGTTTGTGTAATACCAAATCGTAAACCTAAAATAATAAATACAGGGATATTGTGTTGGATATTAGACAAACTAATATTCAATAAATCCAAAACCTATTAGTCTAGTGATATGATGCCCCCCTTTTCAAATATAAAGTGATGAGTTTAAATCCTTACGAGTGCAAGATTTGGGGGGGGGGGTCGATTTTATGATGGAAAAATTTACTGTTAGAAAACGGTAATGACAAATAATCAAAATACAAATGCTTTACGTTATAAATTAATGTCATATAATAGTAACCAAGTTTCAAAAGTGTTCCAATTAGGTCACTCAATCATGTAATTTTTTTTTTCAAATCAGGCCACTAAACCTTTAAATCGAATCTCATCGGATTTTTTGTGTGTCAAGAAAACAATGGTTGTTTTCTTAACAAAAAAGTTAAGAATTTTAAAAACTTTAAGAGCTCTTAACAGCCAACTATTTTTTTGAAATTTATATATGTTAGAGAGTATATAGTTTTAACGTTTTTATATCAAATTTTGTTATTACACATGAATCACAAGTTTACATATGTGTAAATTAACAAATTGGATACAAGATTACATATGTGTAAAAACTAATTTTCATATTTGTAACCGTAAATATACAAATTATGAGTGACAAGGCCCCTCAAATAGTACTAATATGTAAAAAAAAAATTGAAAACGATTGTTTGTTAAAAATTCTTAAATAATTTAGAAGTTCTTTAATGAAACTCATTCTATATATATATATATATATATATATATATATATATATAGGGATGGGATCCAGTGAAAACTCCTATTAAAAAGAAAACTTAAAAACTCCTACAAAACTATTTTTAACTTTTTTTAAAAAATTGTTTTGAAGTTTTTTTTTTCAATTATTCTTATATGTTGTTATTGGTTCAAAAAAAAAACCTTGTCGGTGTAGTGCACATGTGTAATAGTGTGCATTGTATATATGCAAAAGTGTTTGTATTGCATAGAATACAACACTATTGCACATATTTGATACACACTATTGTATATATGCAATATAAGACTAATACGCACATCGAATACACATTAGTATGCATGTGTAATACAGCATTAACGCACATGTGCACTACATCAACTTTTATTTTATTATTTTTTTCCATATAATACAGCACTAATACACATATACAATACACAAATATTGAATATATGCAATTAAACACTATTAAACTTAAAAATACATAGTAATACACATGTGTAATACAACGGTATCGCACAGTAATACGTATGTGCATTATAGCGAGTTTATTTTTTATTTATTTATTTTTTATATTTTTCGAGCAAAGGGTAAGAAAATATAAGAATAATGACAAAAACAGAAATTTGAATTTTTTTTTATTTTCAATTAAAAATAATTCTTTAGGAGTTTTTAAGTTTTCTCTTTAAAGATAAGTTTTCTTTTGATCATGTCCCTATATATATATATATAGAGAGAGAGAGAGAGGGGGGGGGGGGGGTTTAAAAAAGAAATTTCAAAAAAGTATGAAACTCTTTTTCCAGTTTCTGAGATACCCTGGGTACAGGGCGTTTCATGCTCCTTTTTACACATATAGCGGAACTTTTGTGTGACTAGGTCATGAAACTCTTCCCATTCTAATGGATAGGCATTCGGTCTTCCCTTTGATTGTGGAAGAGAATTCCATCATTCCAACACTTCATCCTTGAATAAGTTTGAAGTGTCCTACACTGCAAGGCTGTTGTTGCACCTTCATTTCCACCCAATTCAATTGGTTTACAAGCTTGAAATGTACCATAAGTACATCCATGTTATCTTGCTTTTTTTCTTCTTTGGTTTTATTTTCAAAATTAGTATCAACATTGGAGCTACAGTATTTTCCATATACGTTATGGATTTGCTTACCTCTTCTTTACCCGAGGATTCCTTCTTTCCCCTCAAGTATTGCTGAAAAAGCATCAACAATTCCTTTTGTAATCATCTGTTGCATCTCGCCTTTCTGGACAAACTGCTAAGAGTCATGAAGAGTTGCATTTGTTTCACGATTCAGCGATTCTTTTCAGTTTCCCCGTGTTCTTGGAGGGATCCGCTAGTCACATTCACATTTGTATTTCCTTTATTCGACATACTATAGACGATAATAAAATAAAAGTTAAGGATACTTGAGAGGAGTGTTGTTTGTGATTAATATATTTTAGAGCACTTAAGAGTGTAAATGATATGATAGTGAAGGATGGTGGAACTTGGAGTACATGAGAGGAGCACCTCATCTCTCCTAACACATTTTACATTTTTTTTTCAAGTATGAATTATATCGACAAATATGTCGTACTTGAATTAGCTATGTTTTTTAATCATCTAAAACTATAAAATTCAAGTTTTGTAACGTTTTTTCATTAAAATTCTTTATTTAAAGCGAAAAGGTTGTACGTAAGCTTCTCTGTAAGTCCCAAGTCAATACGCTAATGGAATTTAAATTCTATGCAACTAATTTCCATGTAGGCCAGTGAGTTTTCACATTCTTGAATCTTATTCATTGAGCATGACGTAAAGCTTATATCTTTTTACTTAAAACGGGGACAGTCTACGATATGGCTGGGTGGCCGCAGTCCGCATGTGACCGACCTTGGTTTGTAACACCACAGAGAGTCTCCCGGAGGGCATAACCCGTGGTTCCTGTGTCCTCGGAGGAACCTTCTCCCAAGAGGCCACTTGGCACCAGCTGCGCGGCCACAATTGTCGAAACCCTCTGACATAACGTAGGCAAGATAAAACCCCTATTTTGGCTTTGATTTGAACTAGCGACTTCTCGAAGGAAGCCTAGTTTTTATCTTCATTGCCATAACAAACTGGGAAGGTGAAGCTTATATCTAGCTGGTTGAAAGAATTCTTAAAATGTACCATACAAATTTTAATTTGAATTGTATACCTGCATAAATATCTAATTGTTGAAATATCTTTCAAATATTACGTACCTATATTAAGTTTGAATGTCACATCCAGATTCTACTTCAATGGTTGAAGTTTCAACACTAGACTGCAAATAAATTAAATTCATACTGAACAAAGTAATCAGTGTTTGAACTTTATTGAATTTGTAAAAAAAAATTGTTGATCAATTGCAATACTTGCAAAATATGCTAGAAAATATTATCGTATGATCTATTGCGCGCAGGCGGGGTGGCCTTTCGCCAGTAAGTGTACATGGGTGGCCAGGTCGTTAACAAAAAATAATAATAATAATAATAATAATAATAATAATAATAATAATAATAATATAAGAGTATAATTAAACTTATATATTATTATTATTATTATAAAACAGAAACCATAAGTAATTTTATATTAATAACGATATGAAACCCAGGTCCAGGTCACCCTGCTTTCGTAAGCACTACGTTCGACCCACCTTCTCATATAGAAAAATGGTGAATGACTTTAGAAAAATAGAAAATTGTAGTAAAAAAATCCTTAGTCTTACTTTTAATGGTCATTTTTGTGATTAAAAACATTGGTGACTGATTTTAGTTAACTTTTATAATAAAAATTAGTATTTATGGCTCGTGCTGTGGGACGGGATTGTTAAACCAAAAAAAGAGGTAAAAATGTTGAACCATACATGTGCGTTGCGGCGTGATAGCTCGCAAATTTAGGCCGAAACGTAATTAATAAAAAAACAACAAATTTCTAAGTTAAATATACGTAAAAACGTTGAACCACGTACGTATACTAATTTTCGAACGAAAACGCGTAAATATACACTACTGAGAAAAAAAATTGGAGGGGGGGGGGGATTAAAAATCATAAACCTAGTCATAATTCATGCATACCATTGGTGTTCTTGACATCAAATCGACGAATGTTAACCTTTTCTAGTTACGTGCGTGTGTGAAATAACCAAACTATAGCTTTAGCATCAAAGATTAATAAATTATTTTCCCTCATACAGAATATTAAAAAGTATGATGATTAAAATCGTTGTTTTAGGAGTAAACGAGTTTACTGCAATGATGAAAGTCTGTTCAAAGAGTCAATATATATAGAATTATAGATTTTGAGACGTATAGCCAACGTTTGGGAAAAAAATCTATATAGTCAAAACAAGCATCGAACATATGACAAGCAATATAACCAGTCAAACTTGGTGATAGGGATAATATATATGGCTGGTAATCTATATAACAACCACTGAGTAGTTTCCTGGTTGGCCAACTTGTGTGTGGGTCACGTGACATGAACCTATTGTGTTATTCCTATAAAATTGTGACTGAAAAAACCAAGCATTGAACTACATATTTCCATACAAAAAAAGGTTAGGGAGATCGAGGGAAATGACAAGAACACCGTATTTCGATAAAAATGGGAAGAGAAAAGGCGCATGGAGCGAAGAAGAAGATAATAAGTTGATCGCGTATGTTGAACGATACGGCCATTGGAACTGGAGCGAAATCCCTAAGTTTGCCGGTAATGCCTAAATGTTACACCTTTTTCAAGTTAGAGGATGTAAAAACATTGCATATGTGCTAATTATAACCATGTATATATATTTTTTGTTTAGGTCTGTCTAGATGCGGAAAGAGTTGCAGGTTACGATGGATGAATTACCTTCGTCCTAACATGAAGCGCGGGAAAATTACAAAAGAAGAAGAAGATTTAATTATTAAATTGCATGGAAAGTTTGGAAACAAGTAAGTTTTCATTAAGTAATATTTTGGTAATCAAGTGTTGTTTATTTTGGTGTTTTTGATGAGAGATTTGCTAATCTACAGGTGGTCAACTATTGCTGCTAAATTACCTGGAAGAAGTGATAATGAAATAAAAAACTATTGGAACACAAATTTAAGAAAAAGAGCTAAACATAATTTGATTGGAAATCAAAATACGGAAGAGGTTGTGGAAGTTAAAATTGTTTTCCCACTTCACCTTCTGAATCACTATCTTCATCGTCACGGTCGCCAACATCGTCATCGTCAACGTTTGGTTTTGAAAATGCAGGGAGTTTCTGGACGGATCCGTTTTTAACAGACGTTGATAGCACGGCGGGGAATGTAGCTTCTTCAAGTTTCGATCTTGTTCACATATATTTCCATGATATGGTCATGGATGACGAGTTTTTATTGTCAACTATCATCTTATATGATGGGTATCATGAGCAATTACAGAAACGACTTTAGTCTAGTTTACCAATAATGTGTTTGGTTTGAGTTCAAAAAAGGTCTCATATATATTTACAGTTTAAAGATAATTAAACGAATTGGTTATCATCCGGGGTTTTCATTTTTCCCACGAAGGAAATAATGTAAATTTATCATTAACTAGTAAATGGAAACCGCGTTGTGACGGATTGGTCTTAAACAGGGTTTACTACAGATTTTAAACTCATGACCTATACTTTATAGTAACACCCAAGCCTACCACGTACCACACCAATACATTACTTTGAATTTACTTTAACCATTTTATAATATATCTATATATAATTTTTTTTTGGACTTGGAGACTTTAATTAAATGTGGACCTAAAGCCTTAACTTGTTTTCGCTGGCTCACGGGCCGGCCCTGGTCTTGAATAAACACGTCGGAAGGCTATGTCAGTATTTAAAAGCAAAGAAAATAAATAAGGAAATTAAAAAAAAAATCAAAGATTTGAAAATTTTTAAAATTCTAACATAAAAATAAAAAACTGTAGAAAAAGTAGGCGGCATATAAAGATAAAATTAAAATTAAAGTAAACTAACGTAATTAAGATTAAAATAAAGGAACAAAAAGTTTAAAGTAAAAGAAAAAAGAAAAAGAGTTGTTCCCAAGCTCGAACCATTGACTTGTTTCGTGAAGACTGGGGTGTTTACCAATTATGAGAAGTTGGTTTTTTTTCTTCATCACTATTTTTACAACAGTGATCATGCTTCTTTGTGTTAGCTGTAAATTTAGTGTTTGTTAGTTTATGGTCCATGCATGGGAACAAGTATATATAAACTCTCTAGGGTTTTTGTATATATTGATCCCCTCCCATGTTAAAATCTGAGTTCATACTCTTTTCAATTTTCAAGGTTAAAAGGCAATTAATATGGATTTTAGGACATGATATGGATATTGTGGATTATGTAACTAGGAGACATATATGTGTGCGTTGTGTGTGTTTACGTGATTGCATGCCAACATATATTGTATGTACGTGTGTTTTAACTTTTGATATGTTTGCATGGGTTTGGTTGTGTAAATGAAGTTATCAACGTATGTTTGCCTTAGGAGTCTATGTGCGCGAATGAGTTGGATGAAAATAAAACTTGCGTATTAGCTTTCATGTGACTCAGTTAATGTAGATGATCATGGTCCTAGTTTGTGGTTGGAGTTAGGTCTGGAGTGCGATTATGGGTTTGGGGAATTTTGGTAGTCAAAAATGTTGCATGTAGACCTGACGTATGAAATCTGTTGCATAAAATTATTTTTGGAAGAGTTCACAATTTAGTTTAAAAGGTATCTACCAGAACTAATGCTAGATTAGACTAGATCTCACTCAGGCTTGTAGTCGCATAGGAAAAGACTAATGCTATACACACACATTACCGCACCAAAAGACATATTCCTTAAGTAATACACCCAATTAACCAATTATATTGCCAATTTGTCTATTACTTTTAAACACCAGATTGAAAAGCGTCAATCTATCAAATTAAAAATAACTGCAATCAACCAAGGAGCATAACTTTTCTCAAAACCAAAGATAGTCTCGCAAACGAATCATACAATCAACATATTCTCTTATCATCCCTTTCTTCTTTCCTCCCACAGTAATCTGGGCAATGTATATACCCACATGCTTCACCTCTAAATGCCAACCTTCTCCAATGCAATCTCATCATCTCAGTGCATCTCCTAAATACACCCATCAGAGATGGTCTAAGATATATTTCCGTTTCTAGTAAATTTGACTAACAAAATTATCACAAAACTATATTTTGGAAATAAAACAAAAACCACAACAATACATACATAAAAATACACTGATAATTCAAATTACTATATCCGAATTCATATTATATATTGCACAAAATTATAGAGCTAATCTTTTGTGACCCACCTACGACCACGAACATGATACAACATATGATCACTGCTGCTGCTTTCACCACCACTTTCTGCACTTGTATACCCTCCACCAGCCGATTTTTTTCGATGTCTCTTTTTCTTGGTCGTTCCACTGTCGCTATAACTTCCGTTCAAAAGAGGATCATCAATTCCTCGTATTACTCTTGTTGTTGGTGAAGTCTCGTTAATGCAACTGTCGTCTTTTGTTCTCCTGTTTATGTTTTGCGATATTTTATGGAGTTTTTGGTTAAACCTTGATAACCCCTTCTCTACGGGTTCTACGGCTTGGTTCACGGTGAACTTTAAATCATTAACAATCTGTGTATCGAAGACCAAGAGAGCATCAGCTAAAAACGTGCAAAATGATTTTAAATTAAAAGTCTATGTTATATAAAAACTGAAAAAAAAAAAGAAAAAAAAACATACTGATAATGTTGGTAGAGACACAAAGCATATTTTATTTTCAGTTTTCACCTTGTTTCTAAGTGTTGAGTGATAATATGTTACAAGAAACACATATTCGCTGGCACACACGAAGACAGCCTGTTTAAGATGGATATTAATGCTCAAAATATAAACTTACAACCAAAAATACAAATGTGTACTAGAAAATTATGTTTAAACTATCAAATCTAATGCTCATTTATCCTTTTCATCTTTTTAAACTTTGGCATAAACTACACAATCAGGTTAAAAGTTACGACACAGGATGCAATTTCTAAAAAAATTATAAAATAAACGTGTTAAATGGATCAACAGACCAACCAGCCAGGTCGACCTGAACCCAGCCTGCTTGTTAATCTTTTTTAATTAGCAATCTCGTCATTTGGTTGTCAATAAAAATGTGGTTGATAGTCTTTTGGGTATAAGGTTTTTCAATCTGAGACCATCTACAGAGACTTCGGGTTCTAAATTTACTGAAAAAAAACTATGCTACATGGGTATTTTAGCTCAGGATGTTCTAGAAAAGAAAATATCTTCGGAGCAGTATTATTGCCTGAAGAAGAGAGATATGATACACAGGGTCCAAGAAGACATATAATATTCTTACTGTTTCCCACCCCTAACTACAGTTGATTCACATGAGTTCCAATCTTTTCTGCAACATAAAGGTATTATATCTTAAAGGTAAACCTGCCAAGCTGGGTGGGTCGGGCAGGTTCGAATGACAGGTCAAAACAGGTTCCGAGCAAAATGAGCTCGAGCCAAATTTGTACTTCCTATCTTTACCGGTACTTCGGTAAGGTGAGAATCAATATATTCAGCAACATTTATCTCCACATATTGAGCGTTTTAAGCTCGCTGTTGTCTATAAGAGAAAACAAACCACTTCATCCCAAGTCCTTCACAGATCCAACACAAATGATCCACATGCAAGTGGAGGCTGACAAATCAAGGTATGATATCACTACTTCAAGCTACCTGAAGCCTGAATAAAAGCAATCTTCTCACCCTCATTAACAGATCAGTGAGAAGATTGCTGTTATCCAGGTTCCAGGAAGTTATTATGGTTGCTTTTTATGTTGGTGATGCTTTAGATATTAGACCACATCTTAATCTGTTATTATTTATGCTGTTAGACTGCTAACTATTTTTTCCTATTCCTATTGCACAGTGCACACACATGTGCATACATATTGCCCATTTTTGTCTCGAGCATGCACTTTTCTTTTGCTTGCATAAATGACAAGCGATGCGCATTAAAACTTTGACTACCTAGATCGAACTATAAACCTTCTAACACCTACATCCATTTAGGATTTATTAAAGCAAAGGCACAATCCATTAAATCCTATGTACTCTCAACATACAACGGCACCCATCAAGAGTCAACCTTTTAGCACACACTTATATCACTTAACAGCAAAGCCTACCGTGACTACAAGCCAAGAAGTTGCACAAGAGAAACCATGAATAATGTTCCAACGAAAATGAATAATTTATACAAGCCAACTAATGAATGGCAACTAGCAACAACAATGTGTTGTACCAGTCATACCCGTGGCTATATTAGTGTATAACTGCATACTTATAAATAAGTTGAGCCTTGGTGGTAAGCTTTAACAGCATTTAAAAAAGAAACTGTTAACTAAGTGAAACATTAAAAGAACACAGACAGCATACCCATATAACATAACAATTTATATGAAATTAGTAGATAAAAATTAGAAAACTTACATATTCACCACCACCAACAAAAACATCACGAACACTCTCTCTAATGGCGGTTTTAGTCTTGACATTATTATCATCATCAGGTTGGGGGAGCCGTAGTTTTGTAGGGCGCTCACTATCCCGTATCTCATCAGGATCTACCGGGCAGTCTGGAGATGCATAGTCTCCAAGAACCGCCACGCTTCCTTTAAAAAGATCTCCCATTAACTCATACGGTTTTGAGGGGAACACATATAAGTGAACCACAGAAGCAATGCCCATCTGTTCTGGATTCAAATAAAACATCAGTTAACATATAATAATATAACAATTCAAATAATCGAGTAATCTATAAGGTTATTTTATTCCCCTACTGATATTACTTAATTATATGTTATTAGTACTACGCTTCCATAAGTATATACTACTTTTAACTTTCACTGAAACCAAAACAAATTGAGAACATAATATAAGCTTTTACAAATAGCTTGGAGAATTTCTTATACTCCACTTAGGGCAATTAAATTTCTGTCATGACACGAACCTAAAACGAAATTCGCGGGTTCGGGTTTGGTATAAACAGGTTCGGTCAGGTTCAGGTAAACCGTGAACCTGTTTAGATATACGGGTCGTGTTCGGGTCAACCCAGCATGTTTCCAGGTTGACCCGTTTAACCATTTACATTTTATTTTATCTTTTTAATGTGTTTTATATAATAAAATAAATTGGTTGGGTATCTTATGCCAAAATTTAAAACTAAAAAAGGAAATTGACATACGATTCTACACATAAAATCTATTTCTTTTTCTATGAATATGTATTTTTGTTGTAAAATTGTAAATTTAAAGTATTAAATGTGAAAACAATATCAGTACAAAACTTTGTAAGCCAACAGGTCGTGATCGGGTCAACCCGTGAATAATGTGTCGAGTTCACATGTCTAACACGATTTTTAGGTTCGGGTTGTGTTTGGATTCATGTCAAATTTCCAGTTTGTGTCGGGTTGGACCTGCAACCATGCAAACATGAGCTGTTTTAACACCCCTAAATTTTTACTCCAAATAATTTGTTGTTGGTTTTTAGTTATTATATGTCTATATTTTGTGAATACATAGATCTACATAACATTTTTGCTTCCTACCATCTGAGAATATAACAATTACTAAATTTTACTGTTTATATTTTTCAAGAATGGCTTCCTAATCATGCTCGCATTATTTTGAAAGTTAGGCTTGTAAACGAACCGGTGAACCATTTGTAGGAGGTTTGCGTTTGAACGTTTATTCAATAAAGGAACGAACATGAACATATATTTTTGTTCATTTAGTTAAACGAACAAACATGAACACAGAACACAAGCCTTGTTTGTTCAGTTACGTTTGTGAGTGCTCATTCACGCTTGTTTAAGCCCGTTCGTTTGTGGTTTCTAGTTTACATTTGTTTAAGTTTGTTCGTTTGTATATTCATTTATTTTTTAGGCCCGCTACAAACTAGTCCAGCACTCCAGCTTATAAAATCAAATATCCCCAATTACAATATAGTTTTAGTTTTATTAAATTAACATATCACCAATTATAATTTAGTCTAGTTTTATGATTTTTCTAAGCCCAACAAACTGATGCTCACGTTTACTTTTAATTGGTGTTCGCTCAGTTATGTTTGTTCATCATGTTAAGTTACGTTTGTTCGTTTACTTTTGTGAACCGCTCGTTTATAATATTAACAAATGAGCATAAACACACTCCTTTTCTTAACGAACGAACACAAACAAGAAAATCCAAGCGTTTAATTGTTCATGTTGATCGCTTGTATGGTTTAAGTTAAACAAACAAACACAAGAAACAAGATATAACTGAAGAAAATTACCTCAATGCAAATGATGAAATCCTGAATACTTGTTTTGAACTGTAAAGCTTGAGCTATTGGGCTTCTAACCAACCCTAAAGAAAAAAGAAAAGCAATAGCCACACCTTGCCACCATGTCAAAAACACAATCGACTTGAAAGTTAAAAACTTCGCTAGTGGGTGAATATGTGCCAGCTCATCAGCTGTAATTTCATAAAACAAAACTAAACAATACAGAGCCCAGGATTGACTGAAATTTAAAACAACAGCCATGTAAGGATACCTAGACATTCAACAAAACGAATGTTAGTAAACGAATTCATGTGAGGTGAAGTAAAAAGACAATCTTACCCACAGCCCCATTTGAAGTCTCCTTCACAATATACATCAAATGCTTCAAGAATTACTGCTAGAACAGCTGTAACAGCCTTTATTATCATCTGTTATAAAAGGATCTTTTAATCAACAATGTGAAAACTACATAAGGCTTGTAAACGGACCAAATGAACACGAACACGACTTGTTCATTTTCGTTTGTTTTACTTTAACTGAACAAACGATGAAACACGAAGAATCACACGAACGGTGTTTTCTTGTTTGTGTCCGTTCGTCAAGGAAATGAGTGTTTTCGTTTATGGTCATTCGTTAATAGTATAAACGAAGATACAGCTGAGCAAACACCATTAAAAGTAAAAATGAGCATATATATGTTGACCTAAAATTTTGTTTCACTAGACTAAATTGTAAGAAATTTAGATGGATATGTAAACAAATGAACTTAATTAAATGTAATTTAACGAACATAAATGGACATAAACGAACGAAGATAAACAAACATTCACAAACATAAATTAACGAATGAGACATGTGTTCATGTTCATTTGTTTAGCTAAATGAACATAAAAATTTGTTCGGGCGCGTTCATTTATTAATTAAACGAACTTTCCGCCAAACGATTAACTAAACGCTTGGTTCGTTTACAGGCCTAAAAAACTTGGTGAATATAAAAAAGAACGATTACATCTCTAATGTGAAAACTTACATACTGTACAATTCCGATTTTGATGATTAGGTAAACCCTCTGACCTAATCGCCACGGTTTCAAGAACAAATTCATTGGAAATATGTGTTTCACGGTTCCATGTTCAGAACTTGGCTCTAATAAGGCGGTTTTGGGTCCCACACGCCCTTCCCGTTCAAGAAATTCAATAGTCCTATTCTCACCTCCTTAAAAAAGAAAGAAGAACATATTATGTTTTTAAGAAATGTTTAGCTAAATTTAACAAACATAGTATGTTTGTTTAAGGAAGTGAAAAAAGCATACCCAAGCATGCAACAAGATATCTCCCAAAGCAATACATTGCAAAAGCTTCATAACAATCTCTTAGAATACCGATATCAACACTAATTGATGGATTCAAAAGTGACACAAACTGCAAGAACAAAGTTATAAATTATAATTAAAGCGTGTATATCATATAAGACTCGTATCTTAACAATTAACATACAATCAGAGTTGTCAAAAGCACAAGGCTCACTCAAGGTGCAAAGGGTGGGCCTAGGCGCTTCAAAAGCGAGGCCCAAGATAAGCAAGGCACATAGCATAAACATACATCTTTTGGGGGTTTTAGACATATTT
This sequence comes from Bidens hawaiensis, assembly GCF_021521415.1. Taxonomy (NCBI): domain Eukaryota; kingdom Viridiplantae; phylum Streptophyta; class Magnoliopsida; order Asterales; family Asteraceae; genus Bidens; species Bidens hawaiensis. The sequence goes on along the minus strand of NW_027491820.1, from coordinate 74,876 downwards.
TATGCGTCTTGGGGTAGTTTAAGCTGGTTCCAAGCCAATTTTGTATGTTCCAAACCAGTTTGCCCAGAATTAGCAAAAATTTACCGGAACTTTTCGGATTTGGCCAGAATCTATCCGTAATCTGGCCAGAATCTCGCCGACGGGCCTGGATGGCAGCAAAGCGCTTTTCGCCTTTTCTTGCGCGAGGTCGCCTGAAAGCCTAGGCGCGCACCGGAAGGGCTTTTGCAACATAGCATAAAATAAGATGCTTACATATAAACTCGTGTAACCAAATTTCATTCAATTCCCATAAAAAGACGGTATTTACGTCTACACATTACTAAATCCTTTGTATTGACTATATCAAAATCAAATTTGAATCTAATCATGAATAGTATGCAATACCATAACATTTCACTAAAATGAGTTACAAAAAACCATATTTCTAAATACACAAATACCTAAAATAAACATATTATTTCAGTAATTAGAAATGAGTTACCGATTCAACCGCATAACAAGGAGCCATGAGTATAATTCCAAACAAAAACTTCTGCTCCTGTTCACCAATCAAACATCAATTAATTGACGAATTAACCCTAGAAAGCTTGAAACATGCTTTAATACCTCTGGATTTTTGTAAGCCGATAGGTGCTCGAACAAGAGGTAAACTGAAAGAGCTACACTGATAAAAACAAAAACACCGGCTACTAAGGTTGGCCATATAGGCGGAGAAGACTTGAGAGCAGCGATCAAGCTAGTAAAATCTTCGTCTGCAACCAACTTGTTCATCAGCAGAAGAGATAATTAGCGAGGGTTTGGTACAACAACTATATGATTGATTGATTAATTGGGGGATTATAATTATAAACCCTAGAAATTGAAACACTCTGGTCAATTGGACCAAATTATAACATATGTATGTATGTATGTGATAAAGGGGGGAAGATGGTATTTGTCAGTGTCAGGAAATGAACTCAACTTTCTAGTTCTAGTCACTGTTTGGTACTAATTGCTATTTTATTTTTGATAACGAGTGTCGGAACTAGTTAAAATGATTATTATTATTATTATTTTTGTAAAAATAAATGAAAGAAAATTATTAAGTTGAATAAAGACCCCACCCGTCTACTTCATTGGGTTTATCATTTATGTATGCATACATCTAGATCGGAAGTTCGTGGGTGTGGATTGAGTGGTAGGTTGGTAGGTGGTGTGAAAAATATTCAACAACCAAACTATAATACAATGTTTGGTTTGCTACTATCATATCATGTCTTATTTGTGGGGATGAGATTTGTGGGAAGTTGTGAATTATGACAATACAACTAGCATGTTAAAACAGCTAAGTTGTGTTTATTTTGAAGATTTGCTAGAAGCCTAGAGATGGGGAAATCCCAAAGATAGGTGTGTACGGTTCGGTTTGGTTGTTAGTCTTAACCGAAATCAAAACTGAAGTCATCGTCCAATCTATTTTATTAATCGATCTTTTTCGGTTAGTTGGTTTATTTTATTCGGTTAGTTTGTCGGTTTTCGGTTTGGTTAATAACTAAAGCCAAACTTTGGCTAAAATTTTTACATGAAAATGCATGAATAAGAGTATAAATACATATATAAATGAAATTGTGGTATTAAACATGAAATGAATGTATAAAAGCTAGAATGTATGAAAATGTTATTGGTTTGGTTCAATTCGGTTAATTTCAGTTAACTAGGGGTACAGAAGAAAAAACCAATTTTCAATTATTTTTTATTCGGTTTGATCAGTTTTTGGTTGGAGGTTCAGTTTGTACTCCCCATATCCAATCGTAGCAAATGATACCAAACTCCAAGTGAACACATTGAGGAATTTTCTAAAAAAAAAGGAAAAAGAAAAAAAAAGTTCCTGAAAAAAAAATTATCACATCTTTAGTGAAAACAGGTTATTTGGATTTTAAATTATAACCATCTTTCACCACATGGGAGACAACCTATCCATCATCATTGTTTCGCCCAACAAGAACCGTATGAAAGTGAAGGTTTAGATATACGAAGAGAAAGGGAGATCATGGTGTGCGATCGGGCAATAAGAAACAGGGTTGTTGAGGCTTTGGTGATCTACTCAATAAGAACCCAAGGTTGTTGTGGTGCACAATAGTGGTTAAAAAGATAACTTTATTTTGATGAGTTGTTTTATTTCACCACTATCATAATTTTATCCACTACCACCACCACCTTTGATTCCATACTTCCACCCATTATCAATTTTGTTGATAGTTCAATACCCCCCCCCCCCCTCCCTTTCTCTTCCCAATTGACAAATAATGTTATTAAGCTTCATTGTCTCTGTTCTCGTCATCATTTTTTTACGCTTGTTATAACGTATCATGCTAACATCTTGTTGCGACACATTAATGTGACAAGCTTCTTAGAGCAAGGTGTTAGCTCGATGTGTTACAACAAGCGTAAACAAACTCCAACCATAACGCTAAAGGTGACAAAAGATGTAACATGTAGAGAGTCAAGAAATCAATGAAACAAATTGTGAAGGGAGCAAAATATATAAAGAAGTTAATAACATCATTTGTGTCCCTAACGGGATAATGAAACATCCCAAAAAAAAGTCGATAGTTGATGAAAATGTAAATCCAAAGGTGACATCGAAAACTTATCGAAGGAGAGGAACAAAGCAACTCATCAATTAAAACATGCAGTGGTCTTAACGTGAAAATCATTTGAGAACCAGAATTAGATCCATGTGCTTATTGGAGTGTCATGGTATTGAACTCAACAAAAGTTCTTATCACAGTTGCATGCGTATCCTAACGTGTTAGTAGTAAACTTATACTATGATTTGACCAAACATTTGCAATTCATTGATAAGATCAAAGAATTGCTCATACTACAGCGTGATCGTATCTTCTCATATTTGATATGACAAGACATTTCATATTGTTGAGCCAATACCTCATGTTTGTTGGCAATCACATCCGGAGTACCTTCAAATCGTTCAATTAGACACACCCAAAGTTGTTTAGCATTCTTACAACGAAGCAATCTTTGATAAATCTCACTCCTAACCGCCATAGTCAGCATCCTGAAGGCTTTAACATCTAGTTCAAGTCATTTGAAATAATCCTTGGAGTATTTAATGATCTATTTTATAACAGGGACACCTCCTTTGAGCAAAATTGATATGCAAACATGATGACCATACATAACATATCTCCAACACCCAACAATGGATAAAAAGTATTATGTGCATACATAGTAAACTCATTGCAAACAATGATCGGTGGTTTGGTTGTTGATCCATTGTCGTGAATATCCATTTATAATAATTGATAAAGCAAGAAATAGGGTTTTTTCGATTATTCGATCAAAATTTAAACTAGAACAACTAGGGCTGCAAACAATCCGAGCTGCTCGTGAGTTACTCGAGATCAGAGCGATAAAAATCTCGAAACGAGACGAGCTTTTTCGAGCTTGAGTTCGAGCCGAGTCTCAAATAAAGCTCGTTTAGTTAGCGAGCTTGAGCCTTATATGTGAAGGAGGAGCCTTAACGATTTTTATGTATAACTTTAAGTTTTACTTACTTTTGACTTTTATGTATTAATTTCGCACTACACAATAAAGCTTGAGCCGAGATTTGGCGTGCTTAAGATATTACACGAGCTCGAACCGAGCTTAGGCTTGTTTAACGTTTTTCCTTAAAATATATTACTTAAATTGATAAACAATAAACGAGCTTGAAAAAAAAATTTATGATCAGAGCTTGAGCACGAGCTCTAATAAGTCAAAACAAGCCTAGTCAAGCCCGACAACCCATAAAACAGCAAGCGATGCCTGAACTTTATTTTTGCATCAAAAATGTATAAAAGACTTGTGGGAACAACATTCTTTCATTATTTGGGCCTGGGCTATTTTAACGGGCCACTACCTGGGCCTCTGTTTTCTCAAAACAAAACCCTAGCAAATACCAACAATAAATCTCTACACACCATTTCAATCTCACTTCCACCGTTTCCACAATCTGCTCATAGAACGATGGTATCTTCAGCTTCAATTTACTTATTCAAAGATTGTATAGAGTTCGATTCGTTTGGTTGATTATTATATTATTGTTTGGTGGTCAAATGCAGGCTTCAGAGAGGAAACAGGCGAATCCAATGAGGGAAATCAAGGTTCAGAAGCTTGTTCTCAACATCTCAGTCGGAGAAAGTGGCGATCGTCTCACTCGTGCTGCTAAAGTTTGTGTTTTCTAATTTAGTTCAAATGAATTTAGCTCTTGTGGTATGTAAGATGCGAATTTGATGGTTTGTGTTTGTTGAATGAATAATGTTTAGGTTTTGGAGCAGTTGAGTGGCCAATCTCCTGTTTTCTCAAAGGGTAAGATTTATGTTTACACACAGTATTTTATTATTATTATTATTATTATTATTATGGATGCTTTGTTAGTTTGGTTAAGTTATTATATTTAAACTGGATAATAATGTTACTTTTTCTTAAGTTTGGTTTAAGTTTTACTGTTACATATTAAGCTAGTATTTTATGGGGAAAGCTATCATTTTTAGTATAATAATATGGGTTGAATGTTGAGCTGCAACTACATTCAAAAGACGTGCTGGTTATTATTGTTTTTGAACTGGTTAAATTGTCAAAAACCGAAGCATATTGGCTGGTGAGGTTGGTCAGAGGTTTATATGGGATAGCATAATGTTTGAAAAACTTATTTTATTGGTTTGGATTTTGAGACATGCGGTTTAAAGTTGGCTGTTTTAAACCGTAAATATGTTTTTATGTTTAATATTTAAGAAATGATTAATAACTCCTAACTTTATACAACATGAATCGAGATCACGTCTATCACCAAATTGATAAATTCAGATTTTTAAACTGTATACTGTTGGCCTCACGCATATAAAGCGCAGGCTAACTGCACCAACCACTTCCCTTGTATTTTGACGATTTAACCGATTTTTACAATATAAGAAACGTTCGTTGATTTGAATTAGCAGATATATGCATTTAAAGATAATAATAGTTGTAGTTTAAGATCCTAAACCTAAGTTATCCTCTATGGGGTTTAAATTTATGATAAAATAGTTGGATTTATATACGATGATAAAACGTAAAACGAAACTTATGCAAATGTACATTGTTATCTTTTATGATCAAGTTTTCTAAACCAAATCTGTTTTTTTTTTCTGAAATTAAAACTGACAGACCTGCTGATACAGGGCTGGTTGGTCTTTGTTGTTTTGATTTCTCTAGTATCAATGTGAATGAGCTCGGCTCATTTTTATTTATTGATCAATTAATCACTTTATTTATATATGCATATATATTTGTACCTATTTGCATATATATTTATAATTTTAATTCTACATATAATATAATAAATCTTGTGAGTTGTTTATCAAGTTTGGCTCGTTTATTATTTATTGATTATTTATTGATTATTTAATTAATTTTTTTATATTATATATAAGTATTGACATATAAATTTATAATAATTATAGTTATCCTATACATTATAGTAGCAGCTATAATTATTAAATAAAGCTTGTATAAATAAAACTACAAAATTATGATCGAGAACTGAACCAGAGTTTTTGTATTTTGTATAATGCATAATAAGTGTTTACCTTTTTATAAATTTTGATTAAACAGCAAGGTACACCGTGAGGTCTTTTGGTATCAGGCGTAACGAGAAAATCGCATGCTATGTTACTGTTAGAGGAGACAAGGCCATGCAGCTCCTAGAGAGCGGTTTGAAGGTGAAAGAATACGAGTTGTTGAGGCGCAATTTTAGTGACACTGGCTGCTTCGGCTTCGGTATTCAAGAACACATTGATCTCGGTATCAAGTAAGTCAATTCAAATGAAAATTTAAAATTATTATTGAATCTGTTAACACATCAGTGAATGTTATATAACAGATTTTTTTAAATGTAATGTTGGTAGGTATGATCCTTCTACGGGTATTTATGGTATGGATTTCTTTGTGGTTCTTGAACGACCCGGTTATCGTGTTGGAAGGCGTCGTCGATGCAAGGCACGTGTTGGGATCCAACATCGGGTGACAAAGGAGGATGCGATGAAATGGTTTCAAGTGAAATACGAGGGTGTTATTCTTAACAAATCGCAGCAAATTGGAGCCTAGTTATGTTTTTATGTTTTGTAAAATTTTGGACTTGAGTTTTATAGTTTTTGTTATCAAGGATTTATCAGTGTTTTGTGTTATGTTGTGTTTTGAAGGCTCTTGGAATTATGTATCAGATTGCTTTTTAAGTTTTCTTCATGTCTTGTTGATTTGATTTCTTAAATAAAGTTATAAAATCACCCATTTAGTATTTCCAAAAGAAAAATGTTTGAGAAAATTACTGGTTGAGTATCTATGGTTTTAAGGCGGAGGCACAATGAGTCCTCAAAATATTTTTTGAACTGGTTGAGTCTTCGTGATTTCAGAAACGAATCATTTGAGTCCCTGCCATTATTACTTAACTTTTAGAGTAAAACTTTCATTTTACTAAAATTATAGGGACTCAAATTGTCTGTTTCTGAAACCACAGGGACTCAAATTGTTCGTTTCTGAAACCACGGGGACTCAACTAGTTCAAAATATTTTTCGAAGACTTATTATGTCTCTGCCCTAAAATCAAAGGGACACAAACAGTAATTTTCTCAAAATGTTTTTACATAGCCCAGCTATAGCCTAAAAGTGCTAACTGTCTTTTTATATTGGTATAATTGGTTTTCAATGATCCAACCTATTGTCTTTTGATCACTACTGGTCATAACTTTTAAAGTATTTATTCCTAATAGTCCGCGACTAACAAAATCCTAACACCGTTAGTTTCAGGTCGCCGGGAAAACGTTTTTTGCTCGAAAATTCAAATTTGTTGTCGGAAAACAACACCTGAACACCGCACCCACCGCCAATTGACTCGCCGCTAACCAACTACCACTATTTGAGCACCATCAACCGATTCCGATGATGGCTCTAGGGTTTCCGGCGACCTCAATAATTGGGGCTTTTACTAGAAAAAAGTTCTTAAAGGTTTCATACGAAGTTATCAAGATGTTTGGGACAAAAATGTTGAGTTTTCGGAAGTTTCCGGCCAAAACCGTTTTTTCGGCGACCTGAAACTAACGACGTTAAGATTCTGTTAGTCACAGACCGTTAGGACCAAATACTTTAAAAGTTTGAACCATCAGTAGTCAATTAATTAGTTGAGACCGGCAGGACCAAAAGAAAATAGTTAGGATAATTAAAAACCAATATAAGAATTGTATTTGGAGGCCCATCATAGTTGAAACCATTTCATGTACCAACGCACCAACGCATAAGTGCATACGGCATAACCTCTAAAGTACCAAAATATCATCATAGTTTTTCTAAACAAATATATCAAACAAACTGCAATGCATAAAAAATGTATGAATGCACACATTCGCCATTAGTGATTATCATCCACTAATATAAGAATCTAACATGCTAAATAATTCGTACTATAAAGAAGATTATGAGGAAAAGTTAATAACTCAACAAATCCGCATGTTTTTTTAATAACTAGGAGACGCCAATGAATTGGCAATACAAAAGGACAATGCTTTCATGAAATACGCTAAACGTTACGAGCGTAACAAACATTATTTGTGAATAAGAAACGATGACAAAGTTTAACGATCGAAATGATAAGCCAACATTCAAATGGCATTGATGCACAACCATTCCCCAACAAAGACCTTGTCACAGTTCAAATTAGGATTGTACGCGTTGAAGGCGGCAGTCGTGAGTTGGAAGGCCTGTATGATACTGAAGCATGTGTCACCAGCTTGTATCCCGTAGATCTGGTTACACACCAGTGTTGCTGGTTTCGATGGAACCCCTGTTAATTAAATCATGAGATAATTATAAAACATACACCAAAATCAAAGTGCTTTTAACGACAAAATATCTATCTCGGTCAAAGTGGAGTGTGTCAGTGGTGAATTATGACCTGTGTAAATATTTCACTGACGGATTACTAACAAAAACCACGACGTCGAATTAGGGGTGTGCTTTATCGAAAACCACATCACTGGCGATTTACCGACAGTGATTTCACTGACGGATCTCAGACAATTTTATCACTGACAGACTAGTGACGGTTTGGTTTGACACGTATTATATATTCCAACAATCAATGAACATCAATATTTAAGTTTAAAATATAAGGCATGGAACTTACTACTGCCAAAGGTGATCTTACTTTCTCCCATGGAGATGAGAAGAGCAAATGAAAGCAAGAGAATGAAGCTGTAAACAATGGAGGCTTTCATGCTGGCCATTTCTTTTAATCTTTAGCTTCTTCTAAAGCTTTACCAATGGTGGAAAATGGGTTGATTTTAGTTTTGCAAAATAACAGCCTATAAATAGCGAAAACATGGACAAAAATGGCGAGCGAACCAATGATAATTAAGTGGATAAAATCTTTGTTACCGAAACTGGACGGCCCCTTGTACACAACGTTGAAACAATGATTATCATGCTTGGAACCATCAATTTTTATTGTTATTATAATAACTAGGGGGGCGTTTGGGATTGCTTATTTTCATAAACTCATAACTTATTAACTTTTCGAAAAGTAATAAGATGTTTGGGATTGATTATATTGTGAGAGGAAAAGTTTCATAAGTTACACTTTTGTAACTTATTAACTTAATAAAAAGTTATAAGGAGGTAAAATAAGGAATCCCAAACACCCCCTAGATAAGGATGCTAATAAACAAAAATATCAAAATACAACGCGCTCTAAGGGGAACTCGAATCACGGTAAGATGGCTTGTATACGGGTGGTAAGCCTTTCGAAGTCTTCAGAAACTAGTTGCACTTGGCCCTTCAAAAGAGAAAAAAAAAGTTGTGAATTTGGAAAATGTCGAATTAATTGGGGAACTAAATGCTTAAATGTATGAAATAACATGCAAAGTATTTTGAAAAGGAAAAACTTGTCACGTTGTAAAATTAACACAATTATGGAAAGACTTATGAATATCAACTAATTTATTGTTGTATTATAACCACTTATCATGTTGCTCAAACCATAATTTAAGTGACGAGAAGCCAGTAGGATACTATTCACTTTCAAATATCTTTTCATATAAATCAATCGAATCTAGTTTTTCATCTATAACGAATAACTAGGGTCCCTAAGTGAATTACCTAGGCTCGTATAACCGACATACTTTCACCGACGAAAAATTGTCGATGATGAATTGCAACGACGAATCATTGATGGAACTGACCGTCAATGATACTTATTTGTTCAATAGCGTTTGTTTGCTCACCGTAAAAACACTAAAAATGCAACTTTTTTTATTGGAAAATTATGGTCAGTCACAACATGATAGTTGTTTCGCTTGAAAACTGTTTACAATTTTGCATCGGTGTTTCTAATAACTATGGTCAAGAATAGTTTTTGTATAGTTGTATTAAAATATAACTAGTATTCACACTTGTGAGGCGTTGGGGCAAACGTCATGAATTTTAGTAAGATCAGGACAATCATATAAAAGATTTAAACAACATTCAGTGTATACAAAATATACAAAGATATGAATACCAATACAATTACTAGTATGCTTTGTCTTCACCATAAACAAGCATGTGTCGATCCTCAAGCTTAGAAAACTCGTTATCAGGAATTTTGACACGCTAATAACATACACGAAACCTAACTAGTTCAATAATAAATAGACAGTGATAAATAGACAGATTATGATGATGCTAAAGAGATGGTTTTTAAATGCCATACGCCCATAACCAAAGATCCAATTCCACACTCAACACCTGAAAATAATCGTTCATCAAAATCTCATAGATGTCTTGTTGCACTTATGTGCTTACAAATATAATCACAATCAACAATACCAGTCCCTCTCAAAATGTAGCCAAAGATTGTCTAACTCGCTTATGAGCCCAATATGTCGAGTTGACTCATGTTCGAGACCTAAGAAAGTCACCCGGTTGGAGAATTACTCCAACAATCAGACTTCATCTTTCTAAACATAAAAAATAAGTAAATAAATGAATAAAAAATAATAATTTATATAAGTTTAATCAATTATACATATTAATATTATAGGCATTTTCAACCATTTTACTTATTACTTGTGCATAATGTGTACACCTGAGGTCCTGAGTTATGATTTTCCCTAAGGGTCAAACAATCAAATTTATATTTTGAAAATCTGAATTATTGTTATAACACAAGTTTTGTAATTATATTTAACCGAACCCGCGTGACAGTTTTATTAATATTCCAAGGAAAGTTGCGTTTACCTCCATGGTCAACTGTAAACCTTTTGACCGAACTCTAGATCTAAAGTCCTGTCTTTTTCCCTATTTTAGAAATCCACGTGTGTTACTTTGCAATCTGGAGCAGAACAAAGTATTTAGACGATAATATTCGTCTCTCTTAAAAGTATTCAAATATTGAAAAATGTAAACTTTACATTGTTGTAGTGTGGAACTTTTGAGAATAGATTATATACATGTAAATATGCAAAATTAAAACCAAACGACATCATCAAATTAAAACAATCAAACCTAAGATAAATAAGTTCAATCAAGTAAATATTTGCATATAACAAGCATTCTACATATTCAAAACCCCATCCAAACAACCTAACTTGAGTCCATTTCAAAGCACGTACACTATCTAGATTAACTCGAATAAATTTAAAAATACAACCTATGATGCCTCAATCAAACACCACCAATCTACTCAAGAATCAAGAAACTGAATTGAAAAGCATAATTTCTTTTAACCTCAATCTTTTGCGTAGAATTGTATGACTTAATTTTCGAATGGACTGTTAATTGAACAAATAGGCGTGTTTCACTTTTGTGCGCTTGCTAATATCCTTTAAATTTGAAAAAAAAATGTGAAATCAAGTGTTAGCAATATCAAGTTGGTCAATTAGGTTGGTGGGTATATACCAGTAAAGGTCATCAAATGAACTGACATGACACCTCAAATGAGAAATGACCTCATTTGAACACCCTCCACCCCCTTTCTCTCTCTTATTTCATAGTGGCCTGAGCCCACTAATCATGGTCACATGGATCATTGGAGTCTTTAGCCAATCATTTTTTTAATTTTTTATAATAATAGATAATGAAATGCTGGAGAATGAGTAGAATGACCCATACCCAGGGTTATAGGATGAGAAAGAATGAGCAGGACAAAACTGACGTGACGAATGAGGGGATATGGTTCAAATGAACCATACCTTTTAGCCTTAAGTTAAAAAGAAAAATATTATGCTACTTTATTACTTGGATAATTAGGGTGATGAAAATGGGAAGATATAAACGCAGTATAAAGTTATGTTCATACGTGGGAGGTGAATTTAACAAAATTTAAACACTCAAACATATGTACAATTAATTAAGTAATACAAAATTTAAAAGAAATTCAACACAATAAAAACTCTTAAAAAAGAGTATACCCTACAAGTATAAGGCAAGTTGAAACAAATGGGGCCGATGCAACAGAAGTAGGACTATTCATGTCATGAGTCATCTTTGTGTGAGACGATACGCTCTACACGTGTCCCTCCCCACAATTGTGGGGCAACTCCAACTCCATATCCATTATATCATGAAAACTTCATCAATCATCAATAATATTCTGGCCATTTTAGCTCCAACATATCTTTTTGTCGTGGAGTTAGACCTAGAATGCATGCCAAACGACAAACCACTTTAAAGAGGATAAGATGCGTAGGTTAGTTTCGACAATTCCATACATTATTCACAGGTTCAAACAAAAATAAAAGAAGTAAAAGTCTAATTGTAATCCAGAATACTTTAAATTAATCATTTGCACGATCAGATCTAAGTGATCTTGCTATCCTAGTGATCTAAGTCTAATTATAATACGTCGACCCAAGACAAAAGTCAAAACCAGAAGTTTAAACTAAATTGTAAGATCGGATCGAACAATTATTATAGTAAATTAATAATATTCTTTTTAACGTCTAAAACGCACTTGCATAAAAATTTAAAAGTTAATTCCCTCTACTGTACTTGATATGCCTACAACAGGAACAACAAAAACATAATTTTGGATCAGTGTATATTAGTTATGTTATTGATGACTTTAGTTTAATTAGAAATATAATGAAAGAGAGTATCATTTGGTAAGTTTGTTTGTTAAGACCGCCTACGGTATTTCACATATGCATACAACCTTGATTACAATCTCTGAGGTCACTAAAGGAATTTTCCATAATAACATCTAAAGCGTGTGTAAAATTTGAATGTATTGATAAATAGGGATACAAATATAGTTAGTATTTACAACTTGATCTAATACCAACGTTCTCCACAGCTCCGGTAGTTTATTTTTAGAATCATGCATGCTTTTAATTACGTTTAGTTATTGTTCGGTTAGTTGCCTTAGGACGCAACTAGTAGTGGAGATCATGAAGGTCAGGGTTTATTTTTAATATCTTGTAATTGTCCTATCGTGTATTTTTGGTGATGCAACATCTTTTCTCCTCCCTCGTGGGGGACATATTTTCTGCATCCGTCACGTCACGTGCTTACGAATATGATAAATAAGAAAATATGAAATTTAAACAATACATGACGATATACTCACGAGATGAAAAGATTGGAGAACGAATTCTCAGCATATGCATCCAAAAGCCTAGGTCTCTACGCTTCATATTATTTCTAGACCAGCCTTATCCCTTCCGGTTTATTATTATCATTATTACCTCCTATAAATACACCCACATTCTCATCCCATCGAACCGCGACACCAAACACAATCATATCAAACCGGAAGAAGTGTTTAATCATAAGAAAAATATGAGTTACATGAACCGAGTGTGGATGACTGCCGGTGTCGCCATCATTAACGGCCACACTGATCAAGCCCACAAACTCAAGTCATTAACGGTCTCCGCCGTTGACCAACCGGATCTCCATGGCGTCTTAAGTAAGGATGAGAGGAGGAAGCAGTCGGATGATTCGATCCGACAAGTCATGTACTTGAACTGCTGGGGACCGAGTTAAACAACAAGAGTTTGTGTTGGATCGGAGAGTTTTGGACTTTGAAGGTGTCCAGAAGGATAGATGGCACGAGTTGACGCGGGTTGGTGGTGTGAGTTGGAAAGGAACGAGTTAGAGATGTGCTGAAATGGGGAAGACGGGTGCAATCTCTTGGATTGGATCCAAGTTGTAGAAAGCAGGCATGTAAATATTTTTATCGACAAAGAAGAGAACCAACAACCTATGTTTCTATGTTTCTTGTCACATGTTTTTTTATGTATGTATGCAGTCTTTTTTTTCTTTTTGTAAAAGTTGGAAAATCGCTAAACATGATTTTTCAATAGTAAGCTGGCATGCTACAATGATGATTTTTATTTTAAAAATGTTTGCATTAATGTTTTTTCTTAGCTTGTTTTAAGCAACTCTAATTCGTTAAAAACTGTGAAATCAAGCAAGACCAATTAACTATGCCACTATGGATAAGAGAATAGATCTTTTGAACAACATAAGAGGACAGATCATACAAGAATTTATGATCCACCCTGAATAAAAGTTATTCAATATATATATAATCCAATGCAATAATCCTTTATCGTACATTACATATGCGAGGCTGTGGAACGTCGATTTCAATTAACGATCTAGGGTTCTCCAATCATAATAGCGAGCAACAACAACGGCGAGCCGGTCTTCGTCCACCGCTGCTCCCATCAATTCCGTCCACCATCACCGTTTAGCAATCCGACAACGTCCAATGATTCCATCCACTGCCCACCATCGCGACCAATGACGGTACCTGTAACATCTCGGATTTTTCGACTTGTATTCATTTACGTTTAATCCGACCTAGAAATATTTTGGATCTTTATTATTAATGAAAATCAAATATTTATAAGTTTTAAGTTTCTTATGTTCGTTTTATACCCTTTATGTTTCAAACGTAGTTTATTTCTTATTTTGATCATAAAAAGTTCAATACTTAACCAAATAACAAACCACAAGTGTGACAATCGTCAATTTCAGGTTAACCTCGTTAACTCAACTCCGTTAATTCAAACTTTAAGATCGTTGAATCTATAACGCATACTTCATTACATTTAAACTAGGGTTTAAATGACGCTTAACACTTACTACATGTGTAGTAGTCTTTCGGGATTTGCACCGAAACGCAAACGATTGAGGAATAAACGAAGCACACTAAAACACTAATGATGTGATAACTATGTGTTAGGATTATGTGTTATATTATTGTCATGATTATGTGCAAGTTAGGATAGAATGTTCTAGAAAAACAACACTTGAAAGTAGAAGGACTAGAGTGTAACTTGTTTGTTTATAAATATATCACTAATAAACAAACCCTAACCTATTATTCTAAACCTACAACACCACCGATCGGCTCTCTCTCCCTCTCTTGACCCACGGCTGCCGTCCACCATCACACACATATACACATCAAATCAAGAGATTAATCCAAGAACTAGGTGCTAGGAAGGTATACTTGATCATCTCTTACCTCTTTGTTGTTTAATTTTGATGTTTGATGGGTTGTGTGAAAACCCTAAATCGGCCGATCTTGTATGTATGTGATTGTTATGATTCTTGTTAGTTGGATAATAGATTGATAACTAGATTGATATTGATACATGATTGATTGTTGTTCTTGATTTGAATTAAAACACAAACCCTAATCTTGTATGTATGGTGTGATTGATATGCATGGATAGTAGTTATAGTGTCTAGAGGGTTATATGGATGCATGATAGTTCATAGATTGTTATTATGATGAGTTTTGATGTGAACAGATTCTGGACAGAACGTATATACGATGTTTAACTGACTGTAACGAAGTGTAAACGTGAAAATTGATTGAGATTGTGGGTACTGCAGTAAACTAGGTTGAGTCTAGTTTCTATGAAGTATAAATTCGTAATTTTTGGATAAGTGTAAGTATACTTTTATGATTTTACAAAAACGTGATGCAAAGCTGAGCTGTTAGACCTGCTGTTAAGTTATGTTGTAAATGTTATATCTCATGAACTACGAGACCAATTGGGTTGGTTCCACTTCTGGAGGTTGACTCACTGAGTTAGGAACCAAACCCAAGTGGTCTTGCATTTATTGGATTTTTCGTTTAACGGGAATTGCAAATAACATTCTGATGTGCATGAATCTGACTGATATAAGTTAGCTGTAATGTTTTGATCATTATGAACAATCTATATGGAATAAAAATAAGATAAAAGATGTTCTGGAAACCTAAGATATGTATGCTCTTGTGATAATTTTTGGTAAATTAATTGAGACGTTATAATCGGTAAACTAGTGCAATCTTTCAAGTAGAAATTCTGTCATAACGAAACTAGCTGCTGAGTTGTATAGGAATGCATGAAATATGATAGTTTTTATATAATTGTTGTATTTTGACCAAAATACCCTTGCGGGGAATAGTTGCTAGTTGATTGCCATGAATTGACCAAATTGCCCTTATGGGGAATAATGGTTAGTTAGTCTTTGTTTGTTGACCAAAATGCCCCTACGGGAATAATTGCTAATAAGTATGTTATTAATACGTGACACGAAAGTAATTGCTCACTCATGTATCGTATCACAATTTTACTTGTTTAAGTCACACACGATTCACAAACGAAACACGAAACATGTTACGTGCATAGGTATTATGTGCCGAGTCTAGAGACTCGTTAAACATTCCGATACTTAGAAAATCTCTTTGTTATTTTAGAACGCTAGAGAGTTTTCTACGACGCGCATCACTCGGTGATCTAGATCGGATATTCTTCGCAAACAGTGAGTTCACTTACCCCACTCTTAAACTGTTTTCAAACGTTTTTCACTTGGGGGAGATAACATACTCCGATAAACATATTTTCTGAGATAAACGCATATGAAAGATTTTGTTATAAATTATATATCACTTGTAAAGGCTAAGCGGCATACGTAACATTTGAAGTCCCACACATCGGACCGGTTAATATTTGGAATAGCGAGTCACTTTTGGGTAGTACTACTGGGTTTGACAAACCCCACCCGACGCTAAGCTCAACTGGAGGTTGAGTGGGTGTAAATTTTGGCTAACACTTACCATGGTCTGGAGGACCTGGTGACGGGCACTTGATAAACAGTCAGCTTCGGTCGCGAACCACTTAGCGATACTTGTTGTATAGATTAGCTACCTATCGATATATAATTTGACATAACACTATCTGGTAATGCAAAACACTTAAACGCTGTAACGTGGTTACACACTTAAACGCTGTAACGTGGTTACACACTCAAACGCTGTAACGTGGTTACACACTCAAACGTCGTAACGGGGTTACGCAACATTTAAACGTCGTAACGAGGTTACGCAAAACGCTAAACGATTTATCTTATTTTACTTGTGAACTCACCAACCTTGTGTTGACACTTTTAGTATGTTATTCTCAGGTAGCCGAGGCGGGCGCGCGGTTTAGGAGCATGCATTAATGAAAACACTTTTATTCTGCAAACTTAATTTTAACAGTTACATTTGGTTTTAAGTCGTCCTGCGTGACGCAACTTTTGAATTAAGGTTTTACGCTTCCGCACTTACTTTCATTTAAACGTTTTTCTTTGGTTTGGTTATAACTAATGATTCCGATCCTGCCAGTTCACACCCTCTGACGGTAAAACTCCGTTAGTGGATTTTGAGGGTGTGACAGATTGGTATCAGAGCCATTGGTTATAGCGAACTAGAAACTGCATGCATACTAGACTATAACCGCGACGACCCATTAGTTATAATGATACGCACTGCATAGGTTTGTGTAGTCTTGAAATCTTATTTCCTTATCTCCTTCACTCATACGCGCGCATATACCCGGCTTACCTGTAGGAATGTCGACGCCACCCTCATCATCATCCGATTCGATGACGCATGCTCACGGGAAGGAACCGCAGTTACCTACTGCCTCGCCACCCCGTGTAGTCCCGGAACTCGAAGCTCCTGCACCAAAGAGGTACCGCCTATCCGGAGGCTTGTATGACAACAACGTTAGCTGGGAATGGTACCCCAGCATGATCAGACGTATGGTCTACCGTGAACAAGTTCCCCCATTGCCTCACCCGAACCACCCTGCTTACCCTAACACTCTACCACCCATAACCGAACCTGTAGAGCGAGTTCTCGCAGCTGTCGTTTCTTGTTTGGAGCGTGATGTGGGTTACATGCGCTACACGAGAGAGAACGTTTCCAGACTGTTTAAAGACGGAACCGAGACTAAGGAGGAGATTGCCCGCATGGCAGCGGCAATGAAAGATATGCAAGAGACTAGTGAGCAACAAATGAAGGTTATGATGAAGATGCAAGCTGAGATGATAGACTTGCAAGAGCAACTCCAAGAAGCAAGGACCCGAACTGAGATAGCGTTAGAGCGTTGCGATGTCTTACAAATGCAACTTGCTCAGAACGCAGCCGAACCTGAGGCAGAGCCTGAGGCCGAGCCTGGGGCAGAGCCTGAAGTAGAACCTGAAGAAGATCCCGAAGAGGAGCCTGAGGAAGATCCCGAGGAAGATCCCGAGGAGGAACCCGAAGAAGAACCTGAAGAAGAACCGACTGAGGGAGCTATAGGCTTCCTGCGTTGGGCTGAGAAGGCCGAGTCGGCCTTTGAGATGTGTAATTGTCCCCCTGCCAGTAGGGTCAAATTCGCTGCTGGGACACTTGAGGATTCCGCCCTCACTTGGTGGAATTCAAACGTCCAGATCCTTGGGTTGGAACTGGCTAACGCGATGAACTGGGAGGAGTTCAAGAGCATGATGCGAGAGGAGTACTGTCCGAGGGAAGAAATTTCGAAGTTAGAGTCGGAATTTTGGTCGTTGAAGATTGTGGGCTCGGAAATCGAAGCCTACACTACTCGTTCGCACGAGTTGGCTGTGATGTGTCCGCGGATGGTGGATCCGCCGAGCAAGAGGATAGAAATGTACATTGATGGTTTAGCACCGCAAATTCAGGGCATGGTGACGTCTTCCAGACCAGCCACGATCCAACAAGCGATCCGTTTAGCTCACAAACTGACGGATCAGGCTGTGACCCAAGGTGCGTTACCACCTAGGGGTTCGACCACTAAAGCCCGTGACAACCCGAGTAATGACCACGTCAACAACAGTAACAGCAACAGCAACCCGAACAGCGGGAAGAGAAAGTTTGACAACACCAGATCTTCATCCTCGAACCTCCCACCGCAACAACACTACCGTAAGCCCGAGTTCACTCGGAGCTTTAACACTCAGAATCACAACAACAACAACAACAACGGTAGCGGGCAGGTTTCGAGCGGATATGCTGGGAAATATCCAAAGTGCAACAGGTGCAACTATCATCATGTTGGCCAGTGTGACCGTGTCAAGTGTCAAAGATGCGGAAAGATAGGTCACCCAGCGAAAGAGTGTAGAGGAGACCTTGCGGCAAAGGGTGCTCCTAAGCCACCGATGACAACTAAGGGATGTTTTGAATGTGGGCAGGAAGGTCATTTCCGGAAGGATTGCCCCAAGCTGAAACAGAATGACAACAATGGGGGTAATGGAAGTGGCAGTAATGGTGGAGGAAATGGCAAAGGAAGAGCGTTTGTGATTGGATCGGGTCAAGCCCGCAATGATCCGCATGTGGTGTCTGGTAAGTTCCCTGTAAACGATTGTTTTGCTTCTGTTTTGTTTGACACTGGAGCTGATAGGAGTTTTGTGTCGAAAGCCTTTAGCCAACTTTTAGACCTTACTCCAACCCCGTTAGACGCTAAGTTTCCTGTTGAATTAGCTAACGGTAAAACTGTAGTAACAACTCATATACTTGCGGGATGTAAGTTGAAACTGTCAGGTCATGTCTTTGACATTGACCTTATTCCTTTTACGCTTAGTAGTTTCGATGTCGTTGTCGGCATGGACTGGTTATCCGAGAACCGAGCGGAGATTATATGCCATGATAAGATAGTCCATATTACCACCCCTTCCGGCGAGATCATTTCGGTCCGAGGCGAGAGAAGCGGCATGACCACCAGCGTCATTACCCTTATGAAGGCACAGAAGTATTTACGAAAGGGTCATCCGGCAATTTTGGCGCAGATTGTTGAGAAACCCGCGGAGGAGAAACGAATTGAAGACATACCGGTTGTGCGAGACTTCCCGGAAGTTTTCCCGGAGGATTTACCTGGACTCCCTCCTATTCGTCAAGTCGAATTTCAGATCGAGTTGACACCCGGTGCAGCACCCATAGCACGAGCCCCGTATCGGCTCGCACCGGCGGAACTTCAGGAGTTGTCCACCCAGTTGCAAGATTTGTTGGATAAAGGTTTTATCCGACCTAGCTCATCGCCATGGGGAGCCCCTGTCTTGTTTGTCCGAAAGAAAGACGGGACTTTCCGAATGTGCATCGACTACCGGGAGTTGAACAAGATGACGGTCAAGAACCGTTATCCTTTACCCCGAATTGATGATTTGTTTGACCAGCTTCAGGGATCGAGTTACTACTCGAAGATCGATCTACGATCCGGTTATCACCAGCTGAGAGTGCGCGAAGAAGATATTTCAAAAACGGCTTTCAGAACACGGTATGGTCACTACGAGTTTTCGGTTATGCCTTTTGGCCTAACCAACGCACCAGCCGTATTTATGGATCTCATGAATCGAGTATGCAAGGCGTACCTCGACAAGTTCGTGATTGTTTTCATCGATGATATTCTCGTCTATTCCAAGAACGAGACTGACCACGAAGAGCACTTAAGGATAATTCTGGAACTACTGAAGAAGGAACAACTGTATGCTAAACTCTCGAAATGTGAATTTTGGCTTCGCGAGGTTCACTTTTTAGGACATGTGATCAACGAGAATGGTATCCATGTCGATTCCGGTAAGGTAGAGGCCATCAAAAACTGGGAAGCACCTAAGACTCCGACTGAGGTGCGACAATTCCTAGGACTGGCCGGCTACTATCGGCGTTTCATCGAGGGATTTTCAAAGATTGCTCAACCCCTCACCGCTTTGACTCACAAGGGCACTAAGTACAACTGGGGTGACGCGCAAGAATCCGCTTTTCAACTGTTGAAAACCAAGCTTTGTAGCGCCCCTATTTTAGCTCTGCCCGAGGGAACGGAAAACTTTGAGGTACACTGTGACGCATCTATACAAGGTCTCGGTTGTGTGCTGATGCAACTCGAGAAGGTTATAGCCTACGCCTCTAGACAACTACGGGTTCACGAGAAGAACTACACGACCCACGATTTGGAACTCGGAGCTGTAGTGTTTGCTCTTAAGATATGGAGGCATTACTTGTACGGTACCAAGTTTACCATTTACACCGACCACAAGAGTCTCCAACATATCTACGATCAGAAGGAGCTGAACATGCGACAGCGTCGTTGGGTCGAGCTGCTTAAAGATTACGATTGTGCCATCAAGTACCACCCTGGCAAGGCCAATGTGGTGGCCGACGCCCTCAGCAGAAAAGAAACAGATAAACCCAGACGGGTGAGAGCATTGCAACTTACGATTCATGCCAGCTTACCCGATCAGATTCGCGATGCGCAACTGGAAGCGTTGAAAGATGATAATCTTCCATCGGAACTCATGCGGGGCATGAGCAAGCAACTTGAAACCAGATCGGACGGGGTCCGGTCCGATATTTTGAGAACCGGATTTGGGTTCCACGATACGGAGAATTGAGAACTCTAGTGATGGACGAAGCTCACAAGTCCCGATATTCTATCCACCCTGGCTCAGATAAAATGTATCATGATTTAAAGGAACTTTACTGGTGGCCGAACATGAAAGCCGACATTGCCACCTACGTGAGCAAATGCTTGACTTGTGCCAGAGTCAAGATAGAATACCAGAAACCATCTGGTCTACTGCAACAACCGGAACTCCCAATGTGGAAATGGGAACACATCTCAATGGACTTTATTACGGGTTTGCCTAAAACACCGACGGGATGCGATACCATCTGGGTGATCGTTGACCGGTTGACTAAATCGGCGCACTTCCTAGCGATTAAGGAAACAGACAAAATGGAAAGACTGACTCGTGTCTACATGAAGGAAGTAGTGTCGAGACACAGAGCGCCTGTCTCGATCATTTCCGATCGAGATTCTCGTTTTACCTCACACTTTTGGAAGTCGCTGCAAAGCGCACTGGGCACACGTCTCGATATGAGTACCGCATACCATCCTCAGACGGATGGGCAAAGTGAACGGACTATTCAGACCCTGGAGGATATGTTGCGTGCATGCGTCTTAGATTTCGGAAAAAGTTGGGAACCCCACTTACCCTTGGTAGAGTTTTCGTATAATAACAGCTACCACGCAAGTATTAAGGTAGCGCCGTTTGAAGCGCTGTACGGACGGAAGTGTCGATCACCACTCTGCTGGGCAGAGGTGGGTGATAGCCAAATCACTGGTCCGGAACTGGTACTCGAAACCTCGGAAAAGATTGTTCAAATCCGAAATCGCATGGCAGCAGCACGAGATCGCCAAAAGAGTTACGCCGACAAGCGCCGAAAACCTCTCGAATTTCAAGTAAACGATCGAGTGTTACTCAAAGTCTCACCCTGGAAAGGTGTGGTTCGCTTTGGTAAGCGAAACAAACTCAACCCACGATATGTTGGTCCGTACCGGATAACTGAGCGCATTGGTCCGGTGGCGTACCGACTGGAACTACCAACAGAACTCAGTGGCGTACACGATGTATTCCACGTATCAAATTTGAAGAAATGCATATCTGATGAAACCCAAGTAGTCCCTTTGGAGGAACTACAAGTTGATGAACAGTTACGGTTCATTGAGGAACCAGTCGAGGTTTTGGATTGGGAAACCAAAACGCTCAAACACAGCAAAATTCCAATTGTTAAGGTTCGTTGGAACTCGAGACGTGGACCGGAGTTCACATGGGAACGCGAGGATCACATGATGAAAAAGTATCCTCACCTTTTTGAAGGGCTAACCAAACACCGAAAACCGCGAAACCCGGCAAACCGTCAAACATCACCGGAGGTATGAACTAAATTTCGGGACGAAATTTCTTTCTACTAGGGGATGATATGACAAACTGAAAATCTTTCTTACTTTTTCAGGCTCTCATCACGACTTGACTCAAATTTTCGGGACGAAAATTCTTTAACATGGGAATGATGTGACAATCGTCAATTTCAGGTTAACCTCGTTAACTCAACTCCGTTAATTCAAACTTTAAGATCGTTGAATCTATAACGCATACTTCATTACATTTAAACTAGGGTTTAAATGACGCTTAACACTTACTACATGTGTAGTAGTCTTTCGGGATTTGCACCGAAACGCAAACGATTGAGGAATAAACGAAGCACACTAAAACACTAATGATGTGATAACTATGTGTTAGGATTATGTGTTATATTATTGTCATGATTATGTGCAAGTTAGGATAGAATGTTCTAGAAAAACAACACTTGAAAGTAGAAGGACTAGAGTGTAACTTGTTTGTTTATAAATATATCACTAATAAACAAACCCTAACCTATTATTCTAAACCTACAACACCACCGATCGGCTCTCTCTCCCTCTCTTGACCCACGGCTGCCGTCCACCATCACACACATATACACATCAAATCAAGAGATTAATCCAAGAACTAGGTGCTAGGAAGGTATACTTGATCATCTCTTACCTCTTTGTTGTTTAATTTTGATGTTTGATGGGTTGTGTGAAAACCCTAAATCGGCCGATCTTGTATGTATGTGATTGTTATGATTCTTGTTAGTTGGATAATAGATTGATAACTAGATTGATATTGATACATGATTGATTGTTGTTCTTGATTTGAATTAAAACACAAACCCTAATCTTGTATGTATGGTGTGATTGATATGCATGGATAGTAGTTATAGTGTCTAGAGGGTTATATGGATGCATGATAGTTCATAGATTGTTATTATGATGAGTTTTGATGTGAACAGATTCTGGACAGAACGTATATACGATGTTTAACTGACTGTAACGAAGTGTAAACGTGAAAATTGATTGAGATTGTGGGTACTGCAGTAAACTAGGTTGAGTCTAGTTTCTATGAAGTATAAATTCGTAATTTTTGGATAAGTGGAAGTATACTTTTATGATTTTACAAAAACGTGATGCAAAGCTGAGCTGTTAGACCTGCTGTTAGGTTATGTTGTAAATGTTATATCTCATGAACTACGAGACCAATTGGGTTGGTTCCACTTCTGGAGGTTGACTCACTGAGTTAGGAACCAAACCCAAGTGGTCTTGCATTTATTGGATTTTTCGTTTAACGGGAATTGCAAATAACATTCTGATGTGCATGAATCTGACTGATATAAGTTAGCTGTAATGTTTTGATCATTATGAACAATCTATATGGAATAAAAATAAGATAAAAGATGTTCTGGAAACCTAAGATATGTATGCTCTTGTGGTAATTTTTGGTAAATTAATTGAGACGTTATAATCGGTAAACTAGTGCAATCTTTCAAGTAGAAATTCTGTCATAACGAAACTAGCTGCTGAGTTGTATAGGAATGCAAGAAATATGATAGTTTTTATATAATTGTTGTATTTTGACCAAAATACCCTTGCGGGGAATAGTTGCTAGTTGATTGCCATGAATTGACCAAATTGCCCTTATGGGGAATAATGGTTAGTTAGTCTTTGTTTGTTGACCAAAATGCCCCTACGGGAATAATTGCTAATAAGTATGTTATTAATACGTGACACGAAAGTAATTGCTCACTCATGTATCGTATCACAATTTTACTTGTTTAAGTCACACACGATTCACAAACGAAACACGAAACATGTTACGTGCATAGGTATTATGTGCCGAGTCTAGAGACTCGTTAAACATTCCGATACTTAGAAAATCTCTTTGTTATTTTAGAACGCTAGAGAGTTTTCTACGACGCGCATCACTCGGTGATCTAGATCGGATATTCTTCGCAAACAGTGAGTTCACTTACCCCACTCTTAAACTGTTTTCAAACGTTTTTCACTTGGGGGAGATAACATACTCCGATAAACATATTTTCTGAGATAAACGCATATGAAAGATTTTGTTATAAATTATATATCACTTGTAAAGGCTAAGCGGCATACGTAACATTTGAAGTCCCACACATCGGACCGGTTAATATTTGGAATAGCGAGTCACTTTTGGGTAGTACTACTGGGTTTGACAAACCCCACCCGACGCTAAGCTCAACTGGAGGTTGAGTGGGTGTAAATTTTGGCTAACACTTACCATGGTCTGGAGGACCTGGTGACGGGCACTTGATAAACAGTCAGCTTCGGTCGCGAACCACTTAGCGATACTTGTTGTATAGATTAGCTACCTATCGATATATAATTTGACATAACACTATCTGGTAATGCAAAACACTTAAACGCTGTAACGTGGTTACACACTTAAACGCTGTAACGTGGTTACACACTCAAACGCTGTAACGTGGTTACACACTCAAACGTCGTAACGGGGTTACGCAACATTTAAACGTCGTAACGAGGTTACGCAAAACGCTAAACGATTTATCTTATTTTACTTGTGAACTCACCAACCTTGTGTTGACACTTTTAGTATGTTATTCTCAGGTAGCCGAGGCGGGCGCGCGGTTTAGGAGCATGCATTAATGAAAACACTTTTATTCTGCAAACTTAATTTTAACAGTTACATTTGGTTTTAAGTCGTCCTGCGTGACGCAACTTTTGAATTAAGGTTTTACGCTTCCGCACTTACTTTCATTTAAACGTTTTTCTTTGGTTTGGTTATAACTAATGATTCCGATCCTGCCAGTTCACACCCTCTGACGGTAAAACTCCGTTAGTGGATTTTGAGGGTGTGACAACATGGGCCTAAATCGTCAAAAACTGAAACCTTACCCTGGGAGGCCGGAGCGCTGCGTGGCCAGCCCCCCTTCCCCCACTGCGCGACGCCTTGGAGTCTCTGCACAGATCGTTTAACTTATTATCTTTCCTAGTTCGTTTTTAGCATCTGAATCACTTATTTTAAGCATAAATCGAGTGAATTAAGGTCCAAGAAAACTAATATAACTAAAATACATATCCATATACATAACCCCTTGATCAAGAACGAAATCTACATCTTATTTCATTGATTTATTAAATACATATTCGATTTCCTAAACGAGTAAATTAACCTTAATTAGTTTGTTTTAGTGTTTTCAATATAAACAAATCATCTAATCTCTGCCATAAACTTTACCCTAACCCTAAGAGAGAGATCTCAGCCGTCCTACCTTCTGCTCATCCCCAAATCCTTCGTTTTTGCTTATTTATTGAAGATACAAGTTTGTTCGTTTGACTTTGCGTATGCACCGACCTTTGACTTCATCTCTTGATCGATCCTTTCACTTTCCGGGTAAGTTGTAAACATAGAAATCGTTCATATATATTTCCTAGTCAATAACCTTCAATCAATTTCGGTGGTTGAAGGGTGTTGACTGGTCAATTTGCTTAAAACTCATTAAAGGGCAAATTAGTCAACAAGTTTGACTATTTGATTTCTCATACTTCTGGTCAGATTCAACGTTCGGTTCAGAAGAATTTTATTCTCGTAACAAAATTTTAAGGCTACTGACCAAAACCCAACTTCCGAATCGCGGTTCGGATTCTGGTCAGTACCGGCTCGCTTAAATCTTAAATATAACATAACTTGAGTTCTGAACGTCTGTTTGGATTGATTCTAGTGGAAACGAGTTCGTTTTTATTTATATTATCATATCTCAAAGATTTAGATTATGATTATTTATATCGTTTGACGTGTAGTGGACGACTCGCTTATTTATTAGTTTATTTAATCGTATTTATTAATCGCTTGTCATTAATCTACGGTGAGTTTTATCATTCCCCTATTTTACTCAATTTTCATAACGTTTTGGGGACATATGCATATAATATATATATATATATATATATATATATATATATATATATATATATATAGGATTTAGTTCTTTTCAGAAGTATTTTTAGTGCGAGAAGTGATCATAACCAATCATAATTTTCTTCTTATTTATTTAATTATTAATTATAAGGGCATGTTAGTCAAGTGAACAATTTTCTTTTGTGGTAACTATTAATTACTATTAGTAAGTTACAAAACATAATATTGTAACTTTATTTTGTTTGTTAGATGACACATATATCTTACATGAATTTTTAATAACTATTACAAAATTATCAAAATTATCGTGTATATTCCAATTATATGAAACTCATACGTACGCCATACACTTTATGAATGTATGTATTTACATAATTACATAGGCATGTACATATCTAATTGTTTTTGCTTACACAAATAACGATGATTAACCAACAAAATCGAAACACAACAAATAATGGTAACAACCGAATGAATTGAGAAGAAAATCACATTAAATTTTGTTAGCATGGTGTGATTTTTATCGTCATTTACTGTGCGTTTAATATTATATTTTTTTATCATAGCCGCCCCTCGTAAGTACATATGTATGGATGTACGTACGTACGTACGCATGTATGTATGTACGTATGGATGTACGTAACATATGTACATACACATGTATGTAGGTAGGTACATAGGTAGATATGTATGTATGTACGTATGTACGTGCGTAGTATGCACATACGTACGCATGTATGCATGCGCATGCATGTAGTTATGTATGTACGAATGTATGTAGGTATGGATGTATGTAGTTATGTATGTATATATATTTGGAGAACTAAATTAACATACATATCTACACAAATTTTGAACAACCTACACAAATTAAATGTATGATTATAACCATATTATAAATATTAGAATACTAGATTAGCATAAACACATAAAAAAATTAACATAAGCATACAGAGATTATATTTATAAGCATAAGAAGTTCACATAAAACTATCTTTTTTTA
Organism: Bidens hawaiensis; assembly: GCF_021521415.1. Taxonomy (NCBI): domain Eukaryota; kingdom Viridiplantae; phylum Streptophyta; class Magnoliopsida; order Asterales; family Asteraceae; genus Bidens; species Bidens hawaiensis. Next base: position 47,950 of record NW_027491820.1, on the reverse strand, counting down.
AGCAGCCCACACATACTTATTTTTAAAAGTCAAAGTCCAAACTAGATTACTAAAAGTCATTGTCGATTATAGTAAAAATTGAGTAATCAATATTCTGGATTATTGAAAGGTAAATTATTTTGTAACCGATGATGATTTTAATACTTTTAAAGTAACCGAAATTGAGAGATAATTGTAGCAAAAAATTTGGGATTTATTTGAGATAAGTACATTTCATTTATGACTTCTATACAACAAAAAGACTAAGCTATCCTTTTGTCTTAAAATGCATTAAAATGTAGAAGCTAAAAATTACAATATTGTCATGTTGATTCTATACCATAGATCAAACATAATCAATGGCTATTATTTACTTCTCGTACTTCTCGTCCTAATATCACTTCTCGCATGAACCATCCCCAATATATATATATATCAAACAATAGCAAATGTGTAATTGTGTGTGATTAATCAAATATACTTGTTATGTGCTTACTTGTTTATGTGCGCATTCGTGTTCGGAGAGGTCCCGCATATCCCTTTGTATAGGATTCTCATATTATTGACCAACGCCCGATTCGCTTGGCAACAGTCTTATTATTATTTGCTCATGGTAATTTAGCGGCGCCCGATTCGCTTGGCAATGGTTTAATCGACAACTTATTTGTTCATGGTTTGATTCATTTACCGCATTTATCACGTTTTACTTATTTCTTTTATTTATTATATTAGCATTATTTTATTGCAAAACTGATGATAAACTCACTCAACATGTGTTGTTGACAAACTCTGTTTTCTATGCATATGCAGGTTGCTATTGAATTGAAGTTGAAGAATGAACATTTAGAAAGACCTTAGAGTTTTAATGAAGACAAACATGAATTTAAATCTATTATATATATTTGTTTGAATTATTTGGTTATATTTGGATATTGTATGCACATTTGAAATAAAATAATTAAATAGATATTGTCACATTTATTATGATAGTATCTTCGAGCTGTGAGCAATCGGATCACGCCCCGGTATTTCCGCTTTAGGTTGGGGTGTGACAGTACCGTCGTGAACACCATCTTCTTCCGTCACGAGTTGTTCACATGTCAGCTGATCAAATTGACCAATTGAAATTGAAATTGTTGAAGCTAATTGATCAATTAACCTTGAAACTGATCCAATTAATCATCAATTTGAAGCTTCAATCGATCAATTTTGAGTTTGAGTGATTGGTTTTAACCTTGAACATTTAAGATTTTGGCCTGAACGTTTAAAGTTTTTTTGCCTGAATGTTTAAGTTTTTTGCCTGAACGTTTAAGTTTTTGCCTGAACGTTTACACTTTTAACCCTGAATGTTTAAGTTTTTTGCCTAAACGTTTAAACTTTAAACCTTGAACGTTTAATTTTTTTGCCTGAACGTTTAAACTTTTAATCTTGAACGTTTTAGGGTTGGGATTTTGGCTTGAACGTTTTAGTGTTTTTAACCTTGAAAGTATTTCGCATACAGCGATTATTGTACGTTAACCTTCCCCTATGTGTGTGTGTGTTTAGTACCTTTGAGAAAGCTCAAATTTTCCCATTTTGTAGGGGGTGATAAGAGGGATTGCGGTTTCTTTGTTTTCCATTTTTAAAGCTTCCTGATCTTGATTCATAGATTTATCGATCTGAACGATTTGATAAATAAGAAGTGGGTTCGTCTTATATATAGACGCTTGGTTCGTAAGCGTTCGTAAGGATGATGCTGTCAAGAACTCACGTCCACACAAGGAAGCGCCCGTTGGAGTGGACTATCAAGGCTTTAAAACTTTATCCACTTTTTAAGAGCACAGCTTCCCAATTATTAGTTTTGGATTGAGATGGAGATTTTGTAAGACTATGTGTTGTGTTGTGGGCTTCAGCCATACCACTCACGTACACCATAAAACCTTCTAGCGATCGGGCTTCAACGGGGGGCTTCATCCCACTCGAGGCCGCTAAGGGAGGTTGGAGGGGAAGATTTGGTTATTTATGGCTCACGAGCAAGGGTGCTATCCACAATAGGGTCAAGTGAGCAAACATGGGCTTTATCCAAAGTCTAGTCAGCGTCCAGTCAACACGATGCGTCGTAATATTAGAAGATGAATCCAAGGTGATTTTTAAAGCTTCCTGCTCTTGATTCATAGATTTACCAATCTACACAATTTGAAGATCAGAATAAGTGGACTCGTCTTATATATTATTAGACTAGGCTAGTTAGTTATATTGTGATATAGTTCTATAGTCAAGGATACCCGACTGTAATATTGTTAGCAAATAGTTAGGTACCCTCGACTATAGAAATTATATCACAATATATAATCACTTTTTACCCATTCGTTTTCACTTTCTTAACACAAAATTCACATTTGTATAGTTGAAGGACCAGAGAGAGGAGAGGAGAGTATATTTGGTAGCCTTTCAACAATCATTAAGAACCTACCTCTTAATGGTTCATAACCTCTTAACTATTAAGAGGTAATTTTAAGTTTGAATGGTGAAGAGATATGAACATTAGATTCAATGGTTACCTCTTAACTATTAAGATGCTATGAACCATTAAAAGGTAGCCTCTTTGTGACTATTAAGAGACTACCAAACAACCTCAAATTATTAGATTTGTTTTAGGTCTATCGGGACATGCATAGGTGGGTTGTTTGGTCTAGAAGGATGTGGGTTGGTTGGTGAATTAACCAAATGGATGTGTGGAGGTAGAAATGAATAAAGAAAGTAGTAAAAGAGAAACGGAAAATCATACCGTTTTGGTTGTAAAAAATTGGGTGTGAAACAATTGCTGACATGCTCTTTTCCTGCGTGGCATTGAAAAATATTTATATGACGGTGAAGTTTAGTGGCAATTAGTTTGTGAAAGGTTTGAAAGATTAAAAATAGTTGTGAATTATTCCAATCGACATATTCCATAAAACATTTGTATATTCATCAACAAATAAAAGATAATAGCGGTGACTCGTCAAACTAACAATAGAAGAGGTTAGTAAATGAGAGAGAAAATGTTATATGAGAAAGTTAAATTTGGGGCACTATTCGTAAGTATAATCTACCTATACTACTAAAGCTAACACAATTTTTTCACATGTCATTCAATTAGTGTCACACCCCGACCAAAGGCGGCGGAACATGCCGAGGTGTAACGATTGTCCATAAGCACATGACACTAATTAAAGTGACAGTATTTAATAAACTCATTTCATTTCACAACATCGAAAATGTCACATAACAATTATCCATAAAATAACCATGAACAAGATATCACAAAATATGGCAAATTGATATTGTTCATTTTTACTAATATCCTAAGGTCTTTGATGTCGTTTTCTTCACAATCATAAATCAACCAAGATGCAAACCTGCAACATTTCATAAAATAAAGTTTGTCAACACAAAGGTCGATGAGCAATTCATAAGTTTAATCATATTAGAATATAATAAAGATTGCCACAAAACTTGCATACGAAACGATAAATAAAAGTGGTAATTTGGATAAATAGATATCGCTAAACACATTAGCGACACCTAGCTATAAGGGGATGCCAAATAGTCTAGGATTTTATAGTTATCGTTAATTGCATTACGTTAACGACACCTTGCTATAAGGGGATGCCAAATAGTCTAGGATTTTATAGTTCCACCAACCAAAAGCGATAAACACATAGGCATATAAGCATAGAACACCAAATCGAGCAATTATTTAGGTAAAGTATACAACTACGTTTGTGGTTTAAGATTCAAATATAAAGCATTTTGTTGAATAAGTATGAAATGTCACCCCCATGAAAAAAAGATGGAAAATGGGGTATGAAGTACTCACCTTCAAGTAGTAAACATGAAACATGATAATTTGGAGATTTGTCGGAACGACGAATTTAACGCACAATGCCTAAAAAGAAAAGAAGTCTTGAATTTAGAAGGGTTGTCTTGAAGGTCTTTAAACAAAATAAATGTTGAGAAATGTAAATAATTAAAGTTCAAGGTTTAAAATGTGACTATTTAAGAATTTATAATAATAACCCTTTAAAAATGTAAGTTTGCTCGAAACCGGGTTAAAGTATCTAACCTTAATGTTTACTCAACCTATGTTAAGTAATAAGGTGGGTAAAATGCAAGAATGCAAATCCCTTTGGAATAAAGATACTAAAACGGGTTTTTTATCGAGTGTTCGGGTTGTCGGTTCGGGTCTTGATAATTGGTCAAACCCAAAGTCAACTTTCCAAAATATTGAATGTTATGAGATAACTCAATAAAATTTAATAAGATTTAACCAAGTATGTAGTTCCATTGTTTTAGAACTAACAACGCACGTTAAGCGAGTGTTCGGTTTTGTCGGTCCAAACTTTGTTATGAGATCAAGTTGGATCCAACATTTCCAAGTACTTAAGAAAAAATATTTAAAAATCAATTTGTAACTATTTTTAAAGACATATACAAGTCTTGATAGCTAAAAAAAACACACTTGTGTGTCTTAAGCGAGCAAGAATCGGTTTGGTTCGGTTTCCATCTCACAACAAGTTCATAGATGGTTTTCACATGTCCAAACACTAAATAACTTGTATAATAATGTACAAATAAAAAAATACCAAAAGTTAACAATAAAGTCTTTAAACAAAAGTTCGGTTTTCGGTTCGGATCGTGTTTCAGGTTAAGACCGAGGTAAGATTCTACAAACCCATAACCATAGAATTTGTAAAAATGATTTTAAAAACTTAGATCTAACACTAAGTATGTTTAAACAAACAAAACTAGTAACAAAGTTCGGTTTACGGTTTAGAGCTATTTACGGTTAAACCGAAGCATAGACTCTTAAAAACCCATAACCATGGAACTTGTAAACATGACCAACAAACTAAAATAAGCAAGATTAATATGTATGAACAAGTTATATAGATGTATATATATCAAGGACACGAAGTGTGACATTCGTCAATTTCGGGTCTTGTTTGTATTCGTTTTTGTATTTGTTTATTATGTAAACCGACCCGATTTGTAAACCGAAGCTTATGTTATAATCAAAATGATGGATTTATGTTACAATATTGTTTCACACTTGTTGGGTCTTGAAAACATCCTATTTTTATTTTTATTTTTATTTATTTATTTATTTTTTGTTGTTTTGTGTTTTTGTCTTGATCCATTTTGCATGAAAACTCTTGTGTCTCACACCCATATTTGACCACCAACATTACCCTATATATACACCACATTTCCTCTTCATTTTCCCTTGCTACAACTCAAAAAAAAAACTCTCTCAAACATCAAAGATTCAAGGTTATCTTCTTAAGTGTTCTTGAAGGATTTTGGTCTTTCATCTTAATTAGTTTATGTAGCCTTATTAGTACTTGTTTATGGTTGTGCAACATATATATAATATACACCCCTTGTTTACCTTTGGTAGTTACTTCTCCGATTCCGGTCGGTGAGGTTTCGGACCCCATAAGGCAAGGCTTCATGGAGCACTTCGTGTCCTTGATATATATACATCTATATAACTTGTTCATACATATTAATCTTGCTTATTTTAGTTTGTTGGTCATGTTTACAAGTTCCATGGTTATGGGTTTTTAAGAGTCTATGCTTCGGTTTAACCGTAAATAGCTCTAAACCGTAAACCGAACTTTGTTACTAGTTTTGTTTGTTTAAACATACTTAGTGTTAGATCTAAGTTTCTAAAATCATTTTTACAAATTCTATGGTTATGGGTTTATAGAATCTTACCTCGGTCTTAACCCGAAACACGATCCGAACCGAAAACCGAACTTTTGTTTAAAGACTTTATTGTTAAATTTTGGTATTTTTTATTTGTACATTATTATACAAGTTATTTAGTGTTTGGACATGTGGAAACCATCTATGAACTTGTTGTAAGATGGAAACCGAACCAAAACGATTCTTGCTCGCTTAAGACACACAAGTGTGTTTTTTTAGCCATCAAGACTTGTATATGTCTTTAAAAATAGTTACAAATTGATTTTAAATATTTTCTTAAGTACTTGGAAATGTTGGATCCAACTTGATCTCATAACAAAGTTTGGACCGACAAAACCGAACACTCGCTTAACGTGCGTTGTTAGTTCTAAAACAATGGAACTACATACTTGGTTAAGTCTTATTAAATTTTATTGAGTTATCTCATAACATTCAGTATTTTGGAAAGTTGACTTACATTTTTAAAGGGTTATTATTATAAATTCTTAAATAGTTACATTTTAAACCTTGAACTTTAATTATTTACATTTCTCAACATTTATTTTGTTTAAAGACCTTCAAGACAACCTTTCTAAATTCAAGACTTCTTTTCTTTTTAGGCATTGTGCGTTAAACTCGTCGTTCCGACAAATCTCCAAATTATCATCTTTCAAGTTTAGTACTTGAAGGTGAGTACTTCATACCCCATTTTTCATCTTTTATTTTGGGGTGACGTTTCATACTTATTCAACAAATGCTTTATATTTGAATCTTAAACCACAAACGTAGTTGTATACTTTACCTAAATAATTGCTCGATTTGGTGTTTTATGCTTATATGTCTATGTGTTTATCGCTTTTGGTTGGTGGAACTATAAAATCTTAGACTATTTGACATCCCCTTATAGCAAGGTGTCGTTAACGTAATGCAATTAACGATAACTATAAAATCCTAGACTATTTGGCATCCCCTTATAGCTAGGTGTCGCTAATGTGTTTAGCGATATCTATTTATCCAAATTACCACTTTTATTTATCGTTTCGTATGCAAGTTTTGTGGATATCTTTATTATATACTGATATGATTAAACTTATGAATTGCTCACCGACCTTTGTGTTGACAAACTTTATTTTATGAAATGTTGCAGGTTTGCATCTTGGTTGATTTATGATTGTGAAGAAAACGACATCAAAGACCTTAGGATATTAGTAAAAATGAAAAATGATTTTAGAAACTTAGATCTAACACTAAGTATGTTTAAACAAACAAAACTAGTAACAAAGTTCGGTTTACGGTTTAGAGCTATTTACGGTTAAACCGAAGCATAGACTCTTAAAAACCCATAACCATGGAACTTGTAAACATGACCAACAAACTAAAATAAGCAAGATTAATATGTATGAACAAGTTATATAGATGTATATATATCAAGGACACGAAGTCCTCCATGAAGCCTTGCCTTATGGGGTCCGAAACCTCACCGACCGGAATCGGAGAAGTAACTACCAAAGGTAAACAAGGGGTGTATATTATATATATGTTGCACAACCGTAAACAAGTATTAATAAGGCTACATAAACTAATTAAGATGAAAGACCAAAATCCTTCAAGAACACTTAAGAAGATAACCTTGAATCTTTGATGTTTGAGAGAGTTTTTTTTTTTTTGGAATTGTAGCAAGGGAAAATGAAGAGGAAAGGTGGTGTATATATAGGGTAATGTTGGTGGTCAAATATGGGTGTGAGACACAAGAGTTTTCATGCAAAATGGATCAAGACAAAAACACAAAACAACAAATAAATAAATAAATAAAAATAAAAATAAAAATAGGATGTTTTCAAGACCCTACAAGTGTGAAACAATATTGTAACATAAATCCATCATTTTGATTATAACATAAGCTTCGGTTTACAAATCGGGTCGGTTTACATAATAAACAAATACAAAAACGAATACAAACAAGACCCGAAATTGACGAATGTCACTGTATCCCCTACTTTAGGAAATTTCGTCCCGAAATTAAGACGAAGAAGATGTTGCGAACAAATGTGGATACTTCTCTTTCATTTTGTCTTCTCGCTCCCAAGTGAATTCCGCGCCGCGACGTGATTCCCATCAAACTTTGACTAACCGAATACGGCTATGCTTGGTTCTCTTCTCGTTGCGATCCATGATCTCAACGGGTCGTTCAACCAAGACCATCGACTCATCGACATGTACTTCGTCGAAAGGTATATGGAGATTACCATCGGCTAAGCACTTTTTAAGATTTGAAACATGAAATGTCGGATGAACACCGGTAAGTTCTTCCGGTAGTTCGAGTCGATAAGCTACTTTTCCAACACGTTCAAGGATTTTAATAGGACCAACGAAACGAGGAGCTAGTTTACCCTTCTTTCCGAAACGGGCTACCCCCTTCCAAGGAGATACTTTTATAAGGACAAGATCGCCAACATTAAATTCGATCGGTTTTCGCCGTTTGTCGGCATAACTCTTTTGACGACTTCTAGCGGCTAGGAGGTTCTTTCGGATTCGATCAATAACGTCGGTGGCTTCTTGAACCATTTCGGGTCCCGTGATTTGAGCTTCACCGACTTCGTTCCAACTTATCGGAGAACGACATTTACGACCGTAAAGAGCTTCGAAAGGAGCCATCTCAATGCTCGAATGGTAGCTATTGTTATAAGAAAACTCAATGAACGGAATGTGAGAATCCCAATTCCCACCGAAATCAAGAACACATGCTCGTAGCATATCCTCGAGAGTTTGTATTGTACATTCGGATTGACCGTCCGTTTGAGGATGATAAGCGGTGCTAAGATCGAGACGTGTTCCCAAAACTTCTTGAAGTGAACGCCAAAAATGAGAGGTATAACGAGCATCACGGTCAGAGATAATAGTCAATGGTAAACCGTGTCGGCACACGATTTCTCGAACATAGATTTGAGCAAGCTGCTCGACAGAATACTTCTCGCGGATCGGAATGAAATGAGCAGATTTGGTCAAACGATCGATGATCACCCAAATACTATCGTTGCCCTTTTGGGTGTTGGGTAATTTAGTGATAAAGTCCATAGCAATGTCTTCCCATTTCCAAACGGGAATCGGTGGTTGCTCGAGTACCCCAAAAGGTCTTTGAAGTTCGGCTTTAACTTTTGAGCAAGTAATACATTTAGATACGAATAACGTTACGTCCTTTTTCATACCCGGCCACCAAAAGGTATCACGAAGATCGAAATACATCTTATCCGCACCGAGATGAACGGAATACCGCGAATTGTGAGCTTTGTCGAGTATACAAGTACGAAGGTCATCGCGATTTGGAACCCACAAACGATTGAGAAAGTACAAAAGACCATCGGGTTTGGTTTCGAGTTGAAGTTCGGCTTCACATGACATTTCGTCATACATGTTACCTTCTTCAACGGAGGTACGTTGAGCTTGGAAGATTCGAATTTGAAGATCGGTTTGAACGACAACGCTTAGAAGCAGAACGGATTTAACATTAACCTTTCGACTTAGGGCGTCGGCGACAACATTCGCTTTACCGGGACGGTAACGAATTTCGCAATCGTAATCACTAAGTAATTCGGCCCATCGTCGTTGTCTCATATTGAGATCTTTTTGGTCAAAAATGTGTTGAAGGCTTTTATGATCGGTAAAAACCACACATTTCGTACCATAAAGGTAATGTCTCCAGATTTTGAGAGCGAAAACAACGGCAACAAGTTCGAGATCATGAGTCGTGTAGTTCTTCTCGTTGACCTTAAGTTGCCTTGATGCGTAAGCGATGACTTGACCTCGTTGCATGAGGACACAACCAAGACCTTGATGAGAGGCATCGCAAAATATCACGAAATCGTCGTTTCCATCGGGAAGGGTTAAAATGGGAGCATTGCAAAGCATGTCCTTGAGAGTACAAAAGGCTTTTTCTTGCTTCGAACCCCAATCAAATTTTTTTCCTTTATGAGTGAGGGAGGTAAGAGGCAAAGAGATCTTGGAAAAGTTTCGAATGAAACGTCGATAATATCCGGCTAAACCGAGGAAGGATCGAATTTCCGTGGGAGTCGTTGGAGTTTTCCAATCCTTAACGGCCTCAATTTTATCGGGATCAACATGAATACCTTTGTTGTTTACGATATGTCCCAAAAATTGAACTTGCTCCAGCCAAAATTCGCATTTGGAGAACTTGGCATAAATTCGTTGAACGCAAATGATGCTCATGTTCGGCTTTGGATTTGGAAAAGATGAGAATGTCATCAATAAAGACAATAACGAATTTATCGAGGAATGGTTTGCAAACGCGGTTCATGAGGTCCATAAACACCGCAGGTGCATTTGTTAACCCGAAGGGCATAACCAAAAATTCGAAATGTCCATATCGAGTACGGAAAGCAGTTTTTGGAATGTCTTCTTCGCGAACACGCAATTGATGATAACCTGATCGAAGATCGATTTTGGAGAAGCAAGTTGCGCCTTGAAGTTGGTCGAATAGGTCGTCGATTCGTGGCAAGAGATAACGATTTTTAATGGTGAGTTTGTTAAGTTCCCTATAATCTATGCACATACGAAACGAACCATCCTTCTTTTTCACGAAGAGAACAGGAACGCCCCAAGGAGAAGAGCTAGGACGAATGAAACCTTTATTGGAAAGTTCTTCGAGTTGGTTCGATAATTCTTGCATTTCTGACGGGGCTAAACGATAAGGAGCCTTGGCCACAGGCATCGCGCCGGGCACAAGATCGATTCGAAATTCAATCGGACGAACGGGTGGAAGGCCGGTGACATCGTCGGGAAAGACATCGAGGAAATCACGAACAATAGAAATATCTTGGATTTTCCTTTCCTTTTTGTCTTTTGTCGCCAAGAGAGCCAGGAGCGGAGCATACTTTTGGCGTAAGTATTTTTGCGATTGAGAGCACGACATGAGATTAAGCCTTCTCGAAGTAGCTTTTCCGAAGACCTTAAGGATTTTACCGTTAACAAGCGGAATGCGAATGAATTTATCGAAGCAAACAACTTCGGCACGGTGCAAAGATAACCAATCCATGCCTACTATGACATCGAAACTTCCCATTTGCATCGGGATGAGATCGATGGAGAATTTATAGTTAGCAAGAACGAGAGTACAATCGCAGACGACGGAATTTATGGTGATGGAGTTCCCATTGGCGACTTCAACAGAAAACGACCGGGAAAGCTTGGTTCGAGACACGGCAATTTTTGACTCAAATTTCAAAGAAATGAAACTTCTATCGGCACCCGTATCAAATAAAATGGAAGCCAAATGTTGGTTCACTAAAAACATACCGTTCACAACATCGTTTGCCGCTTGAGCTTGATTAACATTCATCATGAAAGCTCGTCCTTGATTGCCTTGGTTGACTTGAGGTGCTTGCGGTGGTGGAGGAGGTGGTGCTTGTATGGCTTGGATGAGTTGGATGAGTGGTGCATTGTGTTGGGAAAGTTGAGGTTGGTAGGTTTGAACTTGGTAAGCTTGAGTTTGGTAGTAAGGTGCGGTCATGGTTTGGTTAGTAAGGATGAGGCGAGGACAATTGTTGCGGAAATGGTTAGGGTCACCGCAATTGTAGCAAGCTCGGGGTTGTTGAGGTTGGTTTGGTGGGTAAGGTGCATATCGGTGTTGAGTATTTTGGGGGAAAGTTCTTGGTTGGTTTGGTTGGTTAGGTTGGGTTCGTTGTGCGGATCGGCATGTGGTGTTGAGATGACCAAGTCGGTTACAAATGGTACAATGGCGACAAGGCATGTTTGGTGGGTGATGGAGTTGGCAAATGTTGCATAGTGGGGCGGTACCGGTATAGGGTTTTCGGGTTTGGGGTGGAATTTGGGTTTGTTGTTGAGGTTGGGGTTGGGTAACGGCATAGTTTCGGTAGTTGGTTTTGGGTTTCTTGTTGTTGTTGTTATTGTTGTGACGGGAAGAATTGGAGTAGTTAATGGCTTGTGGTGCGGGTTCAACCTTGGCTTGTGGTGCGGGCTCGGGTTTGGCTTTTTCGTTTGGTTTCTTGAGGGTTAGGGTACCCGCTTTCACATGATTCTCCGATAGCGCACCGGCTAGAGTAATGGCATCCTCAAGATTCACGGGTTTGCTACTCATGACTGAGTCCCGGATTTGCATAGGTAAACCCCCAATGTATTTGTCAAGCTCACGCTCAGCCGGGGTAACCAAATGAGGGACGAGAATGCTCAACTCGTGGAAACGGAGTGAGTAAGCGGCGTTATCACCACTATCTTGCTTGAGGTTCCAAAATTCCTCCTCAAGCTTTTGAAGTTCGTGTTTGGGACAAAACTTCTTCATCATGAGTGCCTTGAGGTCGGACCATGGAAGAGCCATAGCCGTTTCCGACCCTTGGAGATGCATGACACTACCCCACCATGTTAGAGCGGTTTTTCTAAACATGCTTGAAGCGAAATTTGTCTTTTTCGCTTCGGGGCACTCGCTATATCTAAACACATTCTCCATAGACTCGAACCATTGCAACAAGGTAGTCGCACAGTTCGTACCCCAGAATTCGGTTGGGTTGGCAATAGTAAATTGCTTATATGGGTAGGATACGGGTTTGGGTTCAACGGGTGCAACAACGGGTGGAGGAGGTTGGGTTGCTTGGATTTGAGTTACAAGTTCAGTAATCACAGCGGCCATTTGCTTGATGATAAAAGCAGCCATACGTCGGTTGGTGCTCTTGCGCGGTCTTAGTGGAGGCATGCTAAAAGATTATAAAGAAATGGAATAAGTTTTAGGTAAAAAAGAAATGGATATGAGAGTGTATAAAATAAGAATAAGGTGAAGTTAAATTTTCTTTTTGATTGTGAATCCTAGAGTTAGTGAGGAGTAGATATTAGTGTTAGATAAAATATAAATCTTTGTATATAAAAAACAAACTGGAAACAATCGTAAATGATTTTGAGTTTTTGAGGGGTTAAAGCTTAAAAATTTGAGATTTTGAGGTTTATAGAGTCGGAAAATCGTACATGAACCACCATGATTTAATATTCCAACTAAAAAAAAATTATAAAACACAACGTTGGAGTCTAAACATGTGCACGAATCACCGCAATTTTTTTTTTCATGTTTTCGACTCAAATAACGATAATAACACCATAAATCGGGATACAACATCATGTCAAAGCACTAGTCCACGAATCACCGTAGTTCTATTGTTTTGACACCGAAAAATTAGGATGGCGACCGGAACGCTCGCATTCGACTACTTAAAGTATTGACATGTATAACATGGTTTGTGGCCTAGAAAAACGAGCACTATAATCCCACCATTCCAGGTAAGTAAATCACCTTCGATTCTTGGAATCTTTTTGTCAAATGGTCGTTTTATAATGTCTCGCTTCCTATGAGGGCTACGAACCCGATATAAATGCAACCTTTAAAGGATTATAAACAACGGGATCCAAGTTAATCTTGTAATCCATAAAACACAATGAAAATCTACTTTTTGCGTTTTAAGGTAAGGATACCTTGGAATACTATGAAAGTGTGTGTATGTGAACATTTGGGATATTGGTGAATTTTAAAAAAGTTTATAAAGAATATGCGATATGAACAATTAAAATAGAGTAAACACGTACGAGTACACGTATAGGACCCTAAGCATAACAATACTAGGTCGTTACGTCTAACCACCTATCCTATTGTCATGGCTCTGATACCAATTTGTCACACCCCGACCAAAGGCGGCGGAACATGCCGAGGTGTAACGATTGTCCATAAGCACATGACACTAATTAAAGTGACAGTATTTAATAAACTCATTTCATTTCACAACATCGAAAATGTCACATAACAATTATCCATAAAATAACCATAAACAAGATATCACAAAATATGGCAAATTGATATTGTTCATTTTTACTAATATCCTAAGGTCTTTGATGTCGTTTTCTTCACAATCATAAATCAACCAAGATGCAAACCTGCAACATTTCATAAAATAAAGTTTGTCAACACAAAGGTCGGTGAGCAATTCATAAGTTTAATCATATTAGTATATAATAAAGATATCCACAAAACTTGCATACGAAACGATAAATAAAAGTGGTAATTTGGATAAATAGATATCGCTAAACACATTAGCGACACCTAGCTATAAGGGGATGCCAAATAGTCTAGGATTTTATAGTTATCGTTAAATTCATTACGTTAACGACACCTTGCTATAAGGGGATGCCAAATAGTCTAGGATTTTATAGTTCCACCAACCAAAAGCGATAAACACATAGGCATATAAGCATAGAACACCAAATCGAGCAATTATTTAGGTAAAGTATACAACTACGTTTGTGGTTTAAGATTCAAATATAAAGCATTTTGTTGAATAAGTATGAAATGTCACCCCCAAAATAAAAGATGAAAAATGAGGTATGAAGTACTCACCTTCAAGTAGTAAACTTGAAACATGATAATTTGGAGATTTGTCGGAACGACGAGTTTAACGCACAATGCCTAAAAAGAAAAGAAGTCTTGAATTTAGAAGGGTTGTCTTGAAGGTCTTTAAACAAAATAAATGTTGAGAAATGTAAATAATTAAAGTTCAAGGTTTAAAATGTGACTATTTAAGAATTTATAATAATAACGCTTTAAAAATGTAAGTTTGCTCGAAACCGGGTTAAAGTATCTAACTTTAATATTTACTCAACCTATGTTAAGTAATAAGGTGGGAAAAATGCAAGAATGCAAATCCCTTTGGAATAAAGATACTAAAACGGGTTTTTTTTTATCGAGTGTTCGGGTTGTCGGTTCGGGTTTTGATAATTGGTCAAACCCAAAGTCAACTTTCCAAAATATTGAATGTTATGAGATAACTCAATAAAATTTAATAAGATTTAACCAAGTATGTAGTTCCATTGTTTTAGAACTAACAACGCACGTTAAGCGAGTGTTCGGTTTTGTCGGTCCAAACTTTGTTATGATATCAAGTTGGATCCAACATTTCCAAGTACTTAAGAAAAAATATTTAAAAATCAATTTGTAACTATTTTTAAAGACATATACAAGTCTTGATGGCTAAAAAAACACATTTGTGTGTCTTAAGCGAGCAAGAATCGGTTTGGTTCGGTTTCCATCTCACAACAAGTTCATAGATGGTTTCCACATGTCCAAACACTAAATAACTTGTATAATAATGTACAAATAAAAAAATACCAAAAGTTAACAATAAAGTCTTTAAACAAAAGTTCGGTTTTCGGTTCGGATCGTGTTTCGGGTTAAGACCGAGGTAAGATTCTACAAACCCATAACCATAGAATTTGTAAAAATGATTTTAGAAACTTAGATCTAACACTAAGTATGTTTAAACAAACAAAACTAGTAACAAAGTTCGGTTTACGGTTTAGAGCTATTTACGGTTAAACCGAAGCATAGACTCTTAAAACCCATAACCATGGAACTTGTAAACATGACCAACAAACTAAAATAAGCAAGATTAATATGTATGAACAAGTTATATAGATGTATATATATATCAAGGACACGAAGTCCTCCATGAAGCCTTGCCTTATGGGGTCCGAAACCTCACCGACCGGAATCGGAGAAGTAACTACCAAAGGTAAACAAGGGGTGTATATTATATATATGTTGCACAACCGTAAACAAGTATTAATAAGGCTACATAAACTAATTAAGATGAAAGACCAAAATCCTTCAAGAACACTTAAGAAGATAACCTTGAATCTTTGATGTTTGAGAGAGTTTTTTTTTTTTTGAGTTGTCGCAAGGGAAAATGAAGAGGAAAGGTGGTGTATATATAGGGTAATGTTGGTGGTCAAATATGGGTGTAAGACACAAGAGTTTTCATGCAAAATGGATCAAGACAAAAACACAAAACAACAAAAAAATAAATAAATAAATAAAAATAAAAATATGATGTTTTCAAGACCCAACAAGTGTGAAACAATATTGTAACATAAATCCATCATTTTGATTATAACATAAGCTTCGGTTTATAAATCGGGTCGGTTTACATAATAAACAAATACAAAAACGAATACAAACAAGACCCGAAATTGACGAATGTCACAATAAGATATGTTAATATATATATATATATATATATAGGGGAGATTTCAAATAAGAACCCCTTTGAGTTTTAAGAACTCGAAAGAACTCAGTGTAACGATTTTTTTTCTCGAATATTTTTTTACACATGCGTAATATATGTAGGTTACATACACGTAAAAAAATTACACAATTTTTTACGCATCGAGTCGACTTTTTACACATGTGTAACGGACGTAAAAGTTAGTGTAACCACTTACATCTTTATTCTCTCTCCTAGTTTGACTTTTTTATCAGATTCAATCTCAACCACATATTCCTATCCATTTAATTAAATGTGTGGCCTAGAATGGAGTTCTTAAGTTCTTAAAACTCAACATGGTTCTCAAAATATCCCTCCCCTATATATTAAATATTAATATATAGGATTAGGTAACGTTTTTGTGATATTTTGGGCAGCCATTGGTCAACGGTGCGGGTTAGGTAACGTTTTTGTGATTGGGGTTCGGGATTGTTTAGAGCTTTATAAAGGAGTTGCAGGCGGTAAATGGGGGAAGCGCATCATGCAAGGCATTAGTATTGTTACATGCTGTAGCATTTGGATAGCCCGGAACACCAATATTTTCAACAACAGACCAATCGTCGGGAGAAGTATAGTTGCCAATGTAAAAAGTCTATCATTTTTTTGGTTAAAAAATAGGTCAAAATTCAAAGGTTTAAGTTAGAAATATTTGCGAATTTCTCCTTTGTATATGTTGTAAGTTTGATGGGCGGTCCTCGGTTTGAAGACTAGGCCTTGTTTTGAATGAAAGTTATCTTCTAAAAAAAACATAGAAAACCAAAAGGGTTGAAATCTAAGGAAACATGGTTATCAAGTGTTAAAGGAGGTAAAGGAGGTAAAGGAGAAATCTAAGAAAACCAAGTGTTAATGGAAAGTAATTATATTAATTATGTATACGACATCAAAAATATTATTAAGTATGAGTGGTGGTAAAGGAGGAGAAGGGGTTCGGTTACCCATGCCCACAACTAGAATAGTAAAACTGTTACCGACTATAATATTTACATTAAAAATCGGAAAATTGGTTTTTATTGGTCCCAACTATCCCATTTTGGTCGGCGCCAGTCCCAACTATCATTTTGGCTGGCAACGGTCCCAACTTTCACATACGTTTCTTCCACCAGTCCGCGACTAACAGAGTACACACTCCGTTATGTCATTGCTGACATGCCCATCATACTTGTCAAAAACATATGATATGGCAACCTACGTGGATATTATGTCTTGTATGCTGATTATACTTAAGCCCTAATCTCTCCCAACATTCATTCACTCTTCAAATCCCAAATCTCTCTCAAGCCCTAAATCTATCATTGATCAATCCATCTTCAATCGCTCTTTTTTGTGATTTAGGGTTCAAGTACACTAGTAGATGTATTCTCAACGGCGTAGAATCAACTTCTCGAGTAGGCACATTTTTGCCTGTTTTGTTTGTGTCATGTGTTCTTGATTGTCCATATCATCCTTAATTATATCAGCAATTTTGCAATTACTAGTTATCTCCGCGCTAAAATGCATTTCTAATTCCTCGTATGCTTGTTTGGAATCGATCTGAGGTTTCTAAGATTCCATTAACTAATGTTACACATTTTGAAAGATCTGCATATAAATGTTGTAACGGTGTTACCATATGTAACTCTTAATGTTTTTATAAGTTGATTATCATCCAAGACTGAGGTGTTTTATCTGTAACTTTGCTCCACATTTTTGCAGGTTTGTAGCAGTTGTTGTGTGACAGATCGATCAGCTTGTTGGTGTGGACTGTTAATCTACAATTGCTTTGAGTGAAGACTAATTAGGGCTTGTTCGTCGTTCGATCGATTGGAGTGAGATGTGATTAGGGCTTGAGAGAATTGGGGATTTTGCTTATGAATGTAAAATTGTTAAGTATAAACTAATATCCACGTAGGCTGCCATGCTATATGTTTTTGACAACATTGACATAACGAAGTTAGTACCCCGTTAGTCACGGACTGGTGGAAGAAACGTATGTGAAAGTTGTGTAACATCCCAAAATTTCAAGATAATATTAATTATATTACTTAATAATAGAGGGAAAGTTTACTCGGGTTATCAGGAAATAAATAAAAGAATAGGAGTTGGTATGGGTCAGGCTAGTGTCGGGTAATGGACGTTGGTTATGGATTTGGATTAATAGAGATGGGTTAAATAAGAATGGGCCTTAGATCCATGGGATTTCAGGGATATAAATATCCCATAAACCCCAAAATATCTTTCATATTTCACCAAACTCCCTAACACACACACATACCCACTAACTTCGCCGGAACCGGCTGAGCCAAGGGAAGAATCGGGCAGGTCCGAGAGAGAGCGATTAGTTGTGTTAACAAGTTAAACGAGATCCAAACAAGCTCAAACAGGTATGATTCTTGATCTTTGAGGTTTAAAGATCCAAGCTTTTTAGTGTATAAGCGACCAAAAATGGTCGGGAAGCGTAGTGGGTGATATTGAACCATAGCAAGGGTGTTAAAATCGCTCAAAATGTTGAAAGAAACCGAACAGCGGCCGTCTGGGCAACTTCGCCTTCATCTGGGCAACTTCGCCTTCAACGCGATGAACTTCGCCTGCAAGCTAAGTTCGCCTGATGAACTCCGCCTGCAAGCTAAGTTCGCCTGATGGCAACTTCGCTGTAAAGTTAAGTTCGCCTAAGGTTCAACTTCGCCTGAAGCCAAGTTCGCCTGATGACAACTTCGCCTGAAGCCAAGTTCGCCTGATGACAACTTCGCTGTAAAGCTAAGTTCGCCTAAGGTTAACTTCGCCTAAAGCTAAGTTCGCCCGAGGGTTAACTTCGCCTAAAGCCAAGTTTGATTAGAAAATAAATTATAAAGCGATAAGTTAAAGTAAGCTAATACTAGGCCACCAGATTAGATCAGACGAGTATTGATACGTGTAACTTGTACAGTCAGCCGAGCTCAGTTAGAGAAGGGATTTACAGCTATCAGAAAAAGAAGCAGAATTCAGGTGAGTTTCTAGCCCCATTTATGTGTTACGTTTTCGGGGCTGTGTGCATACTCAATATGTTTGTTAATACACTTATCCTAAGAGATACGTGTATGCCTTATATGGATAATGTGAAATATATGAATGATTGCTTGACGGTACGTGAACGATCTTCGGATATTGCACGTATCGTCAAGGGAAGTGACTAGCTCCTTACATGGATATTAAATAATAAAGTATAGTGTTCCTTTTATGGAAGGTATAGTGTTCCTTTTATGGAAGGTATAGTGTTCTTTTATGGATAGTAAAGTGTTCCTTCTATGGATAGTATAGTGTTCCTCCTATGGAAATTATATATGGTAGGGTAATGGTAATGGTTCTTTTAATAAATATTACGTGACGATCCTCCTATGGATATTTATACAAGGTTAAGGTAGTAATATGTGTCTTCGGATACGGGAAGTAATATATGGGAATAGATTGTATGTTGCCTGATTAACTAGAACTCACTCAGCGTAGCTGACTTTTAGTATGCACGCAGGTGAGCCGATTACAGAGCTAGCAAGAGGATGACGCATGGCATGGATTGAACGGCTGGCATCTGAAGAAAGAAGTAAAGATGTTTTGAATATAAAGTTTTGTGTTATGGTATCAAAGAAAAGATTTAATGTTTTGTAACAAATGATTGATGTTTTATATTCCGCGAAAAGTTTTAATAAACTCTGATTTGAAGGACTGTGTTTATGAGTAAATCCGACGCTAAAGTAGGGCTACCGGGTTCGGGGCCTTACAAGTTGGGACCGTTGGCAGCCAAAATGATAGTTGGGAGTGGCGCCGACCAAAATGGAATAATTGAGACTAACAAAACCATTTTTTCTTAAAAATCCTCTAACTTATAGTCTTATACTGGTTACGCTCCTTTAAAATTAATATAACTTACAACTGTGTAACCATACAAAGTTGCATGGCCACGCGTTAACCACACAAAGTTTTGTAACCGTTATGTATGGGACTTAAACTTTGGTTGGGGGGTTATATCGTTGGGAGGAAAACTCTTATATGACTAGCGTGGAATACCAAGTTCTTTTGATTGAGTTCTCATTTTGTCTCGGAGCACCATACCTAATAGTAAAGATGTTAAAAAAAACGGGTTTCAAAATTGACCTGGTAACAACCCAAAACCGATTTGGGCCAATCCAGTTTTCAACCGTCCCAACTTCTAGGTGCGTATAGCAGATCGGACTTTGAAGATGCAATCCAGGCTGACTCGATATTTCCTTAAACCGGTTTCTTATGCCCCAAACCGGTTTATACCCAAACCAAATCGATTTGATAGGTTTGAAAGTTTTTTCTCCTAAACCAGGTTGGCCAATCTTTGACTAAACCGATCCGGTTTATAACCCAACCAGTTTGAGCCTATTAACCGATTTATATGCCTGTACCTAACAGGATCGCTACCTATAGTAAAGGTAGGAAAGTTTGTATGGTTT
Organism: Bidens hawaiensis; assembly: GCF_021521415.1. Lineage (NCBI taxonomy): Eukaryota > Viridiplantae > Streptophyta > Magnoliopsida > Asterales > Asteraceae > Bidens > Bidens hawaiensis. The sequence continues at coordinate 27,726 of NW_027491820.1, read as the reverse complement.
CTTAATTTGGTCCCTAACGTATGTTTTGGGTGATGTGTCTATGCTCAACTGAATTTGTAAAAGATTATACTCGTTAAGAGGCGCATTAACCTCTAACCGTTTTGGAAAATCAGGATTTGCCGCAACATATTACCATCTTCCATATCATACCCGACAGCCAAAATAAACGTCCAGTTAAACGATTAATTTCCTCATAGGTACAAGGCTATGAGGACTTTATAAGTATTGCTACCGGTATATTTTAGCACAATTGTTTGAATTTTCATTTTAATTTTCAATGTTAAATAATTTATAAGAACTTAATAAGTACTGTTACCAAACATTTTAGCACAAATGTTAAATAATCAATTGATTATTAATCAAACAAATTTAGGTTCAAATTCATTATTTTGAGCAATTTCTTTTTCGGCTAAATATTTCAAACCCAAATAATAAACTGAAAAGGCATAACCCAAACTAAACCCAAACCTAAAACCAAACGGCTTTAAGGAAACCAAATTTGACTAAAAACTTTTTTATTATAGATTGAGTTTGAAAAATACTTATTGGGTTATTGGTGTTTTCAAAAAGGCAAAAAATTAAAATGTGTTTGGCAATCACAAAAAACTTTTTTATTTTAGATTTTTGAAAGAGTTAAAAAACAGTTTTCCAAAAGCCCCAAATCCTGACTTTTTAAAAAAGCCGATAAGCCAATAAGCATTTTTCAAACTTAATCCCAAACATGCTATTTAGACTTTTAGTGTTTTAGTTGAACGACTACTGCTAGGTCATATCCGCCCTTTCTCTCAGGCCAACCAACCCACATTTTTCTCAACAAGATTTCCTTTTTAGTTTTTAACCACCAAAAACGCTCCAAACAAACACAAAAACACACATGGGTAAGTTCAACATCCAGTTAACTCTAAGCTCAATCCTACTCCTGGGCCTATCATTCGTGCATTGCATTGATCAAGATCCCATAGCGGTCGAAGACTGGTTCAAAGGCATAAACACCATGAAAGAAAAGGTGACCAAACTTCATTTCTACTTTCATGACATAGTGAGTGGGCAATAGCCCAACCGCAATGTGGGTGGCTCAACCAGCAACCTACACATCGCTCACCGGGTTCGGCAATGTGGTCATGGCCGATGATGTATTAACATCCGGGCCAGAACCCAATTCGACTGTTGTAGGTCGAGCGCAAGGGATTTATGCATCGGCATCTATGGAGGATCTCGGTTTTCTTTTGACCATGAATTTTGCTTTCAGTGATGGGGAATTTAATGGTAGTAGTCTTAGTCTTTTAGGGAGGAACCCGGGGTTACATGAGTATCGTGAGATGCCTATCGTTGGTGGCTCGGGTGTTTTCAGGATGGCACGTGGGATAGCGACCGCGGAAACATATAGTTTTAATCTTTTGGGTGATGCAGTTGTTGAGTATAATGTTGTGGTATCTCATTATTGAGTTGAGATTGTTACATTTAGCTTCCTTATATGAATCACTATTTGCATCTTTGAGTTAAAATGAAAGCCCAAGCACTATAGGATATCATAAATTAAATTTTCCTACAGGATTTTAAATATAAAAGAACTGAAATTTATAAAACTTAAAACCACTAAGCTATTATTTTAAAGCCACTAAATGGCGTTACAGTTATGTTAAATGAAACCAAACTTAACCATAAATAAACAACGGTCAGGAACTACACACACCATCAACTCAATTTCACTATCACAAGAATAGCCAAGATTAATTGACATGTTAACAGGATCTCCATTTTCATCAAAACTCGTATCCATTTCCCATTAGTCTGCCGACACTAACAGTCTCAAACCGAGGATTCCAAAAATGGATAATCCGGATAAGTAATAATTCATTCAGTTCACATTGTTTTAAGTAGAGATAGAAATATGAAGACTCACTTCTCATTCTTTAAAATAAAGAGAGAAATATGGAAACTCACTTCTTTTATTCTCTACATTGAGAGACTCACATCTAAAAATGAAAAAATAGCACCAAGGATGGGAAGAGTAAATAGATCAGTGACTTGACTTTATGGCTTCTACATTAAATACCAAATCAAGTCTTTCAATTGGTGAGAGTTCTTTTGGTGGTCTTTTGAAAACCTTCAAGTCTTCAACAACTCATCCTACAAATCTATCTTATTCAATTAAATAATATTTACTTATAGTTTGAAATTAGTGCTCATTTGATTTAATTCGGCTCAGTTTGTAAACAAGTAGGGTGGCTCAGTTCGATTTGTAAACAAGCCAAACACAAGCAAAGGTATGCTTGCTCGTTTGGCTCGAATCATTTTTCAAATCACTTCTTACTTCGTTAATTGTTATGTATGCGCACACACACTCATACAATTAAATAGACCCACTATCTAGTCTTTTAAGTTCTAAAAATTCAAAACCCTGTTTCCATAAACAAATTAGCCAACTCAGACCTCGGCCACGTGTATACTCTCAATTCTCAATCACACTTCATGGCCTTATTCCTCACACTATGGTTTTTCAAATTGGTCGGCGCTTGAAACTTGCATGATTGAAAAATGTGGAAAATTCTCGTTTTATTTTGGCTTGGTTTGTAAATGAGGCAAGCACAAGCAAGCCCTCACTTGGTTTGGTTCGACCAGTGAACAACCCTACTTCTTGTTAAAGACCAACACTTACGTGTTATAGTAATTTAATTTGGAACCATTGATTTCATGCTACTGCCTCAAGGGACGGCCCATTACCAGAACCTGAAGTGAAGACTAAATAAGATTTGGCCAAATTTAGAGGTGCACAAACAAACCGGTTCCATGACATGAGCCGAGCTGGTTTGGATCCGATACAATAGAAACCAGTTTGAAACCGTTGGTTTGAGACCAGTTTGGATTTTTGCGGAGGAATTGGTTTGGACCCGTCGGATTGTGGCCCGATGACAAGAAGTAAAATAATACAATTTTATATTTACGTTCAATGTCTGTTTTACTAAAGGCTTGACCAACTAAATGTACATAATCAAAGTGGGAGCCAGTTTCTTTTAACCCTCAAGGAACCAATAATAATAGAGCCTCAAAACAAACAAAGGGTGGGGAGGCATGGCATTATAAGCAGCTATTACTTTTAAGACATCGACAGTTTATCTCATTTATTTAACTCATGCTCTAAGACAAAAGACATCACCAACTACATGTAAACAATAATTGCCAAACAAACAAAATAAACACTATATTGGCAATGCCAAGATTCCCAGATTCTTCATTTTCACCATACTCATTTCCATTTTACTCAAACCGTGGATTCCAAAAACGGATAATCCGTATACCCAACAACCGGATCCTGTGTATAAAATGTCTCCCTATTATACTTATTAAGAGGCGCATTAAGCTCAAACCTTCTCGGCAAATCTGGATTCGCCAAAAACAGCCGACCATACGCAACCAAATCAGTCCGATTCTCAGCCACAGCATTATTACCATCTTCCATATCGTACCCGCCAGCTGGAATAAACGTACCTTTAAACGTTTTCCTCATAGGTACAAGACTATGAGGACAATCAACTATTTCATTAACGGATTTCATCCTAGGTTCCACCATGTGACAATAAAGAATGTTATACTTATTCAAAGATTCAGCCATGTAAAGACCTAAAGCTTCTGGATTTGAATCGCCCGATTGCATGTAGCCTGCAAATGGGGATAATCGGATGCCAACTTTATCTGCCCCGATCTCGTTCACAACGGCTTCAACAACTTCTAGAGCAAATCTGCAACGGCTTTCTAGAGAACCACCGTACTCATCTGTTCTGTCGTTTACTCCATCTTTCATAAACTGATCGATTAGATAGCCATGGGCCCCGTGAATCTCAACTCCATCAAAACCTGTAATTTCATAAAAGTTTAACAAAATATATAAACAAAATAAGAACATAAATTGGAGCCAGGGTTTCAGTGGGAGCACCTAAAACCGACAAAACCAATTGTTAACCGAAAAAACCGAACCAAAACCAACAGTTTGATTTTATGTTTTGGTTAAAACAGAACTTTCAGCTTGGTTTCGATTTTGCATTTCACTAAAACTGAAAAAACCAAACCGAATGTATGGATTTTCAATTTTTATTTTCAATGTTAAGTAATTTATAAGAATTTAATAAATATTATAACTCGAATATTCTAACTCAAAATAATAATCAGTTAACCATTAATAAACAAAAAGATTTAGGCCTAAATTCATTACTTTGGGCTAACTTTTTTCGGCCCAAAAATTTCAAGCTCAAAAGGTAAAACTTAAAAAACCGATACCGAACTGAAATAACCGAACCCTCACTAAAACTAGTGGTTTGGTTTTATGTCTTTGTAAACACCGAATTTTTGGTTTAGTTCGGTTTTGCATGTAAATAAAACTGAAAAAATCAAACCAAACCAAATGTATGGATTTCATTTTCTCTTTTCAATGTTAAGTAATTTAGCCTAAGTGTATAATAATAAGCTAATCATTAACTAACAAAAAAGATTTAGCCCGAATTCATTAATTTTAGCCAATTTTTGTTTTTCAGCCCAAAAAATTCAAGCCAAACTGTTAAAACCGAACCGAACCCAAATCTAAAGCATAAAAATTCGAAACGGACGGTTTTCATAAAACCAAAAACGAAATGTTTGTTTCATCGATTGAATAGTGAACAGATTCTAGACATTGATAAAGAACTTATGTTACCAGCTTCTATTGCATTTCTTGCAGCAGTTCTAAAATCATCAACAATAAGAGGAATCTCTTCAGTTGTGAGCTTCCTTGGAGGTGTAAACCTTGCAACATCAATCCCATTGGCTCAACTTGATTCGCTAGTCCTTTGTCTGTACTAGATATTGGGGCTTGCCCATTTGGCTGAAAACCTGACGCAAAAACATATGTTAGAAAAGATTAATAATATTGTTTTATGCTAATAATTTTAAGCAAAATGACCAAAATAACCATTTTAGTCATTGTCCCTTAGACTTTTTAATTTAACATTCTTTGTTGAATATATGGTTCCAAAGTGATCCAATCTATTGAGCGTCAGACGAACAATTTGCACATCAGTGTCGTTGCAGGCCTCTGCCAGAGTTCCTCTGGCTTCGCCCCGCTCAGGCATAGTTAACCATCTTTCGGGTCCCGACAGGCATGCTCACACTCGAACCCTTCTCAGAAGATCAAGGTCAGTCGGCGTGCACCCCGTGAGGGGATCTCGCCAATCAGCTTACTTGCGCCTTACGGGTTTACTCATGTCAGACTCCTTGGTCCGTGTTTCAAGATGGCCCTAATGGGGGTGCCCGTAGGCCTGTGCCAGGAGCACACAAGCGCCGAAGCACGCGCCACATTAAATTTGTGGCGCCAAAATGGCACATATTGCGCCCTTGTTGACAATAATTCTAAAAAGACAACTGCTTTGTTAATTATCTCGGTCAAAAAGGGTGTTTCGGTCATTTTCTCAAATTTTATTCTTTCTCAATGAATAACCCTCATCAAAATCGCTTTGAAATAGGTTTGATTGATTCGGGGAACGATTTTGAACAAATTAGGGCTTTTCGAAGGATTTTGATTTTGAACTTTAAAATATATGAAAAAAAGTTACAAAATTTGACAGATTTTGGTTGCAAAATATGTGATTCATCATGAACAATACCAGTATTAGAAACCCTGCCAACATGCCAAATTTGACAGAAAAAGATTCCGCCTTTCGCATGAACAGCATCCACAATAGGCTTCCAAGCTTCCACTTGTTCTTTGGTCCATATACCCGGAGTCTCCGGGTACCCTTGTGCAGTGTCAGACACACCAATGGCTTCCGAAATCAGAAACCCGCCTTTGGTTGTTCTCTGTGAGTAATATAAGAGCGCGTGTGGCTGAGGAACATTACCGTACGATCGTTGCCTTGTTAGCGGCGCCAAAACAACCCTGTATAAGTTGATAAAATCAAGTTAATTGAAAAGATGCTCTGTTGGGCATTTAATCGAACAGTTGGTGTGCAAATCGGAATCAATGAAGATTAAACAGATTACCAACCTTTGAGAAAGCTGAAATTTGCCCATTGTGTACGGAGTGATAAGTGGGATTTTAGCTGCTGCTTCTACACCGTTCTTGTATGCCATTTTTAGAATATCTGATATTGATTCTATCGAAGACTTGTCCGAATGATTTATAGACGTCTGGTTAAGGAAGAGAATTCAGACTTTGATTTACACAATGAAGCACCTATCAGCCTCGTGAAGTGGACCATCAACGCTTTGAATTTATTATTTCGAATATAATTATTTTGTGACCCTTTTATTTTCAATTTTCGGGCTAAAATTCCCAAAAGTTTTCCAGTTTCAAATTAAGCCACGTAAACTAAGAAGGTTGAGCCGGTTTAGGTGACGGGTCAAAACAGATTTAAGTTAGAATATGTCCGAGTCAATTCGAGTTATAAGAAAATTGGAAAAATAAGTTATGGTCAAAACGATTAGCTTTAAATTTTTATGTATTTAATTGACGTTAAAAACGAGTTTTTACAGCTTTAGGCAAATGGAGTGGGTAAAATAAGTCATTTTAGAGAATGCATGACTTTGTTAGTGGGTTTATTACTTTTAATATATATTTTTATGAAAAAAATATATATAGTATTGCGACCTATTTATTTTTATTTGTATTATGATAAATTTTATAAAAACGGAACCGTATCAAATATTACAACCAATAAAATTTTATATACTCGATATGCCTACATTTTCTATAAAGTTTATTGTTGATTATATCTTTAGATATGGATTAAAATCAAGAACCCTATTAAGTTTATTCAATCAATAACAATAAATAAGACATCAATTATGGAACTTACTTGATTGAATGGAGACCGTAGAGAAAGATGATGCCATGATCGGTAGCTACTTGTTCCCGTTAGGATGTCACCATTAATGGATTTCTTAGAGAGAAGATTATTGGTGTCTCTCTTATTATTTGTTAATGTGACATCTAAAGGGAAACATGAATATGTATATAGGGGTATGCCCATCAAATAGCCCATATACATAACTTATGGGCCAAGTTAGGTTATTTGAATAATTATAATTAATTAAATGGTAAGAAGGTCACATAATGGGTTTTTTCCAACATTCTCCCACTTGGCCGAATAACCATTTATGATGAGTAGTTTGTTAAATAATTGGCCATGTTAAACACTCATCAAATTTTACATTAAAACTATAGTAGATAGTTACAATCATTTGAGTTGCTATCAACTCAAGATCCCCAACAGTCATACTAGAGTCTCAACATAAAACACTTAAAAGTCAAATAACTAAAATAAACCCTTTAAGGTACATAAGATTGCATAGTTTTGTCTACATATCATAAAGTGCACATAACATTCATATAGACAAAATAAAGCATTCGAGGAAAAAATAATAATTCATACACACCATATGCTTTTATATAAGGTCTCTACTAAAACCCATCCTCGTTACGAGTTCTTGGAAAGTTTTGGGTGGTAGACATTTAGTCATCGGATCCGCTAGCATATCTTTAGTATTAATGTATTCGATACAAAGGTTATTTTCCTCAACTCATTCACGTACGAACAAGAACTTTGTATCAAGATATAATCCAGCTCCACTCGAACTGTTACTGTTCGAGGAATTAACTGCTGCTGAGTTGTCACAATAAATCTTCAATGGTCGTGATATGGAGTTGACAACTTTGAGTCCTCTTATCAGATTTCTTAACAACATCCCATGGCAAGTTGCATTGTACACTGCAATATATTCTGCCATCATTGTTGAAGTTGTTAACTGTTGCTTATGACTCCTCCATGAAATCGGTCCATCTGCCAACATAAAAATATACCCCGAAGTTGATTTTTTATCATCTTTGCATTTAGCAAAGTCTGAATCAAAATAGCCAACTAATTCAAGATTATTAGTTCTTCTGTATGTCAATTTATAATCTTTCGTTCCTTGTAGAAATCGCAATACTTTCTTTGCTGCTTTCCAATGATCTAGGCCAGGATTAGATTGATATCGGCCTAGCATTCCAGCAATATATGCAATATCTGGACGAGTGCAAACTTGAGCATACATAATGCTTCCAACTACAGAAGCATAAGGTATCAATCCCATTTGCTCCTTTTCAACCTCTGTTTTCAGGCATTGAAAAGAACCGAAAACATCTCCCTTAACTACTGGAGCTACTGTTGGAGTGCAATGTTGCATTTTATAGTGTGTAAGAACACGTTCAATATAAGCCTTTTGAGACAAACCTAATGTCCCATTGGAACGATCTCGGTGTATTTCGATGCCTATTACGTAAGAAGCTTCTCCGAGATCTTTCATGTCAAAATTACGCGAGAGTAATCGCTTTGACCCATGCAACAAATCTAAGCTATTACTTGCCAAAAGGATATCATCCACGTAAAGGACAAGTATAGCAAAGTTGTTCCCACTCATTTTGAGGTAGGTGCATTGATCCACCTGATTCTTAATAAAGCCTTGTTTCTTCATGGTTTCATCAAATTTTAGGTACCACTGACGTGATGCCTGTTTTAACCCATATATGGATTTCTTTAGCTTACAGACTAAGTGGCCCTGACCTTTTGGTTTAAAGCCTTCGGGTTGAGTCATAAACACGTCTTCATGTAAGTCACCATTAAGGAAAGCCGTTTTAACATCCATCTGATGTAGCTCTAAGTCAAAATGAGCTATCAATGCTATAACTATCCTTAGGGAATCCTTTCGTGATACAGGTGAAAAGGTTTCCTGATAATCAATTCCCTCTTTTTGAGTATAACCTTTAGCAACCAATCGTGCTTTATATCATTCGACGTTTCCATTCGGATCTAATTTGGTTTTGTAAACCCATTTACAACCTATAGGTTTTACACCCTCGGGTAATTCAACCAAGTCCCAAACGTCATTCTTATTCATGAAATTAAGCTCATCAATCATAGCTTTATTCCATTCACAAGATTGATCACTACTAATGGCTTCATTATAAGAGGTTGGATCATTACACTTTCCAAAATCCAAAATCCAAAATCAACTTCATTAAGGTAGGTTATATACTCATCAAAATTAATAGGCTTTTTAGACCTAAATGGCCTCCTAAGCTAATTTTCAGGTTCATGCTTATTAATGGGCTCAATGATTTGCTCTTGTGTGTTTGATGTGCCTTCATTCTCAAGAATATTCGGAACATTATTTTCTGAGGAAACATTAGATGGTGCAGTGTTATGTACAAGAGGTGTAATAGGAGGTAAAGTTGAAGAGCCCATCCCCCTCCTCTTGCACTACTTGGAAATCAAAGATTTCTCTCTCACTGCTTCCACTGACTGTAGAGTTCTCTAGAAACTCAACATGACGAGTTTCCACTATACGAGTAGTACGCGAAGGGCAATAGAATCTAAATCCCTTTGAATGTTCGGGATATCCTATAAAGTAACAACTGACAGTCCTCATGTCAAGCTTTCGTTGTAAAGGATTATAAAGTTTAGCTTCGGCAGGACAAACCCATACTTTCATATATCGTAAGCTAGGCTTCCTTCCTGTCCAAATCTCAAAAGGAGTTTTAGGGACAGATTTAGAAGGTACCCTATTAAGTATATGAACAGCTGTCTTTAAGGCCTCAGTCCATAAAAAATTAGGAAGATTTTAGTTTGCTAACATACTTCTTACCATATCCTGAAGGGTCCTATTTCTTCTCTCAGAAACACCGTTTTGTTGAGGAGTACCCGGCATGGTAAATTAGTTCACTATCCCGTGTTCTTTGCAAAAATCAACGAAAGGACCGGGAGCTTGACCAATATCTGTATGTCGACCATAATACTCGCCTCCCCTACGTAACATTCGTTACTTTTCAAACCCGAAAACCCGACCCATTTCGAAAATTTTCTGTTTTTGGTTATATAAATATATATATATATATATATAATTTTATACCTCAAGTTCGTTTCATAAATTTTGCTTGTCATTCGTTAATATAATAATCACGATTATTTAAGATTATCATTCGTTTGTTTTCTATTTGTTTGGTTCAATAAAACAAAAACCCCGGGATTTAAAATTAAACGATCCTCAAACTAGGAGTGCATAATATGAAAAATTATCCAAACATTTAACTTTTATTACCTTCCTATTTCATTTCAAAAGTTCAAGATTTATATTGTAATATATGTTTTAACTCCTTTTGAATCAATATTGAAACTTGAGGGGCCATAATGTAACTTTTTCAAAAATCATAATACAAACAGTAAACCAACCCATCCCTCCCCTTTTCCCGTCGTATTTCGGTTAGCCGGAACTCAATTCCAGCGACGGCTCCGGCCTCACCAAACACCCCCGAATCTTGCCGTTTGACTCGTTTTAATTGTGTAACGGTCTTAGTCGATAACAAAGAAATGTTAATCATCAATAATAACTTGTTACAACGACCCGTAAATTGCGATTTAGATCCGTAATAACCGCCGGTAAATCGGCAATCATATTAACGACCCTTTAACGAGCCTACGCTCCTATAACCACTATAAATATGACGAAAGCTATCATCTAACTCGTCACAAGCTCCTTATTCCTCTAAAATACTCTGTAAATTACTAAATTGATTCGTCAAAGTGTGTTACTCCGGCCGACCTTTTTCTCCGTCAATTCGTAACGAAATAAGGTGATTGTTATATGCATTTTACTCGTATTGAGCCGTAGATCAAAACCCCTAACATAAAATTAACGAAAATAGAACCGGTTAAGGGAATTAGAATCTAGGGTTCATGGGGGAAGAAGATGAATTTTAAACTATGGTTATAAGAATTTTGTTTCTGTTCATTTCTCAACAATAACTAATGGTCTGGTGGTTCAGTCTTTAGTGTGATAAACCACAGACCCGGGTTCGAACCCGGGTCATAGAAGTTTATGATTTCTCTTCTCTTTTAAAGGCTTTTATTAATTATCATAATAAATCAATAAAGCTATTTTTAAACCAAATAAAATTTTTATAAATTTTATTTCAACAATTTTTCACTTAAAAACTAAACTTTTGTTTTCGTAAATCATGAATTAAAATTCGTTCGTTAAACTTTAATTAATTAACTTTTTATTCGTTAAACCGTTAAAATTAGTTTTAACTCGTAAAGTTAACCCGTGCCTTGCGAATATCATTTTCTTTTATTAGTGTCAAGTTATAAAACCAAATACTAGTTAAAATAATATTTAATTATAAAACGTTAATATTTTTAAATTCTTTTCGTTAACTTTATGACACGCTACTTTGTTGATTCCCGAGATAAAATTTCCGACAAAATCCGTGCTTCCCATATTAATATTAGATTATTAATATTAAAGTGATATAAATCGTTTAAGTTCGTTAAAATAATATTATAATATAAGGACCCATAAAATGCTAATAAAATATAATAAAATAATACATATTTCATCAAATATATTAACTTTAAAATTTGTTAAGCTTATAATTGATTAACAGTAAACCGTTTGTTAGTTTATAAATTTCCGTACGTTAGACTTAATTCATTAACTTTAAAATTCATAAACTTTTTAAGTCATTAAATTTTACTTTGTTAAACCTTTGCTCATTAACTTTAAAATCCGTTATCTTTTAACTAGTTAACTTTAATTTAATGTCTTAGTTATAATCGTTCAAGTTAAGATTTCCATCAAAAATCCATTCAACGTAAAACCGTAACTCTCATATTAGTATTAAAGTTATAATATTAAAACCGTTAAACCTCCGTTAAGCTTGGAATAACATTAAAATAATTCACGCCTTAAGACAATAAAATATATAACGCGACATCCTTAAAACTAAATAATTAACCCGTGTAATCCCATGAGTTAGTCTTTAAACTTTCGTATTTATTTTATTTATAGTTCGAGAAGTTCAATCGCTTCACACTTTCAGTTGCTTTCGGATTTTGTTTCTCGTTATCATCTATTTCAAGGTGAGTTTCTTACACCCCCTTTTTAAACGTTTTCATATTTTGGGGGTAGTATATGTATCCTATCAAACCTCAAGAATTACAATTTTTGCTTGCAAACTACAATTCATATCATGGACTTGTGTGCTTACTTGCTTAATTGTTTTATATGTGGATTTTAAGTGGTTGCCTCAATAAGTATGATCATACGCCCCCCTTTGCACTCAGGTCCATTTGTATCGAGTGGAAAAGGGACCTCATATCCGAGTACGTTGGTAGCCCCAACTGGAAAGGACCTTCGTTTGTTCTTTACACTCACGTCCATTGCATCGAGTGTAAAGAACCCTTATGTGTTCATTTCACAAGTTTCATGGAATTGTATGATTTTTTCGTATTATATCAACTGTGGGATTCTCACCAGCTATGTTCATAGCTGACTTTAGTTTATACATATGCTACAGGTATAGAGATATGAGGATGAAGGTTAGAAGACACATAGCATGCTTATAGGATATTCAAATAACAACTTATCGTTTCAATTATATTTATTTGTTTACAACTTGTATTATTTGATAAACTTGTGTTACATGATGATTTAAATGAAATAATGTTATTATGGTCACTTAATAGTGTCACGTGTGTTTGAGCAATTTGTACGTCACACTCAAGCGTTTCCGCTTTAGCCGGGGTGTTACACCCTATCTGATCTGACTACCTTTATCTTACGATCAAGTTGATTTTCAACTTCAGCATTAAAGGTTTTAAACATATCAAGTGTTTTAGATTTTTCTTTAATTAAATACAAGTACATATACCGAGAATAATCATCTATGAAAGTAATGAAAGACGTATGGCCTGTTATGCCAGGGGATAAAGGTCCACAAATATCAGTGTGTGTCAGTTCTAGTAAACCAGAACTCCTAGTGGCGCCGTTTTTAGCCTTTTTCGTCTTTTTTCCTTTAATGCACTTAACATATGTTTCAAAATCACTAAAATCGAGATTTGGTAAGACATCATTCTTCACGAGTCTTATCATTATGTCTCGTGAGATGTGGCCTAAACGTTGATGCCATAATATGGACGATGTTTCCAAATCACGTTTTCTTTTGTTGGTATTCTCAGTAACATTATTTGAGAATAGTGATTTTGAAAAATTATCATCTAGTTCTAGCTTATAGAGATTTCTATCCAAACAACCATAACCAAACACTTGGGAGTTCAAACTAATAGTGACTTTGCCTTTACCATGCAAAATGTCATAACCATCAATGTCTAACTTTGCTACTGATACTAAATTCCGAGTAATTTTCGGTACATATAAGGTATCAAAAGTTTAATACAATAACCAGTTTTCATAATAAGTTGCATGGTTCCTACGGCTTCAACATTAAGTTCATCACCATCTCCCATCCTAAGTGTTCTTTGGTTTCTTTCCAGCTTCTGGATTGTAAGGAATCCCTGTATGGAATTAGTAACATGAACCATAGAACCAGAGTCAACCCACCACCTGTTAATTGGTACATTAATATTAAAGGATTCAAGTATAATAAATGTATGTGTACCTTTCTTAGCCAGCCACTCCTTGAATTTCGGGCAATCTCGTTGCAAGTGCCCTTTGTTACGGCAAAACTTGCATTGAAGTTGTCCTTTGGAGGCATTAGAGCTGGAACTAGTACTTGTATTAGCCTTCTGGACTTTAGAACTTTCTTCTTTAAAATTTCCCTTCCTTTTTAGTGGCTTAGTGGTAGTGAGGTAAGCTACTTCAGGCTCTTCCAGTTTCAAACGTTCTTCTTCTTGCACACACATTACTATCAACTCACTCATTGACCATTTGTCTTTCTGAGTGTTGATCTTAAAAGCATCAAAACGTGCAGGAAGAGAAGTCATGATGAAATACATTAAAGCCATCGCTTATTTCCATGTCTAATCCCTTTAACTTATGGGCCATGTCACTCATCATCATTATGTGCTCACGCACACCACTAACCCCATCATACTTTGAAGTGAGCATCTTAAGAATTAGAGTGCTCGCATGCGCTTTTGAAGATCCCTTAAATTGTTCCTCAACAGAATTCAGATAAACTTTTGCATTCTCTGAATCAGGTATAGCTCCCCTGATAGCACTTGAGATGGAATTCTTGATTACCATTAGAGACATTCGGTTTGACCTCTCCCATTTTTCGTGCTCTATTTTATGATCTGAAGTACTTTCAGCAGTCAGAGCACCAGGAGTGTCATGCCTTAAGGCATAATCAAGGTCCAACATTCCAAGAGTAAGTCTGACTGAGTCCCTCCATGTGGCAAAGTTTGCCCCAGTCAGTAGTTCAATTCCAAGGCTAAGTGGATGCTAGATTGATACAAGTAGAAGAGTAAGCTAAATTAAGGGGTAATAAGGTAAAGCAGACACAATTATTATAGTGAAGATACAAGCCTATCATAACACCAAAATAATAGACTAACATAAGGTCCTACTTGAACTTTGGCTTTGCTTTGGCTATGACCAACATTCAAGTATTATGAACAAACGTAAATTGATAAGTAAAGTAAGGCATACACAAATATAACACATCACCTTTGGACAAAAGTGAAATATTTACGTATATTAGGCTAATAATTTATTATGTGTATTCTCAAACAAGTAGCCGTTGGGTTTATGTTGTTTGACAACACACATAATTAAATAAGATGACTTTATTTAAACTTCAATGCCAAATTAAATGATATTCCGTTAGTTCAAGCATCTAATCTTTCATTAAAGTTGCCATCAAAATAAATATATAGTTGAATAAAATAAGACGTGATAATTATCAAATAAAATTAAGAATTATACGTAAGATTTGCATATATGTCATGTTAAGAATAAATCTATTTTAAAATTGGAATAGATAGTGGAATTTAAAATTCACATGGTAACCGAATTAAAACATATTTGAAAAATTATTTTTGGTAAGTTGAATAAAATAGGACGTGATAATTATCAAATAAAATTAAGAATCATATGTAAGATTTGCATATATGTCATGTTAAGAATAAATCTATTTTAAAATTGGAATAGATAGTGGAATTTAGAATGCATATGGTAACCGAATTAAAACGTATTTGAAAATTATTTTTGGTAACTGATTTATGGTATTAAATATCAATTCTTGATTTGAATCTCATCTAATAATAAGAATTGATTTTGCAATTTCTCGTTCATGAATATCAATTCTGGAAAAAGGGTAAATCATGTTTATGTCTCATCATGAATTCATATAAATTCATATTGATAATTAATTCATCATAAATTCATATAAATTCACTAGAATTTAAAAGTTAACAAAACTTCTTAATTCCATTAAAAACAAAACACATCCATAAATCATAAAGCCATACAACTTACGCAAATCAACTTTTTTTTTAAAAAAAATGGTTCATGTTTAGATCAAATATATATTTAATTTTCGTGGTTTCCAATAAAATTTTAAAGTCCACATTATCTGAAGAATTTAGTTCAGACAACCATGGTGGGTTGATTTTTCAAACGATTCCTTGTGTAAACTAAAAACAAAATGAAGAAACACTAATCGACCCCGGCAGATTACGGATAATCTTGGGGTTAAATAGATGTTTCCCACGAGGGTTAGGTCCGGCAAAGATGGTTGTTCTTCTGATGACCTGCAAAACAGACACCGTGAGCTCGTCACTGAGAAGGGGGGGGGGGTACCTCCTTGTGACCACCCTCCGGCGTGAGAATCAGACTAAATTGCTCTTGAATATAAGTGTATATTAAGAGAAATGACTAGAGCAGATATCAGATAGTATATGAAGATATAAGATGAGATCAGATATAAGATGATGATACCGTTCCAAGGTGTTGGAGTATTTATAGCCGAAGGTAGGTGTCCAAAAAGGTACAGCCGGCTGTATAATATTTCTTTTCTACCAACTGTGGGCTACGCACGTGCCGTGCTGGTGGTTGGTGGGTAGGCAGCGGCTGATAGTGACATGGCCGGCTGTGTACTATTCCTTTTCCACAAACTGCAGGCTATGTACGTGCCACGACAAGGGTTGGTGAGTAGGCAGCGGCTGATAGTGACATTAAGTACTAGAGCGTGCTGCTCGTCGTACTGTTGTCAGTGAGCTGTCGCAGCTTTGGTCAGATCTTTTGTCCATACCTTGGCAGGTATAGTACAAAAGGTCCTCCAGTAGCGTACGAACTGGCTCATTTGGGCGGGAGAATTCCCGGCTTTGGGCGGGAGTATTCCCGGCTTGCTCATTCCCTCTTCAGGTGACATTACTGAATTATTTGAGAGTTAGTGCCTTGTGCTTGTAGCCTTGCTGTTAGTGCGGGTAGCCTTCCCTGATGGCTAGTATCCGCAGCTACGGGAACAGGCGGAGTACGTCACCATTGGGAGGCTTTTCCTGCGGGAACAGCTTGCGTACCGCGCGTAAGGACGTCATCTCTCTGAGCATGGTTGGTCCTGCGGATCCAGTTGGTCTTTGCGCAGACGTCCCTCTTTAAGGTGAGTCTTGCGAGTTCAACTGCGCAGACGTCCCTCTTCGAGGTGAGTCTTGCGGGTCCAACTGCGCAGATGTCCCTGTTTAAGGTGAGTCTTGCGGGTCCAACCGCGCAGACATCCCTGTTCAAAGTGAGTCTTGCGGGTCCAACTGGGCTCTGCTGGGACCTACCTCTTCAAGTCCCCCCAGTCCAATGTTCTTCTCATGAATTGTTAATAAGTGAGGTGAACTTTTGGACTTAAGCAAGGGGTTTTGAAAAGGGTTTAGTTTTAAGGTTTTCCATGGGGATTCTTCCTGCGGAAGTCCTAATGTCACGTGCAGAAATTCCCGACTTTTCTGCTTGATCTTTGGGTATGATGCGGGTAGGTCTGTAACCTCCTCGCAAGTCAGGAGCGTTGAGTTCCACTTGTGTAGATTCTCCATGAGGTTTTGGTAGTTTTAAACATAGTGATCAATTATGTTAAACCACCAATTCCATCTTGGAGCTTCAAACAATCTAGTTCTCAACGTTCCCGCTATGCGGGGATGTTATTTCCGTTTCCGCAAGCATGGCCCAGAAGATCCTTCTTGGTTTCAATTCCCTGCGAGTGCTAAGTATGTGAAGGGTTTTGCCTTGACACTGTACCCGCACTCGTCTTATAGTTACTTTACTTCCAAGGTATTGTTGGCTTCAATTCCCTGCAGGTGCTAAGTATGTGAAGGGTTTTGCCTTGACACTGTACCCGCACCTGTCTTATAGTTACTTGGTTGCCAAGGTAAGGGGGTATAGTCCCGCTTACTTTTGAATCTTTTTGAATTTTTTTGAAATTCGAAGAGTTGGTGAAAGGATAAGAACAGTCTAACCGTTGAAGGGACGTCAGCGTGGTCTGACGGTTTCTTCTGACAGTTTCAGGACGTGCATGAAGTTATGGTGACGTGACAGTATATGGTCATTCCAGACGCTTTTTCAGGCGCGTGGGCGCGAAGTTTACGGCGCGCGTCCTGTCAACAGCTGTTGCCAGTGCCATCTTCACTGCATCCTTCACTGAGCCGGCGGTGATTTTTTCTGCGGGCTCTTCCGCAGCGGCGGCCACGGTTGTGAGTTCACCTCCCGTGAGTTCACCTCCGATGGTCTCTACCACGGCGGCTTCAACCGTGCCTCCGGCACCGGTGACTACCTCGTCTCCGGCCGGTTCAGCAGGTATGTTTGGGGCTTCTAGCCAATCTCTGCCTCTTTCCCATCTGCCTGACCTCTTGGATGGATATCCCTTAGGTTCGGGTGATGGGTTCGGCGGCTACCGGCCTGTTGTCGACCCTACAGGTGCGTAGGGTTATTTTGGCCTCTTTTTTTTTATATCATCTTTTCTTAACTGTTTTTTATTTTTACAGTGTCGAACTCCAATGAGGTGTATGTTCCACGGTGGAACATCCGCCGGGGAACAACCCTTCGGACGGCTGTGGACTGAGTCGAGTGGGCGCGTCACGCGGCCCCAAGTGGCGCGTTGGGGGAAGCCATGTCTAGCTACCAGGAGGGTAGGCTGACAAATGAGCTTCAGATTCTCCTTGCCCGGATGCAGCCGCGCGTCGAGTTGCTTTGTCGTGAAAACGACAAGTTAAAGGCGACGCGTATCCAAGAAGTGGCTCAGGCGCGGGCCATCCGGGAGGAGAACAGGAGACTTTCCGTCGTTGCTGCGGAGAAGGAAAAGGCCTTCAAGGCCCTCGAGGTTGAAGTTCAGGCCCTTCTCGAGGCTCGTTCCAAGGCTACTCAAGCTGTTAACGAACAGCTTAGGTTGGCTAAGGAAACTGCGCGGAACGCGACCGAGAGGGCCACCAAAGCTGAAGCTGTTGCTGAGCCTTTGCGCGCTGAGAATGAGGAGCTTAAAGCCAAACTAGAGAGGCTCCAGCAGGCTCATGATGCCTTGGCCATGCAAGACGCCAAGAAGCTCCAAGAGATCTTGGATCAGAGGGGTATGCTTGACCACACTGAGCGTAAGCTAAAGGGCGTTGAAGAGGCTGCTGCTAAGGAAGTGTTGCTTGCCAACCTTAACAAAAATGAAGCCGAACGCGCCCGTAACCAAGCTCAAGCTGCCCTCCAGGAGGCTCTGATCACCAAGGAATGGCTTCTACGAGAAGCGTTGTCGCAGGTATGCGTAGCTTCATAATATCTTTACGCTTTTCTTTGTACTTAGAAAAGGTTTTGATACTTTGTATTTTTTCTTGTTGTAGGTTGTGCATCGGATCTTCACGAACACATCTTATGACGATGCCATGAGCGCAGCCCTCAACGCTTCCCATGAGGATGGGGAAAAGGTTGGTTTCTTGCTTGGTCTGGGGTTTGTTGAGAATGGCATCCCGCCTTCCAACTTCCCTCTTTATGACGTGGACACTAAAGCTGCCTATGACCAAGCAGTGAACCAGTATGCTGCCTTCCCGCATCCGGTGGTGGAGAAGGTGAACGAAATTGCTGCTGCTGATGATGGGCTAACTGTAACACCCCGACCAAAGGCGGATTATACATCGGGGCGCCACATATTGTTTCATTACTCGTGACACTATTGGGTGTCAATATTTAATAAATATATTCATTCACGCACGCGCAACGTAAACACAGGATAACATAAATCAACATAAATCATTATATTATAAGGCAAAATATTCGAACAACAATAACTTGTCTTGTTACATTTTATTCTAGGTCCAAAAGTAAAAACGTCCTACGTGTCCACAAGCTCCAAATGTAGCTACAGCAAACCTGAACATGTGTTAAAATAAAACGTCAAACACTTGCGTGTTGGTGAGAAATCAAGTTTAATACAATACATAGATAACAATAAATCTGCGCGCAACACGTGTATGTCTGGTGTTTAACAAGGGTGTAATCAGATTGTGATCAAGCCTAAATAGATCATAGTTCATAGTTCAATCCGTGCTCCCAAATGAGCACAAAAACGAGAAAACATCTGTGCAAGTGTAAAACAAAGAAAACCGTAAACGATAGGTCTCCCGTGTTCATCCAATGGATCCATGAAAACTTCGGAATAGGCCGAACAAAGCGGTTAATGATACACACATACAAATAACAGCCAAGTAAACGTCCTCAACACATGGGATACTGCGTGACTAAAGTTCATAAATAAGTTTAAGACTCTAAGTTTGTATGAACACATGAACATCCCAAAACATTAAAAATAAAAAGGGATTAGGTACGAGATTACTCACTTGATAAACGATGCGGTGTAAGATAAAGCAAGAACCAACTTTAAACAAGCACAAGTTAACCTATAATTAAAGATTATTGTTTTTAATGATTTGATTTAAGTCTAGATTATAAGTTAGCATAATTAATAAGTAACTTAAACAAATTATTATATATTATATATATATTACCGGAAAAGCAGGGCAGAACAGGATAGAAAGCGAAGGCAAGGAGAAAGGAGACGGCAGAGGATCAACGGCAGAGAGCAAGGAAGAGGAAGATAACAAGTGTTTGTGTGTGTAGTGTTAAGAAATTAACATTATTATTTATAGGGAAACCCTAGGGAACAAAATCCCTAGAAAAGGGGAAAAGATCCCCAAAAAGTAAAAGATTCCAAAAGCAAAAGATATCAAAAGATATGGCAGCTGCAGGGGGGCAAAGGAAAAGCTGACAGGGAACAGTAAACAGGCATGGGGGGGGGTCAGATAAAGGTACTGGTCAAGCATGGAAAAAGCAGATCTCAAAAGATAATGTCAGTCACTTTTTCTGTCAACCAATGGGGTTGGTGCGCATGCTGCGCCAAAAGTGGCTTTTCAGACATAGGATAGGTCAGGATAACAACACAGAAGATAAGACATCACAAAAGCAAACGGCTAGATTAAACAGAAGAAAAGATTCAAGACATAGCGCGAGAAGGCTAGAGCGCGAAGGCAGACACAGAAGGTCAAGAGCGCGCGAGCGCGAAGGCAGACAGAAAACAGTCCACAGCGCGCCGCGGGAAGAACTACAATCCTTAGCGCGCTGCGAGAACAGTTCGCCTCGCGTATCGCAGGAACAACTGGTCTTCGCGCAGGCTTCCTTGTAAGGAGTCTGGCGCGTGGAGCTGCGCAGACAACCTTAGGCGGGAAGAAACAAATGACAGTTAGGGGTTCAAGGCTTAAGGGCGGGACGGCGACAAGAGAGAAAAGAAGGCGGAGAGAAGAAGAGGGAGAGGCGGAAAGGAAAAGAGAGGAAGAGGCGGAAAGGAAAATATATTATTATTATTAAAAATAAAGTATAAGTATAAATAAATATTAAATCATAAAAGAAAGAGATCGGATCGGAGAAACGGGTACCTGGGTCGGGTCGGATCGGGCAGATGTCACAGTCTCCCCTACTTTAAGAAATTTCGTCCCGAAATTTATCTCGAAGTAGGTTGCGCAGAGAACAGGTGCGGGTACTTGATCTTCATTTGATCTTCCCTTTCCCATGTAAACTCGGCTCCGCGCTTGGACTCCCAGCGAATTTTCACGATAGGGATACGACTGCGCTTGGTTTGCTTTACCTCGCGATCCATAATCTCAACAGGCTTCTCAACGAAATGCATGGATTCGTCAACTTGAACTTCATCAAGTGGAATGTGAAGGTTCTCGTCAGCTAAACACTTCTTGAGATTGGATACATGGAACGTTGGATGCACATTGCTGAGCGCGGGCGGCAGGTCAAGTCTGTAGGCAACTTTTCCCACACGCGCAAGAATCTTGAATGGACCAACATATCGAGGAGCAAGCTTACCTTTCTTCCCAAAGCGGACAACACCCTTCCAGGGCGACACTTTGAGGAGAACAAGATCACCAACTTGAAATTCGAGAGGCTTCCGCCTACGATCTGCGTAACTCTTCTGTCGGCTTCTGGCAGTCAGCAGATGATCACGGATCTTGGCGATTTTATCGGTTGTCTCTTGAACAAGTTCGGGTCCTGTGATTTGAGCTTCACCCACTTCGCTCCAACAAATCGGGGAGCGGCACTTACGACCGTAAAGTGCTTCAAATGGGGCCATACCAATACTGGAATGATAGCTGTTATTATAAGAGAACTCGATCAAAGGCAGGTGCGAATCCCAATTACCTCCAAAATCAAGAACACAAGATCGGAGCATATCCTCAAGAGTTTGAATAGTTCGCTCAGACTGTCCGTCAGTCTGAGGATGATATGCCGTACTCATGTCCAAGCGAGTTCCTAGCGCAGATTGGAGAGATTTCCAAAAGCGAGATATAAAACGGCCATCGCGATCGGATATGATGCTCAAAGGAGTACCATGGCGGCAGACAATTTCCTTGACATAAAGCTGCGCGAGTTGCTCAACACGGTAGTTTTCACGAATGGGCAGAAAGTGAGCAGACTTAGTCAAACGATCCACTATTACCCAAATGCTATCATGTTTGCTTGTTGTCAAAGGTAACTTGGTAATAAAGTCCATCGCTATACCTTCCCATTTCCACGTAGGAATTTCTGGTTGTTCGAGCAAACCAGATGGGCGTTGATGTTCAGCTTTTACCTTAGAACAAGTCAGGCATTTAGCTACGAACACAGCAATATCCTTTTTCATACCGGGCCACCAATAAGTAATGCGCAAATCCTTGTACATCTTATCAGCGCCGGGATGAATAGAATACCGAGATTTATGCGCCTCACTCAGGATATCAGCGCGAAGATTTTCATCAAAGGGAATCCAGATGCGATTGAGATAGCAGAGAATTCCACTCAGATTAGGGACAAAGTGCGCTTCCGCGCCACACGCTAACTCGGCGCGAAGGTTACCATTACTGATGGATGCGCGCTGCGCGTAACGAATGCGTGATTCAAGATTGCTCTGAATCGGCGCAAAGTGAAGCTGCGTGCGCGGCAAGATACAGTTAAGCTGGCAGGGTTTACGGCTGAGCGCATCAGCTACCACATTAGCCTTACCAGGATGATACCGGATCTCACAATCGTAATCGCTGATGAGTTCGTTCCATCGGCGTTGTCTCATGTTGAGTTCCTTTTGATCAAAGATATGCTGAAGGCTTTTATGGTCAGTGTAGAGGATACACTTAGTACCATAAAGGTAGTGTCTCCAGATCTTCAAGGCAAAAACAACTGCGCCTAGTTCGAGGTCGTGAGTTGTATAATTCTTTTCATGAACCTTGAGTTGCCTTGATGCGTAAGCGATAACCTTGCCTCGTTGCATAAGAACACAACCGAGACCTTGGTTGGATGCATCGCAATACACGACAAAATCATCATTACCCTCAGGTAGCGCAAGAACAGGAGCTTCACACAACAAACGCTTGAGCGTCAGAAAGGCTTCTTCTTGCTTCGAGCCCCAAATATACGATTTACCTTTGTGCGTTAGAGCTGTTAAAGGCAAAGCGATCTTCGAGAAGTTCGAAATGAAGCGCCGGTAATAACCAGCTAAGCCCAGAAAGGAACGGATTTCAGTAGGAGTGGATGGCGTAATCCAGTTCTTGATTGCTTCTATTTTGGATGGGTCGACATGAATCCCCATCTTGTTTACAACATGGCCAAGAAACTGTACTTCATCCGACCAGAATTCACACTTGGAGAGCTTGGCAAAGAGCTGCTCGGTTCGAAGCTTTTGCAACACCAACCGAAGATGTTGCTCATGCTCGGCCTTGGTCTTAGAATAAATCAGAACGTCATCGATAAACACAATCACGAATTTATCCAAGAAAGGCCTACACACCCGATTCATTAGATCCATGAAAACGGCGGGTGCGTTGGTTAAACCGAATGACATGACCAAGAATTCAAAGTGGCCATAACGAGTTCGAAAGGCAGTCTTCGGAACATCTTCATCGCGGATGCGCAACTGGTGATAGCCAGAGCGGAGATCAATCTTGGAAAAACAAGAGGCACCTTGGAGTTGATCGAAGAGGTCGTCAATACGCGGTAAGGGATACCGGTTCTTAATGGTGAGTTTGTTCAACTCGCGGTAATCAATACACATGCGAAACGTACCATCTTTCTTTTTAACGAACAACACCGGAGCACCCCAGGGCGAAGAGCTAGGGCGAATGAATCCTTTAGCTGTCAACTCTTGAAGTTGACTTGCCAATTCTTGCATCTCAGCGGGCGCAAGACGGTAAGGAGATTTGGCTACGGGGGAAGCACCAGGGACAAGATCAATACGGAACTCGACTTCACGAGCGGGAGGGATACCAGGAAGATCATCAGGAAAAACTTCAGGGAAATCACGCACAACAGGGATATCGCGAAGCTTCTTCTTTCCTTCATCGGGTTTAACCACATGGGCTAAAAATGCAATACACTTCTTCCGCATGAGTCTTTGGGCTTCGGCGCAAGACATAAGTTTAAGACCGCGGGAGGGTTTCTCGCCGTAGATATGAAGATCACCATTTTCTCGAGGAATGCGAATCAACTTCTTGGCGCAAATAACTTCGGCGCGATTCTTCGAGAGCCAGTCCATACCAATAATAACATCAAAGCTTCCAAGAGGCATGGGGATGAGGTCGATTAGAAAATCGTTTTCGTTAAGGTTAAGCGTGTAATCTTTAATCACGGAGTTAATTAAAACAGTTTCGCCATTAGCCAATTCAACTGAAAAATTTTCTTTTAAATCGTTGCGCGGTCGCGCAAGCTTCTGCTCAAACGCGCGAGAAATAAAACTTCGATCGGCGCCAGTATCAAAAAGTACAGAAGCATAAAATCCGTTAAGCAAAAATGTACCATTAACTACGTCATTATTCGCTTGCGCTTGGTGCGCGGTTATGTTAAAAGCTCGGCCACGCGCCACTTGGTTCGAAATCTGGTTCACCGGATTCGCTTGTGTGATTTGCACTTGTAGTCTCGGGCACGCGTTCCAGAAATGACTGGGATCACCGCAGTTAAAGCACGATCTGGGTCGTGGGTTTTGGTAGGTTGGTTGTGGGTTCTGCGGGTAGACTGGTGGTGTTTGCGCAATTGGATTGGCGGAAGGGACTTTACAGTACTCAGCAGAGTGACCAACGCGGCCACATCGGTTACATTGTCGACATGGGACTTGAGATGGGTGGTGAAATCTACAGGTTGGGCAGAAGGGTTGGGTTCCTGTGTAAGGTTTCTTAGGTTGCGGGGCAGGGAGTGCGGGATTGGTTAAGGCATAGTTGTGGACTACAGGAGGTGTTGGGTAAGTTGACAGTGGGTTAGGCGCGTAAACTGGAGGTTGGTAGGCGGGTTGCTGGACAATGGGCGGGTTGGTAAGCGCATAGGCTTTGTGCCTGCGCTTGAGGTTGTTACGACTTGAGGGTTCTGGTTTGGTTTCTGTTGGTTCAGGGGCAGTCTTGGTGGGTTTGGTCTTCTCAGTTCCCCGCAGGAACAGGGTTCCTGCTCTGACATGGTTGTCGCTGAGCACAGCGGCCAACTCGATGGCGTCAGAGAGGGTTGCTGGGTTTCTGGCCCATACAGAATCTTGAATTTCCATGGGGAGACCCCCAAGGAATTTCTCGATGGCTCGGCGGGAAGGGGTAACAAGGTGAGGGACAAGCAGGCTTAGTTCATGGAAACGCGTCGCGTACTCGCGCGCTTCGCCACTGTATTGTTTCAAGTTCCAAAATTCCTCCTCCAGGCGCTTAACTTCGTTGGGAGGGCAGAATTCTCGCGTCAGAATTTCCTTGAATTCCTCCCATGTCATGCTAGAAGCAGCTTCTGCGCCACGCGCATGGGCTACTCCATTCCACCATGTAAGCGCTCTAGATTCCAGGACACTGGAAGCATATAGGGTTCGTCTGTCTGAGGGGCATTGAGTATGGAGGAAAGTGTTTTCTATTTTCTCAAGCCACTGGAGCATCACGGTGGCTCCTTCAATCCCTGTGAATTTCGGAGGGTTACCCGCATTAAAGGACTTAATGTTATAACCGGAGGTATTGTTTTGGCTCAAAGCTTGGGCTATTGCGGCGGCCATTTCCTGGGAACGTTGCTGTCTACGCCTGCGCGAGGCTTCTCTTCTCTGAAATCGGCGAGATAGCGGAGGCATTCTATAAAAGTTTTAATTTTGTAAATATCTTAGCGCAAAGTTTAATCTTATAAAGCTTGGTTTCGCGGAGTCAGTTACTGTCAAAAGTTAAAGTAAAATAAATGACCCAAAATGCAGACTTAATACAGATAACAAATTCGAATCAAGAATCGACAATTCATGTATCACCATGACTTTCCGAATTCCCAATTTAAAATATACGAGCAAACGAGTATTGGAGATTGACGATTCATGTATCACCATGACTTTTCAATCTTCAATATAAAATATACAAGAAAATGAGTATTTGGAGGTTGACAATTCATGTATCACCATGACTTTTCAAGTCTCCAACCTCAGAACATAATCGTAAATGGAAATTGAAAATTAACTATTCATGTATCACCATGACTTTTCGGATTTTCAATCCCAACAAACGAATATGTAAGTAAAATCAATAAAAATCGAAATTCAGCAAAAATCGAAATATCGCGAAATAAAACATAAAACCATACGCTGCGTCTGCGCAAGCATATTTATAAACAACGAGTAATTAACAATAAGCGCGCAAACATGAGATTTCTCTCATGCGCGAGAAGGGACTCTTAGGTATTCTAGGCCGTTACGTCTAACCACCTATCCTAAAGTCAACGAGCTCTGATACCAATCTGTAACACCCCGACCAAAGGCGGATTATACATCGGGGCGCCACATATTGTTTCATTACTCGTGACACTATTGGGTGTCAATATTTAATAAATATATTCATTCACGCACGCGCAACGTAAACACAGGATAACATAAATCAACATAAATCATTATATTATAAGGCAAAATATTCGAACAACAATAACTTGTCTTGTTACATTTTATTCTAGGTCCAAAAGTAAAAACGTCCTACGTGTCCACAAGCTCCAAATGTAGCTACAGCAAACCTGAACATGTGTTAAAATAAAACGTCAAACACTTGCGTGTTGGTGAGAAATCAAGTTTAATACAATACATAGATAACAATAAATCTGCGCGCAACACGTGTATGTCTGGTGTTTAACAAGGGTGTAATCAGATTGTGATCAAGCCTAAATAGATCATAGTTCATAGTTCAATCCGTGCTCCCAAATGAGCACAAAAACGAGAAAACATCTGTGCAAGTGTAAAACAAAGAAAACCGTAAACGATAGGTCTCCCGTGTTCATCCAATGGATCCATGAAAACTTCGGAATAGGCCGAACAAAGCGGTTAATGATACACATATACAAATAACAGCCAAGTAAACGTCCTCAACACATGGGATACTGCGCGACTAAAGTTCATAAATAAGTTTAAGACTCTAAGTTTGTATGAACACATGAACATCCCAAAACATTAAAAATAAAAAGGGATTAGGTACGAGATTACTCACTTGATAAACGATGCGGTGTAAGATAAAGCAAGAACCAACTTTAAACAAGCACAAGTTAACCTAAAATTAAAGATTATTGTTTTTAATGATTTGATTTAAGTCTAGATTATAAGTTAGCATAATTAATAAGTAACTTAAACAAATTATTATATATTATATATATATTACCGGAGAAGCAGGGCAGAACAGGATAGAAAGCGAAGGCAAGGAGAAAGGAGACGGCAGAGGATCAACGGCAGAGAGCAAGGAAGAGGAAGATAACAAGTGTTTGTGTGTGTAGTGTTAAGAAATTAACATTATTATTTATAGGGAAACCCTAGGGAACAAAATCCCTAGAAAAGGGGAAAAGATCTCCAAAAAGTAAAAGATTCCAAAAGCAAAAGATATCAAAAGATATGGCAGCTGCAGGGGGGCAAAGGAAAAGCTGACAGGGAACAGTAAACAGGCATGGGGGGGTCAGATAAAGGTACTGGTCAAGCATGGAAAAAGCAGATCTCAAAAGATAATGTCAGTCACTTTTTCTGTCAACCAATGGGGTTGGTGCGCATGCTGCGCCAAAAGTGGCTTTTCAGACATAAGATAGGTCAGGATAACAACACAGAAGATAAGACATCACAAAAGCAAACGGCTAGATTAAACAGAAGAAAAGACTCAAGACATAGCGCGAGAAGGCTAGAGCGCGAAGGCAGACACAGAAGGTCAAGAGCGCGCGAGCGCGAAGGCAGACAGAAAACAGTCCACAGCGCGCCGCTGGAAGAACTACAATCCTTAGCGCGCTGCGAGAACAGTTCGCCTCGCGTATCGCAGGAACAACTGGTCTTCGCGCAGGCTTCCTTGTAAGGAGTCTGGCGCGTGGAGCTGCGCAGACAACCTTAGGCGGGAAGAAACAAAGGACAGTTAGGGGTTCAAGGCTTAAGGGCGGGACGGCGACAAGAGAGAAAAGAAGGCGGAGAGAAGAAGAGGGAGAGGCGGAAAG